>NC_089224.1:99606236-100206236 GCF_963924675.1 Phocoena phocoena
GTGCAGATTAATATTCAGCCAAGACTCCAAGAGTCTTCTGTACTGACTTTTGGAGTTTTTGCTTTTTTAGCTCTCTCCTCTTCAAATTATTCCCTGAAAATTCTAGCCATCTCAGACTCCCTGAACTCTGGTCTCTGTCTCCTCACCTCAACGAATCCACTAGACTTAGCTTGCATACTGACCTGAAAATTTCCTCCAGACAGAAAGTCTAGATAATCATAGATTACACCTTGTTGGTTTCTTTTCTCAGATGTCATAATTGGTGCTGCTTTTTTCTCCAATAGCTGAAAAAAAATGTTTCATATATATTGTTTAGGGTTTTTTTTTGTTGTTTTTGTTTTTTAAACATCGTTATTGGAGTATAATTGCTTTACAATGGTGTGTTAGTTTATGCTTTATAACAAATGAATCAGTTATACATATACATATATTCCCATATCTCTTCCCTCTTGCATCTCCCTCCCTCCCACCCTCCCTATCCCAACCCTCTAGATGGTCGCAAAGCACTGAGCTGATCTCCCTGTGCTATGCGTCTGCTTCCCACTAGCTATCTATTTTACATTTGGTAGTGTATATATGTCCGTGCCACTCTCTCACTTTGTCCCAGCTTACCCTTCCCCCTCCCTGTATCCTCAAGTCCATTCTCTAGTAGATCTGTGTCTTTATTCCCATCTTGCCCCTAGGTTCTTTATGACCATTTTTTTTTTTTTTTTTTAGTTTCTATATATATATGTGTTAACATACGGTATTTGTTTTTCTCTTTCTGACTTACTTCACTCTGTACGACAGCCTCTAGGTCCATGCACCCCACTACAAATAACTCACTTTTGTTTCTTTTTATGGCTGAGTAATATTCCATTGTATATATGTGCCACATCTTCTTTAGCCATTCATCTGTTGATGGACTCTTAGGTTGCTTCCATGTCCTGGCTATTGTAAATATAGCTGCAATGAACATTGTGGTACATGACTCTTTTTGAATTATGGTTTTCTCAGGGTATATGCCCAGTAGTGGGATTGCTAGGTCGTATGGTAATAATTACCTTAAATGTAAGTGGATTAAATGCTCCAACCAAAAGACACAGACTGGCTGAATGTATACAAAAACAAGACCCATATATATGCTGTCTACAAGAGACCCACCTCAGACCTAGGGACACATACAGACTGAAAGTGAGGGATGGAAAAAGATATTCCATGCAAGTGGAAATCAAAAGAAAGCTGGAGTAGCAATTCTCAGACAAAATAGCCTTTAAAACAAAGACTATTGCAAGAGACAAAGAAGGACACTACATAATGATCAAGGGATCAATCCAAGAAGAAGATATAACAATTGTAAATATTTATGCACCCAACATAGGAGCACCTCAATACATAAGGCAAATACTAACAGCCATAAAAGGGGAAATCGACAGTAACACAATCATAGGGGACTTTAACACCCCACTTTCACCAATGGACAGATCATCCAAAATGAAAATAAGGAAACACAAGCTTTAAGTGATACATTAAACAAGATGGACTTAATTGATATTTATAGGACATTCCATCCAAAAACAACAGAATACACATTCTTCTGAAGTGCTCATAGAACATTCTCCAGGATAGATCATATCTTGGGTCACAAATCAAGCCTTGGTAAATTTAAGAAAATTGAAATTGTATCAAGTATCTTTTCCAACCACAATGCTATGAGACTAGATATTAATTACAGGAAAACTTCTGTAAAAGATACAAACACATGGAGGCTAAACAATACACTACTTAATAACCAAGAGATCACTGAAGAAATCAAAGAGGAAATCAAAAAATACCTAGAGACAAATGACAATGAAAACACGACGAGCCAAAATCTATGGGATGCAGCAAATGCAGTTCTAAGAGGGAAGTTTATATCAATACAATCCTACCTTGTTTAGTTTTCTGTTAAGTTTAGAGTGGGAGAGAAAATACTATAGCCCTTACTCCTTCATAGGTGAAAGTAGGAATCCCTCATCCTAGTTTAGATTTTACTGCAGGGAAAGTCATTTGACTCCACGAGGAGATAACATTGACATTTGTAAGATATGATTGATGGTTATAGTGGTCCCATCCTGTCCTGACATGCTCTAGTCTTTATAACTCCCTCCTACGGCTCAATGCACAAACAGAACACTAATGTGATGAACAGTGTAGTAGAGCTGCTACCAGCTTGGCTGATTTTAGAGTAGAGATATTCCATATTCTGGAGGGAAATGCTGCTAGAGAAAGAAGGAGACCACAAGGCAGGTAGTCCATAGATATGAATAATGAAGGCAGTGCTAAAGTTTTTGACAGTATGGAGAGGAAGCCATTATGATTTGTAGGTATAAATGCCCAGTTGTGTTTGCCAAACACATTACTATAAGACTTCTCAAAGGATATTAAGGAAGTTTTATAGACTATGCTTTTGTTAGTTTCCACCCTAAACTGGATAGCCAACATCACTTCACATTATGCATCAATACTAGCTTGGCTTATACAGTAGTAATCAGAATATGGACAAAGTATGAGGAAGTGTGGAATCTACTCTTAGTTTTGCTCAAGCTAGCTATTACCATGGGCAAGCCAGTTTACTTTCTAACCCTCAGTTTCTCCATCTATGTGAGATACTTTCCTTAACTAACTTCAAAATTGTTTTATTTTAAAAAATGACAAGAATATGTAATTCTTACGAAGGGATGTGTAAGATACAATATTAGAAATATGGTAACTTAAGTACATGGTGCTCTAAAATCTGTATGTTTCATCTGTTAATAAATCTATTGTATTTTGGAGTGTTTCTCTTGCTATCCAAATGTTTCTACAAACTCAGGGTAGCTAATTGTGGTTCTTTAAGGTGTCATATTGAAATGCCATGTCTAAAACTTAACAGCGTAACTGGAATACATGTGTGTGTGTGTGCTCATGTTTGTGCATCTTTGTGCATGTGTGCATGTGCATTTCCTGACTCAGAGAAGCTGAACCTTTAATAACAGAAACATCCATGGCAATCATCATATTCTCTAAAAATAGTAAAATTATTAGGTGAAAAATAAGGTCACAATATATTTGCAGCTAGTCTAAAATTAGAGCCACTTGCTTAGAACGAGACCTGTTACAACAGAGAAATATCCTGGGGGAATGAGCTGATGATTTTTAACTATCTTGATTCCCCCTGTGTGTTGTAGAAAAAAAAAAAAAAAAGTGTAACTTTGAGTATCATTATTCACTTCTTAGGATTTGGGGCAAAAATGTTCTTGCTTTTCCAATACATGCATATATTAGAATGAGGACAAAGAACATTTCCTTCCCATTGGGCCTTTTTCTCTATGGCCACAGGTTTGTAAAGAGTGATGCTCAGCAGAATGCAGAATGTGACAGGGAAAGGACAATATAGAGGTCAGGAGAACTGAGTCAGATGCCAATTCTGCCACTTAATAATCTTGTGACTATGATCATGATAACCCCTGCTCCTGGATTAATTTCCTTGTCTGGAAACTGGAATGGATGTTCTAGATAATTCAAGCTCTCATCCTATTTAGTATTCTGCTTGTACCGAAGCCAGCTTTGGGAGGGGAGTCCCTGGGAAACATTCACCCAAAAGAGTCTGTCCCACAGTACCTAACATTCTGAGATTTTGGAATTATTCCTCTGGATTTAACACTGATGATGCAGACATCTTTGAAGTTTAAATATACCAGGAGTGCCCAAACAGTACTACCCATACCTTAGTGTATATTTGTTAATCAGACCCCTTACTTTGTAGCAAAGAATACAGAATGGCACAAATGCTATGTGAGCTCCGTTTAATCTAAGATTTGCTATATTCTCCCCTTTGCTCTAATAGGGCACATATAGGCTGTAAAATCACTTCAATTGCATTTACAGGGTTGGTTCTCATTCACTCCTATGCAATTCCTGAGTGGATATTCTCATTTGGTAAAATACAGTTTGGATTTGAGGGGCCCTTGATAGAATAGCTGTTAGGGAACCGGGGGTGCTGTGTGGGATTGTGGTCAAGATCGGAAAAGGTGAAGCTGCTTCTGGGATCAAATCTGCATGGGTTAGGATGGAGCTAAATCTGCAGATATGACACTTTACTAAATGTTGAGGAAGGATCAACATAACTTGGGTCCTGAACGGTTATGTTTAGACATCAGTTACACACAACAGTTCATTATAATAACTTATTTTGTAAGTTTCCAACCATTAGGTTTTGACTTTTGTTCATATGTCTGAAGGTGGTAGTTATTTAAAAATATATCTGTTGAGTGAAAGAAAACATGGCAGGCCTGCTGGAAAGCTAAATGCTATTATCTGAAGGTATACCTCACCTAAAAGAAGGATAATTTCCTGTTACTTTTGACATCTTGAGTACTTAGTGGTTTATAACATTCGGTGTATCTGAGTAACTTTGAAGGAAGTCAAGTTTTGTAGTTAACATCATGTGAAAATAAAATCTTCAAAATATATTCAAAATATATCATCACCTCCACAGCGACCACCCTGGTCTATGCTGTCATTGTGTCTAGTCTGGGTTACTGTAATGTATTACAGTAGCTCCCCCTGCTTTTCAAAGCAGCTGGAATGATCCTATTAAATAAAAATCAGATCATGTGACATCCTTCCCAAAGACTTCCAGTGGCTTCCCTTTCCACTCCAAGGGAAAGCTAACAGCCTACAAAGCAATGCGTAATCTGGCTGCCGGTTTCTCCTCTGACCTTGTCTGCAACTTCTCTCTACTTGCCCACTCTGTTCCAGCAACAAGTCTGCCCTACTTGCTGTCCCTCAAGCGTATCAGATGCACCTCAACTAGAATGTCTTCCCCTGGATTACCTCATGTCTTACCTCCTTGGGGTCTTGAGTCAACCCACTGAGGTTCTCTCTGACCATCCATTTAGAATCACCATGTTCCCAATACTCCTTATTCCCTTGTTCTGCTAATTCCCTCCCTCCAGCTCCTATTGCCTTCTGAAATGCACATCATGTTTATTTTCATTGTTGTCTTCTCCAGTAGACTATAACATGCATAAGAGCATAGATTTCTGTTTATTTTTACTCAGTTGAGGCTCTCGTGTCTAGAAAAATGGCTAATCCATGAATGATACATGGTCAATACATTTTAAATAAATTAATCAACGGAAGGAAAAAAAAGGTAGGGGCTGAAGGAGGGAGAAGTGAAGGACAACCGGTGCCTGGAAGTAGCCCTTTGAATTATTCTAAGAGGAGTAAGCTTGGTTTGGGAATACAAATTGAAAGTTTTCCTGGGCCAGTGCCATGGGAGGGCATGGCCCGGTCCCTCCCATCAGAGGTTAAGCGACTTGCTGGAGATCCCTCAGTGATTTAGCAGCCGAGCTGGGTACAGAGCCAACACATATGCTGGTTAACACCATGCCACCCACCCCCCAAACAGGCACATACACTTAATAGCAAATGATCATCTGCCAGCATCTGGATTTTCTTTCCTGACCATGAGTTTGTATTTTAGAGGTAGAAAGTTATAGAAATCCAGGTTGCAGAGGTTTATGAGTATAGCCTAATAATTAAAACAATAATTCCTGCATGGTTTAACCCATTATTCCTTATGATCAAAGGGACCTTTTTATGCCCCCTCCCTATTGGTAACCACATGTAATAGTGAGTTATGGAACAATTCAGCTACTACAGATCATGTGCCCACAACTCTAAGTCACTATGGAGGATGTAGAGTAACTCTGTGGCATGTTTCTTTCTCTTATCATCTCACGGATGAGGTTAAAATAATACAAAATGACAAACTTGGGAAAATACAATGTACCTTCTCCAGCATATCATATTTTCTCAAAAATACTTTAGGATGCATATTATTCTGAGGGGTGAGATGGTGGGAGAGAACTCTGTTTTCATGTTCTCTAGAGAGGGAGTGGGAATGGGGGAAGAAAGTGAAAATAAAATCTTTATAGAACCATCAACTATTCATTATGAAAGGGACCCTGGAGTTCCCCTCTCCTACCACCAGCACTCCATTTTAGAAATGCAGAAATAGAAACATGGAATGACTCATCTCTGATCACACACTCTGTGAGCAAATTGGGGTAGGAACCCAAATCACGTGACGTTACTTTGGAACTACTTCCCTGTTTTGTGCTATTTTTGTACACTAAGCTGCATTTACCGAAAACTCAAAATTCAACGTTACATGCAAGTAAAATCCAGCAGTGCCACCGAAAAGAGCTAAATTTGTATTTTCAGTGTTATTATGGTATATAACCAAGCCAAAGAAGTCAAACTGTAAAAAAGAGTGTATTAGTCAAGAGAACATATCAAGGTTGTTTGAATCCAGAAACGGTCATTTTTCATTAACCATACTGCCTCCAAAGCTAGAATTTACAATAATCATGGACGTTGCTATTTCATTAGGGATGATGAGATTGAACAATTTTAACGAAGGCAGTGTTGAGTGGGTATGAAACCAAGTGCAGCATTTGGTCCTACCAAGAAGTAACACTGCATTGCTGACATTTTGCCTATGAGGAAACTTGAGTCTCACAATATTACAAAACTACAAAGGGGTGGATCTGGATTTGAATCCAGATCTGTCTGACTCCAAAGCCCAGCCTCTATAGAGAAGATACACTGGGGAATGGGGAGACCACATAAAGAGCATGGAGACTGGAATCACCAAAAGCACACTTCACAGTTTGGCTGAGATCCTACTTTATGCGACCTAAATCTTAATAGAGACAGTGCCTTCTGCAGGCAGAGAACTGGAGTGCCCAACATATACTACGTTCTCAATGTTTGTTAAATTGAACTATAATAATGGTATAATTGATATAATAATTAGTTATAATAACATTATAATAAAACATTATAATATGAAATAACTTTCACACGATCTCAGAATATTGTCTCTAGAACCTAAAATGTGCTTTTAATGTTACTTATTTGCATATTTGTCTCTCTTACTAAACTTGAAGACTTTTGAAGGGAGACGATGTCTTATTTCTCTCTAAATCTGGTACTAGTATATTCACTCATGTAGCAATTATTTGAGTGACAAATGAGTTCATGTCTCCAAAAGATATTTGGGGCAAATATTATTTTTAGAGAATGGAGGCTCTGAGTGATTAGTATTCTGCCATGCTAGTAAGGGGTGAAGTTGGCATTTGAATTATTTATATTCCATATTCCAGTGTACCTTATCATTACCTCTCTATTAGATGTGAGAGCATTTCTCCCTCTTTTTCTTACCTAGTCGTTCCAACTTCCAGTCACCTGGGTAATTAAAAAGAATATGCCTGGACACTGTATAGCATTTAATTCCTTCTCTGTCCCCTTTCCAAGCCTCCCAGGTCAAAGATTTTGCAAAGCCCCTATAATTGTCAGATAAGTAAAATCACATTGCTCATGATTACCAGGGACAATTCTGTGTAATTAGATGTTAACTGTAGTGTCCCCTCTCCTTTATGACTCCAAATAAATACCTGTTCCTGTCTCAGTCTGGGAAAAAGCTTGGTTGGAAATGTAACTGCTTTGTTGCTCTCTATGTAATTAACTATCATTAAAAGCCACTAATTAGATCGTAAGTTTTAAATAAGTTGCCCTAATTACCTTTGGTACATGGTGCATTGAGTCGGGAGGGCAAGTCCTTCAGAGCCAAGAAAACTTGGCGCTGTCACTAAGAGAATTAACAGAGCTATCGTTTTTGGGTTTTTTTACCCCCCATTCATAAATGGGAAGATGAGAACGTAGGGAATGGGATGGATAGAGGTAGGGGTAAAGATTGTAGGTGAAAAATGTGTACCTGGGCAATGCCAACCAGGGGAAAGCTTATACTGTCTCTCCAAAAGCTACTCACTTGGGTGCAAGGCAGGATGATACCAAACTTTGTCTTAGTTCAGAGCCTGCCACATACTGAGTGCTTATGAGGTGTTGAATGAATGAATAGCTGAATGAATGAGTGACTGAAACAATAGATTAGAGGCAACATGGCATGATAGTTAGGAACCTCAATTTTGATATAAGAGCTAGGTATAGGTTTGAAGTCTAGCTCAGATAATTACCAACTTAGTTAGGAAAACTCCCTGATACTATGGTTTCTTCTCTATAGTAGGGGAATAATGATTCCTAACACCCAAGTTGTGATGAATAAATGATAAGTCAAATATTTCCACACACTGAGCTCTCAATAAATCTTAGCAGTGACAATGGTGATGATGATGATATAAAATGTTCAGTTTAGGAGTTCTCAAATGAGCCCCATCACTAAAGTTATCATCTGCTCCTCTTTTTACTTTGGTATTTTGTCCCAACACGCTATTAGACCACTTCTAACACAATCACAATCTTAGCATCCATTCACAAGCAGAACAAACTGGTTGCAAAGCATTTTCTAGGCCCTTAGTTAGTGCCAGAGTAATTAAAGAAGAAAATACAGTTAACTCTAAGGAACACACAATCTGATGAGGCTACAGGTGTGTAAAAATAACACCATTTGTGCTGTAACAAAGGCCTTTACAAAATACTGTGTGGAAGGAAGTCCAAGAGAAATTCATAGAATAGGTGATATCAATGAGCCATTTATTAAATCACTCCCATTTTAATCAAAGTATTTAATATATGGCCATGGTCACAAGCAGCTATAACAACAGTAATGATAATAATAGTAAGAACAATAGCAAACATTAACTGAGCAAGTATCATGGGACAGAATCTAAATGCTTCATGGACATTCATTAATTGATCATTACAATAAACCCTCAAGTAGACAACAAAATGGAAGTTCATGGAGATTCATAATGTGCCCATGTTTGCATATACAAGTTTGCCAATGGCATAGTCAACATTCAAACCTGACACTCTGTTTACAAGAGTAGAGTTCTTAGAGTTCCTAAACCATACACAATTCTCCCATGGTAGTAAGGGAAAGAAGTGGAGTTTCTTTTGTTTTTAATGTGGATATCAGGAGACCCAGATGTCCCTATGGGTATTTTTTCCTCACTTTCTCTCTCTGGGCATCAGTGTCTTCATCCCATGAAAGTTAGTGAAGGACTAGCTGGCCACTCAGGAGCCTTTCACCTGCATATTTTTCTACTTGGTTTTTCCTACTGCACTAAGAATTATGTGAGTAAGCCAAGCCTTCGCATGCATACTAAAGTTTCCTTGAAGCCAAAGCAAGTTTTACACCCTCCAAAACAGCTGGCGTGGAGCCAAGTGGAAAAGTTTCTCTCTGTCTATGTGTGTCAGTCTGTCTCTCTATATACGAATACATAGGTATACGTACACAGATGTATATGTACATACACACAAACATATACATATAAGTACATAAGCATGTATATTTAAGACAGTTTTAATATGTAATGTAGGCAGATTATATATATATATATAAGAAAACTGTAACTCCATCAATATCAAAATCAATCACAGCACATAACAAATATGATTTTCCTCCCTAAACTCTCAAACTAAATGTTATCTTCCTTTGAGCATTCAGGCCATCATCAGTTTACTATGTAGATTTATTTTTCATAAATGCCATGTGATTGCTTTAAATTTACTCAGCATAGGCAAGGGGAGATCTGTTGAGCCCCAGTTCTTTCTCAAAATGTGTGTGCATTGCCCTTGATGTTGTTCTCTGTCCACTGGGTTTTGGATGTACCATATCTCAGACCTGTAGTTGAAGGCCAGGTTTATGTGCACACCCTCTAGACCACTGGCTAGGATCAAATAGGTTTGCATTTTTGTACTTTGTCTGTGCAGAGATGAAAGGGTGACTTCTCTTATCTCCAATGCCTGGCACTCTAACATTCTAAACAGATGCATTGAAAACTTGCAGTCATCAGAATTGGCTGTTAGCAGAGATCCTGCCCACTGGTCTTTCTAAAAAGAAGTATCACTCTGTTCATTTATATGTGATATGACAATGGCTGCCTCAGTTTGGGCTTCACATGACTGCTCAATTCAAATGTTCAATGGAGACTAAATACAGGATGGCCATCATCAAAAAATCTAGACACAGTAAATGCTGGAGAGGGTGTGGAGAAAAGGGGACCCTCTTGCACTGTTGGCGGGAATGTAAATTGATACAGCCACTATGGAGAACAGTATGGAGGTTCCTTAAAAAACTAAAAATAGAACTACCATACGACCCAGCAATCCCACTCCTGGGCATATACCCTGAGAAAACCGTAATTCAAAAAGGTACATGTACCCCAATGCTCATTGCAGCACTATTTACAATAGGCAGGACATGGAAGCAACCTAAATGTCCATCAACAGATGAATGGATAAAGAAGATGTGGCACATATATACAATGGAATATTACTCAGCCATAAAAAGGAATGAAACTGAGTTATTTTTAGGAGGTGGATGGACCTAGAGTCTGTCATACTGTCATACAGAGTGAAGTAACTCAGAAAGAGAAAAACAAATGCTGTATGCTAATGCATATATATGGAATCTAAAAAACGGTACTGATGTACCTAGTGGCAGGGCAGGAATAAAGATGCAGACTTGAGGACATGGTGGGGGAAGGGGAAGCTGGAATGAAGTGAGAGAGTAGCACTGACATATATACACTACCAAATGTAAAATGGATGGTTAGTGGGAAGCTGCCGCATGGCACAGGGAGATAAGCTCGATGCTTTGTGATGACCTAGAGGGGTGGGATAGGGAGGGTGGGAGGGAGTCTCAAGATGTAGGGGCTATGGAGATATATGTATACATATAGCTGATTCACTTTGTTGTACAGCAGAAACTAACACAACATTGTAAAGCAGTTATACTCCAATAAAGATGTAAAAAAAAAAAAAAAAATAGAGACTAAATAGGACCCCTGAAAGTATATTTGCATTTCCCATGGGACATAATGTAATTACCCCTGTTAGGATCAGATATCCATTCCCAGCCCAGTGGTATCCATGCACTTGTGTAATTCCATCCTTTTGAGTGTAAGCTAGACCCAGTTCCTTACTTCTGATAAGTAGTCCAATGGCTAGGTATTATGATACACCTGTGCATTGACAGTTTGGTAGTTATTATTTCTTTGCAAAGGAATCCTAGGAAAGGTGAGAATTTTCTAGCTTACCAGTTTTAAAAGCTAATTATATATCTAATTTTTGTTCACTTATTCAACAAATATATGAGCATGTATTATGAGTAAGGCAATAGGCTAAGTGCCAGTAATTACAGACAAAAGGCACAGCTTCTACTTTCAATATATACAGTGTACTGTGATAGGTTCTGATTAGTCTGTGCCCAAGTTTCCAACATAGGAGGTTCAGGAAACTCAGTCTGGTTAAGAGTGGGGCACGGGCAAGAAAGGTTTTATGACAGAAATGAATACTGAGAAAATCTTTAAATGAAAAAAAAAAAAAAAAAGAAAAAAGAAAAACTATCCAGGCAGAGAAAGCTGTAGGGAAGAAACTTCAGACAGTGGGAGAAACATTTACAAAAGATGTTAGCTGATGGTTGATTTTGGAAATATTGACATAAACTAGTAAGAACATAGAAAACTTTTTTGAAATAGAGTCTAGCATCAGCCTTTAAGATACATCTATGAAATTATTAGTGTTTTACTCAAAACTGTGAGTGGGCAGGAAATTAGCTTTGCCCTTGGTATGTAGTCATCTAATGACAGGGGAGGAATTCTGAAAAAAATGGAGATTTTGAATTGTTCTATTTTTTTTTTTTTTGGTTTGGGGTAGACATACAAAATTGCTTCAAACTTTAAATATAAAGAGATGCAGATGATTTATAATAATGCACTGTTAGAATAATAGCTAAAAGGTTATTTGTTGAAAAAATAATGACTGTTATGGAAATACCCAGTCCCGTCCAAAGATTATTATTTCTGTCCAGCATGAGGCAGTGGGGTGGTTTCTGTTTCCCAGTTTTTCCCTTCCCTTAGGGACTTGGAGCAAAACCATGGGTATATTTGCAATGGTCTATCTGTCTCTCTGTTCTTTGCAAGGTCTGAATGACAAGCCAAGCGGAGAAATTGAATTTTTCACTTCTCTAAACACTTTTGGCCCCTAGGAACACTGGAAAAGGTCAAGAATTTTGAAGCACGTTCTTCCCCAGGCTATGGGATCAAAATTTCTTTTTTAAAAGGTTGTTCCAGGCCCAGTGAGACAGTCAATCGTGATGGAGACTATAAACAGCAGTTTATGTCCCCTGTGGTGGTGTGTGTCCCTCTTGGGAGGTTTACTCTGAAGAGAGTTTCTCTAGAGAGATTTGTTTCTCTCATTAGGGCAACTGCAGAAGCGGGGGCGGGGGGGGGGGAAGCTTGACATAAGTATGGAAGTGTGTGTGTGAAGTCTCCTGCCTCTCATATCCCCCTCCCTATGTTTTCTATTTTTAGTTTGCTATCCTCTTTTCCTTTTTCCTTTCTTTTAGTTGTTTCTCTCTCCCAGCTCCATTTTCTTTTTTTTCCTTAACTTTTTAAACCTGTCTCATAATGGGCTTTTTCATTTTCCTTTGTTGACCCATCTGATAGGCATCCTCTAAATGAGCTCAGAATGATCCTCCCTTCCGGTATTCATACCCTTGTGTAATTTTCTCCCCTTGATTGTAAGCCTAATGACTCACTTCTAACAAATAGATTATGGTAAAAGTTATGGAATCTCACTTCTCAAGATGTGGTTATGAAAGAACATGACTTCCACCTTGCTTGTTCTCCTACTTACTCTCTCCCATGGAGACATCCCTCCACCTATGAAGAGGCCCACGTGGCAAGGAACTGAGGTCTCCAGCCTTGTTCACAGCTGGAGACCTGAGACCTTCCAACAGCCATATGAGTGAGCCTAGGGGAAGAGCCTTCTCCATTTGAATCTTGAGATAACTGAAGCCTTTTTTTTTTTCATTTTGATGACAGCCCTATGAGAAACCTTGTACCAGAAGACCTAGCTAAACCCACTTAGATTCCTGACTCACAAAAACTGAGATACTGTTGATCATTTTAAACCACTATGTTTTGGGGTAACTTGTTATGCATCAGTAGATCATGCAACCCATATCCTTTCATGTTCCTCCTCTTCATTGACCTTTTTATTGAACTCTTTCTATTTTTTCTAAGTACAGATTTTAACTTTGTACATAACATTGAAAGCTACAGGAATCAGAATGCTTTGCTCTCAGTAACCATCAAACCAAATCATGTATCTGCAAATACAGTCCACGTAATGGAAAGGTCAGCATCCCTGGCCTCTGTTTAATTATACTCTTTGGTAAAAATTCATTTTTTTGTCATTTCAGTAAAACTATTGAATGGGCAGTTACTCTCTTTAATACATGGTATCACCTGTCATGTGGAACAGAAAAATGAATGAGATATGCCTCATGCCATCAAAGATACTGTCATTCGGAATAAAATAAAAATGTAGAAAGTGAAGCATCCCATAGGAGGGATATTCTTAGGGGTCTTTTTGTGTTAAGAGGAGGCAGAGATCACTTCCTACTTGGAGGATCAGAAAAGGCTCTTTAAAGGGAGCGCTCTGTGCTAAATATTGCAGGATAAACTGGACTTGTATATGCCTATTCAGTCTTCTGTGAACTTCCCCTACACTTTGGATCCCATCTCTCATATGCTTCTCATAGGATCAACTCCTACTTAACATGCAGGAACCAATCTGATTTCCACTTTCTCTGAGCCACCCTCCACAACCTTTCTAGTTAGTTGATTATCTTTTCATTGCTTCCCCAACCATCACTAACTTTGTCTGTGCCACCATTTCTCAAATGACTGCTTATTTGGCTCTTCCATTAATCAAGGGGGAAAGTGTAGTTGGAGAGCAAAGGGACAATTCACTCATTCTAAGCTAAGATGGTGAAGGTCAGAATGGGTAGGAAGACTTAGGACAATACAATGTTAGACTATCAAAAGGTATTTGTTGCAAAGGAAGGAAAGAAGGAAGGAAGGAAGGAAAAAAGAGGGCCATTATTGAGAACAATTGATATCTGACCATAATCTACTCCATTATTTATTTCCAATGTAAGCAGTAGGGTGGTTTCCTTTTCCCATTTATTTTTTTCTCTTCCATAGGGACTCTTAGCAAACCTATGGGGATATTTGAAATGTATCATGCATTATTGTGCTCAGTCCTGATTCTTCACTGAACTTTGTATTAATGTATATGTTTCTTTGGAAAATTATAGTGGTGGGAACAAGGGCTTGGAGTTATTCCCTTTTTTTGTCTGGGAATAAACATATTTCTAGAGATTAGAAAAAGTAAGTGATCTGTTCTCGTTGGCTTTGTTCTTCCAAATTTTTTTTTTCACACACACACACTGTATTTTATTTTTACAAGAGATAAATAAACTGACACCAAGCATTATAAATGGATGACCACAACAAAAGCAACAATGATTGCAATTACCAAACACAAAACATACTCATACTATGTCATAATATTGACATTCAGTCCAGTAATCCTCCACTGTAACAGCTCCTTTACTTTGTAGTGAAAATTGATTTGTATATTTTTTGCCTCTGAGTCCTTGTGGGATTTTTTTTTTTATTCAAACAGAAAGTCACAAAAATTACAAACATCCTCATCAGTTCACTCAGTCCCATGTAATTATTTTTTTTATCTTGCTCTTTTGTTAGCACTTTTATGAATTCATCAGTTTTCCATTAGAGTTCTGAAAATGCTTATTCATTCAGTTCAGCAGTAGGGTCAGTTACCAGAAACCTGTACTTGTCAGAGTCTTTTCCATGAATTCCTTGAAGATGAAACCCTTTTATAGGGACATTTTTGCAAAAGCATCAGAGTACACCCAGAACTGACTGTAAAAGACAAAAGACTTAAAAATGACCACGGTTAAAGATTTGATGAAAGTTCATAATAATGCAACTGACAAGGAAATTTAGTTATTTTTGAGATACACATTTTAAATTAATAACGAGAATTATGACTTATAACATTATACAAGAACACATAAGATTTTTAGAAATTTCATGTAATGTCTGAAACATTTATATTAACATATTTCCATACAAATAACCCAAAGAAAGTTTAGTATTAGTTATTTTTGTCTGTTTCTTTTTTTATACTGCAGGTTCTTATTAGTCATCAATTTTATACACATCAGTGTATACATGTCAATCTCAATTGCCCAATTCAGCATACCACCATCCCCACCCCACCACAGTTTTCCCCCCTTGCTGTCCGTATGTTTGTTCTCTACACCTGTGTCTCAACTTCTGCCCTGCAAATCAGTTCATCTGTACCATTTTTCTAGGTTCCACATACATGTGTTAATATACGGTATTTGTTTTTCTCTTTCTGACTTACTTCACTCTGTATGACAGTCTCTAGATCCATCCACGTCTCAACAAATGACTCAATTTCGTTCCTTTTATGGCTGAGTAATATTCCATTGTATATATATACCACAATTTCTTTATCAATTCGTCTGTCAATGGGCATTTAGGTTGCTTCCATGACCTGGCTATTGTAAATAGTGCTGCAATGAACATTGGGATGAATGTGTCTTTTTGAATTATGGTTTTCTCTGGGTATATGCCCAGTAGTGGGATTGCTGGATCATATGGTAATTCTATTTTTATTTTTTTAAGGAACCTCCATACTGTTCTCCAGAGTGGCTGTATCAATTTACATTCCCACCAACAGTGCAAGAGGGCTCCCTTTTCGCTACACCCTCTCCAGCATTTGTTGTTTGTACATTTTCTGATGATGCCCATTCTAACTGGTGTGAGGTGATACCTCATTATAGTTTTGATTTGCATTTCTCTAATAATTAGTGATGTTGAACAGCTTTTCATGTGCTTCTTGGCCATCTGTATGTCTTCTTTGAAGAAATGTCTGTTTAGGTCTTCTGCCCATTTTTGGATTGGTTTGTTTGTTTCTTTAATATTGAGCTGCATGAGCTGTTTATATATTTTGGAGATTAATCCTTTGTCTGTTGATTCATTTGCAAATATTTTCTCCCATTCTGAAGGTTGTCTTTTGGTCTTATTTATGGTTTCCTTTGCTGTGCAAAAACTTTGAAGTTTCATTAGGTCCCATTTGTTTATTTTTATTTCCATTACTCTAGGAGGTGGGTCAAAAAAGATCTTGCTATGATTTATGTCAAAGAGTGTTCTTCCTATGTCTCCTCTAAGAGTTTTCTAGTTTTATAGTGTCTGGTCTTACATTTAAGTCTCAAATCCGTTTTGAGTTTATTTTTGTGTATGGTGTTAGGGAGTGTTCCAATTTCATTCTTTTACATGGAGCTGTCCAGTTTTCCCAGCACCACTTATTGAAGAGACTGTCTTTTCTCCATTGTATATCTTTGCCTCCTTTGTCATAGATTAGTTGACCATAGGTGCATGGGTTTATCTCTGGGCTTTCTATCGTATTCCATTGATCTATGCTTCTGTTTTTATGCCAGTACCATATTATCTTGATTACTGTAGCTTTGTAGTATAGTCTGAAGTCAGGGCATCTGATTCCTCCAACTCCATTTTTTTTCCGTCAAGACTGCTTTGGCTATTCAGGGTCTTTTGTGTCTCCATACAAATTGTAAGATGATTTGTTCTGGTTCTGTAAAAAATGCCATGGTATATCTCTCCATCTTTTGGTATCATCTTTAATTTCATTCATCAGTGTCTTATAGTTTTCTGCATACAGGTCTTTTCTCTCCCTAGGTGGGTTTATTCCTAGGTATTTTATTCTTTTTGTGCAATGGTAAATGGGAGTGTTTCCATAATTTCTCTTTCAGCTTTTCATCATTAGTGTATAGGAATGCAAGAGATTTCTGTGCATTCATTTTGTATACTGCTACTTTACCAAATGTATTGATTAGCTCTAGTAGTTTTCTGGTGGCATCTTTAGGATTCTCTATGTATAGGATCATGGCATCTGCAAACAGTGACAGTTTTACTTCTTCTTTTCCAATTTGTATTCCTTTTATTTCTTTTTCTTCTCTGATTGCCATGGCTAGGACTTCCAAAACTATGTTGAGTAATAGTCGTGAGAGTAGACATCCTTGTCTCATTCCTGATCTTCAAGGAAATGCTTTCAGATTTTCACCATTGAGAATGATGTTTGCTGTGGGTTTGTCATATATGGCCTTTATTATTTTGAGGTAGGTTCCCTCTATGCCCACTTTCTGGAGAGTTTTTATCATAAATGGGGGTTGAATTTTGTCAAAAGCTTTTTCTGCATCTATTGAGATGAACATATGGTTTTTATTCTTCAGTTTGTTAATATGGTGTATCACAATGATACGTATCATTGAAGAATATATATTGAAGAATATTGAAGTATATTGAAGAATCCTTGCATTCCTGGGATAAATCCCACTTGATCGTGGTGTATGATCCTTTTAATGTGTTGTTGGATTCTGTTTGCTAGTATTTTGTTGAGGATGTTTTGCATCTATATTCATCAGTGATATTGGTCTGTCGTTTTCTTTTTTTGTAGTATCTTTTTCTGGTTTTGGTATCAGTGTAATGGTGGCCTCATGGAATGAGTTTGTGAGTGTTCCTTCCTCTGCAATTTTTTGGAAGAGTTTGAGAAGGATGGGCGTTATCTCTTCTCTAAATGTTTGATAGAATTCACCTGTGAAGCCATCTGGTCCTGGTCTTTTGTTTGCTGGAAAATTTTTAATCACAGTTTCAATTTCATTACTTGTGATTGGTGTGTTCATACTTTCTCTTTCTTCCTGGTTCAGTCTTGGAAGGTTATACCTTTCTAAGAATTTGTCCATTTCTTCCAAGTTGTCCATTTTATTGGCATAGAGTTGCTTGTAGTAGTCTCTTAGGATGTTTTGTATTTCTGTGGTGTCTGTTGTAACTTCTCCTTTTTCATTTCTAATTTTATTGATTTGAGTCCTCTCCCTCTTTTTCTTGATGAGTCTGGCTAATGGTTTATCCAGTTTGTTTATCTTCTCAAAGAAGCAGCTTTTAGTTTTATTGATCTTTGTTATTGTTTTCTTTGTTTCTATTTCATTTATTTCTGCTCTGATCTTTATGATTTCTTTTCTCCTGCTAACTTTGGGTTTTGTTTGTTCTTCTTTCTCTAGTTCCCTTAGGTGTAATGTTAGATTGTTTATTTGAGATTTTTCTTGTTTCTTGAGGTAGGCTTGTATAGCTATAACCTTCCCTCTTAGAACTGCTTTTGCTGCATCCCATAGATTTTGACTCGTCGTGTTTTCATTGTCATTTGTCTCTAGGTATTTTTTGATTTCCTCTTTGATTTCTTCAGTGATCTCTTGGTTATTTAGTAACATATTGTTTAGCCTCCATATATTTGTGTCTTTTACGTTTTTTCTCAGTAATTCATTTCTAATCTCATAGCGTTGTGGTCAGAAATGATGCTTGATATGATTTCAATTTTCTTAAATTTACTCAGGCTTGATATGTGAGCCAAGATGTGATCTATCCTGGAGAATGTTCCATGCGCACTTGAGAAGTGTAATCTGCTGTTTTCAGATGGAATGTCCTATAAATATCAATTAAATCTATCTGGTCTATTGTGTCATGTAAAGCTTCTGTTTCCTTATTTATTTTCATTTTGGATGATCTGTCCATTGGCGTAAGTGAGGTGTTAAAGTCCTCCACTATTATTGTGTTATTGTCAATTTCCTCTTTTATAGCTGTTATGAGTTGCCTTATGTACTGAGGTGCTCCTTTGTTGGGTGCATATATATTTATAATTGTTATATCTTCTTCTTGGATTGATCCCTTGATCATTATGTACTGTCCCTCCTTGTCTCCTGTAACAGTCTTTATTTTAAAGTCTATTTTATCTGATATGAGTATAGCTACCCCAGCTTTCTTTTGATTTCCATTTGCATGGAATATCTTTTCCTATCCCCTCACTTTCAGTCTGGATGTGTCCCTAGGTCTGAAGTGGGTCTCTTACAGACAGCATATAGATGGGTCTTGTTTTTGTATCCATTCAGCAAGCCTGTGTGCTTTGGTTGGAGCATTTAATCCATTCACGTTTAAGGTAATTATCGATATGTATGTCCCTATGACCATTTTCTTAATTGTTTTGCGTTTGTTTTTGTAGGTCCTTTTCTTCTCTTGTGTTTTCCACTAGAGATGTTCCTTTAGCATTTGTTGTAGAGCTGGTTTGGTGGTGCTGAATTCTCTTAGCTTTTGCTTGTCTGTAAAGCTTTTGATTTCTCCATCGAATCTGAATGAGATCCTTGCCAGGTAGAGTAATCTTGGTTGTAGGTTCTTCCCATCATGCCACTCCCTTCTGGCTTGTAGAGTTTCTGCTGAGAAATCAGCTGTTAACGTTATGGGAGTTCCCGTGTATGTTATTTGCCTTTTTTCCCTTGCTGCTTTCAATAATTTTTCTTTGTCTTTAATTTTTGCCAATTTGGTTACTATGTGTCTTTGCGTGTTTCTCCTTGGGTTTATCCTGTATGGGACTGGCTGTGCTTCCTGGACTTGGGTGTCTATTTCCTTTCCCACGTTAGGGAAGTTTTCGACTATAATCTCTTCAAATATTTTCTCAGGTACTTTCTCTGTCCCTTCTCCTTCTGGGACCCCTATAATGCAAATGTCGTTGTGTTTCATGTTGCCCCAGAGGTCTCTTAGGCTGTCTTCATTTCTTTTCATTCTTTTTTCTTTAGTCTGTTCTGCAGCAGTGAATTCCACCATTCTGTCTTCCAGGTCACTTATCCGTTCTTCTGCCTCAGTTATTCTGCTATTGACTTCTTCTAGTGTAGTTTTCATTTCAGTTATTGTATTGTTCACCTCTGTTTTTTGTTTTTAATTCTTCTAGGTCTTTGTTAAACATTTTTTGCATCTTCTCGATCTTGGCCTCCATTCTTTTCCTGAGGTCCTGGATCATCTTCACTATCATTCTTCTGAATTCTTCTTCTGGAAGGTTGCCTATCTCCACTTCATTTAGTTGTTTTTCTGGGGTTTTATCTTGTTCCTTCATCTGGTACATAGCCCTCTGCCTTTTCATGTTGTCTATCTTTCTGTGAATGTGGTTTTTGTTCCACAGGCTGCAGGATTGTAGTTCTTCTTGTTTCTGCTGTCTGCCCTCTGGTGGATGAGGCTATCTAAGAGGCTTGATGGGAGGGACTGGTGGTTGGTAGAGCTGACTGTTGCTCTGGTGGGCAGAGCTCAGTAAAACTTTAATCCCCTTGACTCTTGATGGGTGGGGCTGGGTTCCCTCCCTGTTGGTTGTTTTGCCTGAGGCAACCCAACACTGGAGCCTACCTGGGCTCTTTGGTGGGTCTAATGACAGACTCTGGGAGGGCTCACACCAAAGAGGACTTCCCAGAACTTCTGCTGCCAGTGTCCTTGTCCCCACGGTGAGCCACAGCCCCCACCCCACCCCCGTGCCTCTGCAGATGACCCTCCAACACTAGCAGGTAGTTCTGGTTCAGTTTGCCCTGGTGTCACTGCTCCTTCCCCTGGGTCCTGACACGCACACTACTTTGTGTGTGTCCTCCAAGAGTGGAGTCTCTGTTTCCCCCAGTCCTGTCGAAGTCCTGCAGTCAATTCCACTAGGCTTCATAGTCTGATTCTCTAGGAATTCCTCCTCCCATTGCCGGACCCCCAGGTTGGGAAGCCTGTTGTGGGGCTCAGAACCTTCACTCCAGTGGGTGGATTTCTGTGGTATAAGTGTTCTCCAGTCTGTGAATCACCCACCCACCAATTATGGGATTTGATTTTACTGTGATTGCGCCCCTCCTACCGTCTCACTGTGGCTTCTCCTTTGTCTTTGGATGTGGGGTATGTTTTTTAGTGAGTTCCAGTGTCTTCCTATCGATGACTGTCCAGCAGCTAGTTGTGATTCTGGTATTCTCGCAAGAGGGAGTGAGAGCACGTCCTTCTACTCTGCCGTCTTGGTTCCTCCTATCCAAATTGTATTTTTAATGAGAAACACAAGAGTTTAATAACAAATCTGAGTCATGTCACGGCCATGTACTTTTATTTTTACACAGGATACGTAATGATTTTAATTTTTAAATTTATATTTATTGAGATATACTTAACATATAACACTATGTAAGCTTAAGGTATACATGTTAATTTGATACACTTATGTGTTGTAAAATATTTTTAGGAGACCTTGGTAAAATCACTTGAAAGATATCCCAGCTTTTAATATTAACTGTGAAAAATCTTTGGAAGACCAAAGCCTTTAAAAAACTCATATTGTTGATGGTAGTGTGGTAGTGTACATCCCTGAAAATTTATCAGAAGTCATTTATAAGAAAATATCTTGAAAACAGCTTATATGATCAATAATAGGAGAATGGGATTGTGTACTGTAGAACATCAACACAATGGATTCTTACATAGCCATTAAAATGGCAATTAGGAAAACATAAACATAACTGAGAAAATGTTTATAATGTGATATTAATAAAAAGAAGAGAATGCTAAATGATATGTAACCTATGATTATAACTATATAATTCGTACAGATGGTCCCTGACTAACAATGCTTTCACTTATAATTTTTTGACTTTATGATGATGTGAAAGAGATATGCATTTGGTAGAAACTGTACTTAGAATTTTGAATTTTGATTTATTCCCAGGCTAGCAATATATGGTATGATACTCTCCTGATGCTGGGCAGCCAGAGCTCCCAATCAGCCATGTGATCATGAGGGGAAACAACGGATACACTTAACACTATTCTGTACCCATACAACCAATCTGTTTTTCACTATAAGTACAGTATTTGATAAATTACATGAGATAGTCAACAATAAGTAATAAGTAATAATAAATTAGGCTTTGTGTTAGGTGATTTTGTAGGCTAAGGTAACTGTTCTACACACACTGTAGTAAACTAGAGTTCTACTCTAGTTTAAAGTAGATTAAACTACGGTAGTTTAGGTGTATTAAATGCATTTTTGATTTAGGGTAGTTTCAACTTACAGTGGGTTTTTTTGGACATAGCCCCATCATAAGTGGAGGAGGGATCTATATTTGCTTATGAGGGGAAACAAGAAAAGAATCATAGAAAAAAAAATATATATATATATATAAATTGTAATGCAAGGTAAATTTGGGGCCTGATAATTCCTTGGGAGGGTGTGTCTTGTGCACTGTAGAATGTTTAGCAGCATCCCTGACTTCCTACCTCTGAGATTCAAGTAGAATTTCCCCAGCTGTGACGACCAAAAAATGTCTCTAGACTTTGCCAAATGTCCCCTGACAGGGGAAGGGGGGAAAGCAAAGTCATTCCTGGTTGACAACAACTGTTTCAATAAAACATTTAATTATTTTTCTATTTTAAAAGGAATAATATTCATAAATAAAATTGAGAAAAATCTTTACCCTTGACCTAGTGTTCTCTTCAGAAACTTATCCAGAGAATAGTTGAAATCAGCAATGTTCTGGTTCTATCAGACAAGGGAGTAAAGCATTATTGTGTGGTGACCTGCTTGGGGATGTCAGCAAACCCCACCATTCCTCTGAGTTCTTGCAAAATGGGGGAAAGAAATCAGTGTATGTTATATAAGTATACCTTCTACTGACAGTGCAGAGTATTTTTATCCTGGTGGAAGTTGCCTCTGGGCTCTGAAACCTTCTGTCAGGGAGTAAAGAAAACTAATTGCAGTGAAATATCTTTTCAGGCAACCTGCCCATCACCAAATTCTATATGTAGGGGAAATGCACACTTCCTTTAGAAGATGTTTCGGTGGAACTCAAACCCCATAGGAATTCTTTTTAGGGCCAGGGAAACTTACACAGCGTAAGAACTTTAGTTTAATTCAGAATATGTTAAAATTTCAAGGCGCTATTAAGGAGTCCTCTGTCACCTGGAGTGACCCGTTATTTTGTTTGCAGGATAACTAGAAACCAGAGAAGTTAAGTACTTGTCAGTTCAACACACCTAATTAGTTGCACAGCATAAAATTAAGCCCATGTCAGCCTGAAGTTTCTTATCCTTCAGGCAAAGTTTGTCTTTAAAAGAACATTTTCCATCCCTGCAATTGTATATCATTTGAAAAGATTTATTTCTAGATGATGGTATCTTCCACAGTGTTTGAAATAGGGTTTAGTCTTCAAATAGAATGTAAAATTCAAACATTTAGTGCATAAACATTTATTGGGTTCTTTGTGCCCAGTTCTGTGCCACACAATGGATTTGAAAGATTAAATGTCCTATACTTTTTCTGCAACTGTCATAGCCCTATACATTCTGCTCTATACATAAGACATTCAGTCAATTCTGACTAGGGATCTAGAATAGAATTAGTGTGTATCTAGATTATGAGGCTCTCCATCTGTACTCCTGGTAACATCTCCTCCACTCCTCATTCTGCTGACCTTTCACATCTTCATGGGTAAATTTGTGTGTCAGTGTATTTGTAATAACCGTGTTACAGAAGAACAATACCAGGAACATTTTAATTGAGTACAGTGGAAACTGCAGCAGCCTGAGAAATGTAACAAATGACAACAACCCCAACTCTGTACACAGAGAAATGTGTGGACCTAACAGTGACCAAATACCACTGAGTCTTATTGGAGTTTCTATCACATAAAGGTTTGATCACAGCATTTTCATTGGAATTTTTTCCTACTTCCAGGGACCATTTGCAGTGTGATAACTACCCATAGAAAGCAATCTTTTGAAGGTGTCCTGCCACTTGTGTCTTTCCATAATGCTGGGGTAGACAGACCCAACGTATCTGATTTATTGTCATAGCCAAGTAGGGATCAGAATTCCTTCTCACTGGATATTCATGATAGCATAAAATGAAAACAAACAAACAGATGCCATGCATGGATACTTGGCATCTTTCTCTAGACTGAAGGAATGGAAACTGTATGGGGCTAAGAATCAGGAAGCACTGAGTTTAATTCCGATTCAATGACTCTTATGTCGCAAGACTTCTAATCTCTAAGTAATACGAGTTTTTTCAAATGTGTGTTAGGGGTGGAAACTGTATGCCCAGTAATGCACAGGAGGAGAGAGAGTTGCTGATGGTAAATTCATATGATACTCCACTTGTTGGAATGTGTAGCCATAAGAGCCTTGCAAATCATTAAGGTCAGAAAAAAAATTAAAGATATACACATATGTATCCTTTAAAATTTATATGTATAAATTTATATATATATTTTATATTTATATAATAAAATCAGCATTCACTTTTTTAAGATGAATGCAAACAGATCAAATAATTGTTGTGTCTGTATGATGAGGATGCTACGATGTAAGCATTTAAGTAACTGTGTCCCAGGTAAATAGTCTGTTATTCTAATCAGAACACACAAAGTAACTTTTAGGCTGGGGGAAAGAACTGGATTTGAGAAAGGAAAGAGTAAAAAGTAGTCAGTTATGTCTTATTTTGAGTTTTGTAGAAGCAGAGCCTGAGTTGGGTATAGATGAAAAAGTGACTTCTTGAAGGATATCTCATAGGAAAAACCTGTAAGGGAGTGGGGTAAACAGGTGAGGGCTTGGGATACAGCTAAGCAGTGGTTTTAGCTGAAGTCTAACTTCACCCTGATCCCAGAGCATCTCCAGAGTATAAACTGCATCACAGAGATAGTTTCACCTTGTGGCAAGAGTCCTGGCCTTTTAATCCCATATCTGTCAATCAGTCCTTGTCTTCAGGCTATTCCTGGGACAGGTATAACTCCCTAGGTTTCTTCAGACAAACTGACTCCTACTGACTGAGGGAAGTAAATCAGTGATTTGTTGGCAGCCAATACTACAGCATCTAGGGAATATCTGTCAGGTAACAGGGATCCAGGTTTGACACCAGTAGCATCTATTACATAATAAAGCAGGCTTCCTAAGGCTATTAATTGAGTTAAAACTAACTCTGGCTCTCCAAAATAATGTAATGAAGACCAGGGGACCTCTCTGTCTTTTTGTTTTTGTTTTTGTTTTTTTGGCTGTGCCGTTCATTCCCTAACCAGGGACTGAACCCAGGCCAAGGTAGTGAAAGCGCCAAGTCCTAACCACTGGACTGCCAGAGAATTCCCTCTATTTTGTTCTTTGTTTTATCCCCAATACTTAGGAAAATGCCTGGCTCAGAGAATATACTCAGTAAATGTGTGTTAAATGAATGAAGGGATTCCTGACATATATGCCAGCCTCTGTATTTTGGTGCACACTTCCCCTGATTTTTCTACTGCCTTCAATGCCCTCCTTTCTCCTCTCAATCTTTATTTGTTCTTCAAAGTATATCTGATCATCAAAGTTGATCTATGAAGCATTCTTTGAATATTCTAGCCCATGAGAACCTGTGTGTGTGTGTGTGTGTGTGTGTGTGTGTGTGTGTGTGAGAGAGAGAGAGAGAGAGAGAGAGAGAGAGATTGCATATGTGTGGGTGTATGCCTCCTTGTATCTGGCTAGTTATCAACTCTGTAACTAAACATGTCTTTTGCTGGCTCTACAACATCTAACTAATCCCCATCTTCTGAAGTATCTCCATAATGATGTACATATTTCTCAGTTTAGCAATCAATACCCAGTTCACCATCATCCACAGTTAATAATAATAGTAATAATAAATCATATTTATTGAGTACTTACTAAGTTCCAAGCACTGTACTGAGCACATAACATGCCTGTCTCATTGGATTTGAGAATAACCTCATAATGCAGGTACTTTTATTATCTTTATTTTCTGGATGAAGTAGCTTGTCCAAAACCACACGTCTAGTATGAGAAAAACTGGTATTTAAAAGCAATCAACAGATGCTACAACCTTGTCTTAGCCTCAAAGCTACAGTATCTTACCTCCAAAAACATTTCAACAGCTTGCTAACAAATCTTTCTTCTTCATTACACTCCCACACAGCAGCCAGAATGATCTTTACAAAGCATCAATCTGGTGATGTCCCTCCTCTGCTGAAAACTCATCAGTAGCTCCCCCTTAATCTCAAGAGGAAGCCCAAACCCTTTAATATGGTTTTATGAAAGCACCCTGATTCACCCCGAGTACCTCTCCATCCGTATCCCTTGTCTTCCCTCACTTCCCCAGATATTGAACGTCCTTCAGATTCTTAAAGGCACTAGACACCCTCTCCCTCCCTTTTGGACCGAAATGTGGGTTGAATGTGAGAAGGTTCTCTTCTACTTCTACTCTCCTTAACTGAATATTTATCCTCCAAGAAATAGTTCTTGATCTCCCAAACTTGTTGTTGCTGTCCCCCCTCTTTCAGACCAACGCCTGAGTTTACTTACTGTTTTATCTCCACAGACTAGAAGAGAGCTTGGAATATAGTTGCAGTAAATGACATTTGCCTTCAGATGGAAAAAAAAGAATGAATATTCTAATGATGTAAAAATACTCTCCCCTCCCTACCCTTACTGTGAGCTTGGAAGACAATGACTATGCTTAAAACAACTCTCCATCCTCCACAATAGCTAGGACATTGTCCACTACACAGTAGGTTCTTAGAAACTGTTTATTTATTAATTATTATTGCTATTTTCACCTTGGCTTCAGTCACAATCATTACCTTTTTCAACCAGGAAAGCTCATGTTTGATTCATGGCTCTTAATTCAACTCACAATGTAAAGTTACGGAATGGTTGGGTTGAAGGTCATCCAAATAGGGATCTCCTTAATGAACAAATTCCCACCACAGTTCATCTTGTGTGTACTTGAACCCCTCTAACTTCGGAGAACTCACGACTTCCTAGGAGAGGATTCTTTGTCATAAGTTTTAGCATATTGTTTCTCATGTTGAATCAGTTTTTTTTTTCCTATCATATGAGCCTCGTTGGATAGGAAACTAAGAATGCCATTAGTAATTCAGTGGAGGATAAGCTGGCATCTTCCTTATTTATTTATTATTTTTAACCAGTCTGTGCTCTCCTCCCTGGAATACTAACTGAGAGACCCCTTGAAAAACCCTGAACTGGAGAGTGGGTTGGGGGCATGGAAGGAGACTTATTGCCTGGCTTAATATTGTCCCTCAGAGCAATCACTGTCCCGCGTTCTTGGCTTTAGCCCAATCTGCCTACATGACAGTCCATTCTCCCTGACTCAGCCTTCTGTGTCCAGACAAATGATTCACTCTCAGTGCATTTTTCTGCTCTTACTAAATAGGCTCTCTAACCATCACTGTATCTTTCAATTCCAGCTAACAGCTTGGACAGCAGTTTTTTTTTTTTAAAAAATGTTACTAAGCAAGCAAGCTCAGCCAGAGAAATGCAGAATTCTGTGAGAATGCTTCCCACATCGTTTGGGCTCACAAGGACTGCTGCCTTCTCTAAACTCAGGGCAAAATCCATTTCACATATTGTATTCATTTATCCATTGCCAGATTATTTACTAGTCTCTGCCATTTCTTAAACCTTAGCTAATACCGATTAAGCACTAACAGTAAACCAAACACTGTGTTAAATGCTTTCATAAATTATCTCGTCTAATTTTCACCAAAAACCCTTGGAGACTGGTACTATTAGTATCCTTATGTTACACAGGAGAAAACTGAGGTACAAAGAACTTAAGCGGATTGCCCAAAAGCACTTAGCAAGTAAGTGGAAGAGAAGGATTTGATCTCAGAAATATGACTTCAGGGTCAAAGCACTGTCTTAACTCTACACCCCTATGCTTGAGTGGAATGGATGGTGTAGGATGATACCTGCCTTTAAATTATTTTGTGACCTTTAGCATATCACTTCAACTCTCTGGGCCTCATTTTCATCATATTAAAAAGAACATGGCTGAGTTGAATATTACTACAATTAATTACATACAACAACTGTATTCTTCACCAAAATCATATTAGGTAGGTGCAGCAAGAGATAGGATGGGAAAAAAACAACTGCCTGCAATGGAGGATAAGAAGAAATCAAAAGGCCCATTAATGGTACTAGCTGTACCTTTTTTTTTAAACATCTTTATTAGAATATAATTGCTTTACAATGGTGTGTCAGTTTCTGCTCTATAACAAAGTGAATCAGTTATACACATACATATGTCCCCATATCGCTTCCCTCTTGCATCACCCTCCCTCCGACCCTCCCTATCCCACCCCTCTACGTGGTCACAAAGCACCGAGCTGATCTCCCTGTGCTATGCGGCTGCTTCCCACTAGCTATCTATTTTACGTTTGGTAATGTATATATGTCCATGCCACTCTCACTTTGTCCCAGCTAACCCTTCCCACTCCCCATATGCTCAAGTCCATTCTCTAGTAGGTCTGCATCTTTATTCCCATCTTGCCCCTAGGTCATTCTGACCTTTTTTTTTTAGATTCTATATATATGTGTTAGCATACGGTATTCGTTTTTCTCTTTCCGACTTACTTCACTCTGTATGACAATCTCTACGTCCATCCACCTCACTACAAATAACTCAGTTTCGTTCCTTTTTATGGCTGAGTAATATTCCATTGTACATATGTGCCACATCTTCTTCATCCATTCATCTTTTGATGGACATTTAGTTTGCTTCTATGTTCTGGCTACTATAAATAGAGCTGCAATGAACATTTTGGTACATGACTATTTCTGAATTATGGTTTTCTCAGGGTATATGCCCAATAGTGAAATTGCTGGGTCATATGGTAGTTCGATTTTTCATTTTTTAAGGAACCTCCATACTGTTCTCCATAGTGGCTGTATCAGTTTACATTCCCACCAACAGTGCAAGGGGTTCCCTTTTCTCCACACCCTCTCCAGCATTTACTGTTTGAAGATTTTTTGATGATGGCCATTCGGACTGGTGTGAGATGATATCTCATTGTAGTTTTGATTTGCATTTCTCTAACGATTAATGATGTTGAGCATTCTTTCATGTGTTTGTTGGCAATCTGTATATCTTCTTAGGAGAAATGTCTGTTTAGGTCTTCTGCCCATTTTTGGATTGGGTTGTTTGTTTTTTTGATATTCAGCTGCATGAGTTGCTTGTATGTTTTGCATATTAACCCTTTTTCATTTGCTTCATTTGCAAATGTTTTCTCCCATTCTGAGGGTTGTCTTTTCATCTTGTTTATGGTTTCCTTTGTCGTGCAAAAGCTTTTAAGTTTTATTAGGTCCCATTTGTTTATTTTTGTTTTTATTTCCATTTCTCTAGGAGGTGGGTCAAAAAGGATCTTGCTGTGATTTATGTCGTAGAGTGTTCTGCCTATGTTTTCCTCTAAGAGTTTGATGGTGTCTGGCCTTACATTTAGGTCTTTAGTCCATTTTGAGTTTATTTTTGTGTATGGTGTTAGGGAGTGTTCTAATTTCATTGTTTTACATGTAGCTGTCCAGTTTTCCCAGCACCACTTATTGAAGAAACTGTCTTTACTCCATTGTATATCTTTGCCTCCTTTATCATACATTAGTTGACCAAAGTAGCATGGGTTTATCTCTGGGCTTTCTATTTTGTTCCATTGATCTATGTTTCTGTTTTTGTGCCAGTACCATATTGTCTTGTTTACTGTAGCTTTGTAGTATAGTCTGAAGTTAGGGTGCCGGATTCCTCCAGCTCTGTTTTTCTTTCTCAAGATTGCTTTGGCTATTGGGGGTCTTTTGTGTTTCCATACAAATTGTGAATTTTTTTGTTCTAGTTCTGTGAAAAATGCCAGTGGTAGTTTCATAGGGATTGTGTTGAATCTGTACATTGCTTTGGGTAGTAGAGTCATTTTCACAATGTTGATTCTTCCAATCCAAGAACATGGTATATCTCTCCATCTATTTGTATCATCTTTAATTTCTTTCATCAGTGTCTTATAGTTTTCTGCATACAGGTCTTTTGTCTCCTTAGGTAGGTTTATTCCTAGATATTTTATTCTTTTTGTTGCAGTGGTAAATGGGAGTGTTTTCTTAATTTCACTTTCAGATTTTTCATCATTAGTGTATAGGAATGCAAGAGGTTTCTGTGCATTAATTTTGTATCCTACTACTTTACCAAATTCATTGATTAGCTCTAGTAGTTTTCTGGTAGCATCTTTAGGATTCTCTATGTATAGTATCATGTCATCTGCAAGCAGTGACAGCTCTACTACTTCTTTTCCTATTTGGATTCCTGTATTTCCTTTTCTTCTCTGATTGCTCTGGCTAAAACTTCCAAAACTATGTTGAATAAGAGTGGTGAGAGTGGGCAACCTTGTCTTGTTCCTGATCTTAGTGGAAATGCTTTCAGTTTTTCACCATTGAGGACGATGATGGCTGTGGGTTTGACATATATGGCCTTTATTATGTTGAGGAAAGTTTCCTCTATGCCTACTTTCTGGAGGTTTTTTATCATAAATGGGTGTTGAATTTTGTCAAAAGCTTTCTCTGCATCTATTGAGATGATCATATGGTTTTTCTCCTTCAATTTGTTAACATGGTTTATCACATTGATTGATTTACTTATATTGAAGAATCCTTGCATTCCTGGGATAAACTCACTTGATCATGGTGTATGATCCTTTTAATGTGCTGTTGGATTCTGTTTGCTAATATTTTGTTGAGGATTTTTGCATCTATGTTCATCAGTAATATTGGCCTGTAGTTTTCTTTTTTTGTAGCATCTTTGTCTGGTTTTGGTAACAGGATGATGGTGGCCTTGTAGAATGAGTTTGGGAGTGTCCCTCCCTCTGCTATATTTCGGAAGAGATTGAGCAGGATAGGTTAGAAGAAGGTAAGCTATTCTCTAAATGTTTGATAGAATTCGCCTATGAAGCCATCTGGTTCTGGGCTTTTGTTTGTTGGAAGATTTTTAATCACAGTTTCAATTTCAGTGCTTGTGATTGGTCTGTTCATATTTTCTATTTCTTCCTTGTTCAGTCTCAGAAGGTTGTGCATTTCTAAGAATTTGTCCATTTCTTCCAGGTTGTCCATTTTATTGGCATATAGTTGCTTGTAGTAATCTCTCATGATCCTCTGTACTTCTGCAGTGTCAGTTGTTACTTCTCCTTTTTCATTTCTAATTCTACTGATTTGAGTCTTCCCCCTTTTTTTCTTGATGAGTCTGGCTAATGGTTTATCAATTTTGTTTATCTTGTCAAAGAACCAGCTTTTAGTTTTATTGATCTTTGCTATCGTTTCCTTCATTTCTTTTCCATTTATTTCTGATCTGATCTTTATGATTTCTTTCCTTCTGCTAACTCTGGGGGTTTTTTGTTCTTCTTTCTCCAATTGCTTTAGGTGTAAGTTTAGGTTGTTTATTTTAGATGTTTCTTGTTTCTTAAGGTAGGGTTGTATAGCTATAAACTTCCCTCTTAGAGCTGCTTTTGCTGCGTCCCATAGGTTTTACGTCGTTGTGTATTCATTGTCATTTGTTTCTAAGTATTTTTTGATTTCCTCTTTGATTTATTCAGTGATCTCTTGGTTATTAAGTAGTGTGTTGTTTAGCCTCCATGTGTTTGTATTTCTTACAGATTTTTTTCTGTCATTGATATCTACTCTCATAGTGTTGTGGTCGGAAAGATACTTGATATGATTTCAATTTTCTTAAATTTACCAAGCCTTGATTTGTGACCCAAGATATGATCTATATTGGAGAATATTCCATGAGCACTTGAGAAAAATGTGTAATTCTGTTGTTTTTGGATGGAATGTCCTATAAATATCAATTAAGTCCATCTTGTTTAATGTATAATTTAAAGCTTGTGTTTCCTTATTGATTTTCATTTTGGATGATCTGTCCATTGGTGAAAGTGGGGTGTTAAAGTCCCCTACTATGATTGTGTTACTGTCGGTTTCCCCTTTTATGGCTGTTAGTATTTGCCTTATGTATTGAAGTGCTCCTTTGTTGGGTGCATAAATATTTACAATTGTTATATCTTCTTCTTGGATTGATCCCTTGATCATTATGTAGTGTCCCTCTTTTTTTCTTGTAATAGTCTTTGTTTTAAAGTCTATTTCGTCTGATAAGAGAATTGCTACTCCAGCTTTCTTTTGATTTGCATTTGCATGGAATATCTTTTTCCATCCCCTCACTTTCTGTCTGTATGTGTACCTAGGTCTGAAATGGGTCTGTTGTAGACAGCATATATACGGGTCTTGTTTTTGTATCTTTTCATCCAGTCTGTGTGTTTTGGTTGGAGCATTTAATCCATTTACATTTATGGTAATTATCAATATGCATGTTCCTATTACCATTTTCTTAATTGTTTTGGGTTTATTATTGTAGGTCTTTTCCTTCTCTTGTGTTTCCTGCCTCCAGAAGTTCCTTTAGCATTTGTTGTAAAGCTGGTTTGGTGGTGCTGAATTCCCTTAGCTTTTGCTTGTCCGTAAAGCTTTTAATTTCTCTGTTGAATCTGAATGAGATCCTTGCTGGGTAGATTAATCTTGGTTGTAGGTTTTTCTCTTTCATCACTTTAAATATGTCCTGCCACTCCCTTCTGGCTTGCAGAGTTTCTGCTGAAAGATCAGCTGTTAACCTTATGTGAATTCCCTTGTATGTTATTTGTTGTTTGTTCTCTTGTTGCTTTTAATATATTTTCTTTGCGTTTAATTTTTGATAGTTTGATTAATATGTGTCTTGGTGGGTTTCTTCTTGGATTTATCCGATATGGGAGACTCTGTGCCTCCTGGACTTGATTAACTATATCCTTTCCCATATTAGGGAAGTTTTCAACTATAATCTCTTCAAATATTTTCCCAGTCCCTTTTTTTTTTCTCTTCTTCTTCTGGGACCCCTATAATTCGAATGTTGGTGCATTTAATGTTGTCCCAGAGGTCTCTGAGACTGTCCTCAATTCTTTTCATTCTTTTTTCTTTGTTCTGCTCTGCAGTAGTTATTTCTGCTATTGTATCTTCCAGGTCACTTATCCATTCTTCTCCTTCAGTTATTCTGCTATTGATCCCTTCTAGAGAATTTTTAATTTCATTTATTGTGTTGTTCTAATCTGGTTTTTTTTTTTTGCTCTTACTTCTTCCAGGTCCTTGTTAAAAGTTTCTTGTATTTTCTCCATTCTATTTCCAAGTTTTTGGATCATCTTTACTGTCCTTATTCTGAATTCTTTTTCAGGTTGACTGCCTATTTCCTCTTCATTTGTTTGGTCTGGTGGGTTTTTACCTTGCTCCTTCATCTGCTGTGTGTTTCTCTGTCTTCTCATTTTGCTTCACTTACTGTGTTTTGGGTCTCCTTTTCGCAGGCTGCAGGTTCATAGTTTCCGTTGTTTTGGTGTCTGTCCCCAGTGGCTATGGTTGGTTCAGTGGGTTGTGTAGGCTTCCTCGTGGAGGGGACTAGTGCCTGTGTTCTGGTGGATGAGGCTGGATCTTGTTTTTCTGGTGGGCAGGTCCGCCCAGGTCTGGTGGTGTGTTTTGGGGTGTCTGTGGCCTTATGATTTTAGGCAGCCTCTGTGCTAATGGATGGGGTTGTGTTCCTGTCTTGTTAGTTGTTTGGCATAGGGTGTCCTGCACTGTTGCTTGCTGGTTGTTGAGTGGAGCTGGGTCTTGGGGTTGAGATGGAGATCTCTGGGAGATTTTCACCATTTGATATTGCATGGAGCTGGGAGGTCTCTTGTGGACCAGTGTCCTGAACTTGGCTCTCCCACCTCAGTGGCACAGCCCTGACACCTGGCTGGAGCACCAAGAGCCTGTCCTCCCCACGGTTTTGAAGATCATCGAGTCCAAATCCCACTGCAAGTCCAAGATCGAGATGCAGACAGATTTGGTGTCTGGTGAGAGCCCACTTCCTGGTTCACAGCCAGCTATGATCTGCTGTGTCCTCACATGGTGGAAGGGGCAAGGGAGTTTTCTAGGGCAGTCTTTTTTTTAATTGAAGTATAGTTTATTTACAGTGCTGTATCAATCTCAAAATTTCTGGAAGGTAGTAGAAGCAGTTTATAGAGGGTAATCTTGCCTCTTTTTTGGCTTCTGAGCAGCGAGAAGTCGGATCCCCACTTTCGGTAATCCTAGCTGTACCTTTTTATACTTCTGCAATTAGAAAGCCAAGGAGTAACTCCCAAAACTAATTCTCACCTTTCTGTTCGTATCTCATATCTCAGTGGTGACATTTATTTCAGTTTTTAGGCCCTCCTGTCCTCTGGATTTAGAAATAAAGTGAGCACACTTCAAATTCTTAAATGTGTTTGGGAAGCACGAGAAAAAGGAAAGAAAGCAAGTCGTGCCTTGACAGTGTGTATGTGTGTCATGACTTAAAAGACAGCTCCAAATACCGGCCACGGCAGCCTTGTGGTTGTCTACCCCACATCCACTTCACATTTCTACAGATATGATGTTAGTACTCCGGCAGTCTTCTTGGTCCATGAGAATGTGGGCTGACTCTGTCACAAGCCAGGCATGGCAGAGCGTGAGCTGCAGGAAACAGATTCCTGATGACTTCATGGCCCTCGTACACCAGTCCTGGACAGCCTACCTTCTGACTTTTATGCCACAGCATGGCACATGAAATGTTAGTTCCCCAACCAGGGATAGAACCCATTGCCCCCTGCACTGGAAGTGCAGAATCTTAACCAATGGACCACCAGGGAAGTCCCCCTTCTAACATTTTGTATAGGAGAGGATAAACTTTTAATCTATTTAAACCACTGCTTAGTGGATTTTAAATTTTCACTTAAGCTACTTAATTCACTAAGGAAGTGCATACAAAGGAAAGTTAAACTCAGTTTTGAGTTTCCTAGTAGCCAAAGTAAAGAAGGAACTATAGGAATATCAGAGGATGAATCCTGGATTAGATGAACCTGATTCAAATGAATACATTTTCTTTTTTAAATGAAATATATTAACTAGGGATTACATGAGAGACACAGAAGAAGATTCCAATAATCAGTGATGCCCAACCATGTCATCCTCTGTCTCCATCACTTGAGACTTTCATACTTAAGTACAGGATTACTTGCTGGTTCACACAGGAAAATAAGTTGTTAGAAAAGGGAGCTTGCTTACCCCTAAAGTCTCTTATAATCTTACCTTTATTTGAATTGTGATCTGCCTCAGGGGCTAACATATGCCTCTTTATGACTGAAGGGCCACCAACTATCTCTTTGCTACTCTCCGTTATTCTTTCAACTAGAAATCATGTCCTTAGATGAAAAGTAGATGTACATTTAGAAGGAAAATCAGAAGGACAGAACCTCCAACAGGGTTGAAGAGTCAGAGACTGTGGCTGCAGCCACGCAGTGTCCAAAGTATGAGCTGTCCTAAAGGAATAGAAATGTCCTTATAACTGAAAAGAAAATGAATATGTTTCTGATAATCACCAAATAATTTATTTTTATTTATCCAAGAAGCTTGTCTCTTTTCTCAGCAGGAAGAAAGTGTTAACTACTCCTAGAATCATGTGATTACAGATTTCTAGAACTGTAGAGCTGTAAGGACATTAGAGATTAGTTGAATCATATCCTACACTTAAAAGTGCAGAACTTGGGCTTCCCTGGTGGCGCAGTGGTTGAGAGTCTGCCTGCCGATGCAGGGGACACGGGTTCGTGCCCCAGTCCGGGAAGATCCCACACGCCGTGGAGCGGCTAGGCCTGTGTGCCATAGCTGCTGAGCCTGCGCGTCCGGAGCCTGTGCTCCACAACGGGAGAGGCCACACAGTGGCCCGTGTACCGCAAAAAAAAAAAAAAAAAAGTGCAGAGCTTAAGGCCTGTAAAAGAGAAGAACCAGGTTCTAGGAAATGCATAAGTTCCACAGAGAGTCACCATTAATAGTCAGTCCTCCTGAATCCTAACTTTGAAAGGGCTGGCATAAAAAGTTTTCACATTAATCAATTCCTTTGAGCCCCACTCCCCCAATATTTAGAAAAAAAATGTTTTTAATAAAAATTTAAAGGATAAAAGATTTTTAAAAATCCTTACATGAGATTTCTTAAAAGACCTGTTGATTGTTCCCAACAAAAGCTTATTTTTTTTTAAACAGCATTTTTAACATTCCCGGGTAACTGATGCATGAGTTAGATTAAGCTTGGCATTGATTAATCTTTTTGACCTGAGCCAAGGCCACTTTCTATAGACCTTTTGCCCTCCATTACTATACCCATTGTAAAATGTTTATCCAATTGACTGTTTCTCCACCAGCCCCCTCTACATTAACCCTCTGGATTAGCCTTTGATGTGCATTGTATCAAAAGCTTGCTAGAAGTCCAAGTGAATTATATCTATGGTGACTGTCACCTCCTTTAAAAAATTAATCAACTTCGTTAAGCATGAGCTCCCTTTGGACATCTGTTGTCAGAGGTCTCTGCAAACCGAGAGAGAGCGAGCGTGCAAGCCAACAGCTATTGTGAAAAGACCTCTACAAATAGAGCTCCCGTATGACCCAGCAATCCCACTACTGGGCATGTACCCTGAGAAAACCATAATTCAAAAACAATCATGCACCACAATGTTCATTGCAGCTCTATTTACAATAGCCCGGAGATGGAAACGACCTAAGTGTCCATCATCGGATGAATGGATAAAGAAGATGTGGCACATATATACAATGGAATATTACTCAGCCATAAAAAGAAACAAAATTGAGCTATTTGTAATGAGGTGGATAGACCTAGAGTCTGTCATACAGAGTGAAGTAAGTCAGAAATATAGAGACAAATACCGTATGCTAACACATATATATGGAATTTAAGGGGAAAAATGTCATGAAGAACCTAGAGGTAAAACAGGAATAAAGACACAGACCTACTAGAGAATGGACTTGAGGATATGGGGAGGGGGAAGGGTAAGCTGTGACAAAGTGAGAGAGAGGCACGGACATATATACACTACCAAACGTAAGGTAGATAGCTAGTGGGAAACAGCCGCATAGCACAGGGAGATCAGCTCGGTGCTTTGTGACCGCCTGGAGGGGTGGGATAGGGAGGGTGGGAGGGAGGGAGACGCAAGAGGGAAGAGATATGGGAACATATGTATATGTATAACTGATTCATTTTGTTGTAAAGCACAAGCTAGCCCACCAATGTAAAGCAATTATACTCCAATTAAAAAAAAAAAAAAAAAAGACCTCTGGCCTGAGAATCCAAATTCCTGTGTTTTAGTTTCAGTTCAGTCCTAGGCAGGGCTATGACCTTGAGCTACTTGCTCATAATCTCTGTGAGGCTAAACAATATAATGTAGTGATTAAAGGTGCATGTTTTGAAATTACAGAGAATATGAACCATCTACCAGATACGAGACTTTGAACTGGCTATTAAATTTGCCAAAACATCAGAATTTTCAGTAGTAAAATGGGGATGATAGTAGTAGCTTTATTACTTTAAAGGTACTAAATTTCTGTGTGAAGAAACTCCTAAAATACTGTGATTTAAAATTTGTATATCTAGGACTTCCCTGATGGCGCAGTGGTTAAGAATCCACCTGCCAATGCAGGGGACATGGGTTCAAGCCCTGGTCTGGGAAGTTCCCACATGCCGCAGAGCAACTAAGCCTGTGTGCCGCAGCTACTGAGCCTGCACACGAGAGCCCATGAGCCACAACTACTGAAGCCTGTGCACCTAGAGCCCATGCTCTGCAACAAGAGAAGCCACCATGATGAGAAGCCAGCACGCTGCAACAGAGTAGCCCCCACTTGCAGCAACTAGAGAAAAGCCTGTGCACAGCAACAAAGACCCAATGCAAACAAAAATAAATAAATGAATAAATTTTAAAAAATAATAAAATAAAATTTGTATATCTATATATATATATGTATCTTTGCATTCTTTTTTTTTGTAGTTATTTATTATGTATCGAATTGTGTCCTTCAAAAAGATGTTGAATTCCTAACCCCAAGTGCCTGACCCCAAGTGACCTTATTTTGTGATATGGTCTTTGCAGATGATCAAGTTTAAATGAGGTCATTAGGGTGGACCCTAAACTAATATGACTGTTGTCTTATAAAAAGGGGAAATTGGGGTACAGAGGGAGACATTTGCTTGGGGAAGATTTTGTGAACTCACAGGGAGAATGGCATCTATAAGGCAAGAAATGCCTGAGGCTACCAGAATCTAGAAGGCATGAAGAAGGACCCTTCCCTTCCCTTGATTTCTTGACTTCTCTCCTCCAGAACTGTGAGATGATACATTACTGTTGTTATAAGTTCAGTTTGTGGAACTTTGTTTCAGCAGCCACAGGAAACTGATACATTGTGCTAGAGATTACAATGCACATACTTAAATTTTCACTTGAAGTTTTCACTTTTAAAGTCATCATGGTACTACTACAAGTAGTACTACATTTTACTATAAGTAAAATATAGAAAACTTGAAACTATGCATCCATTTAACCCACTCCCATCCTTTATGAAATAATTCTTATGTATATTATATTTACACACATTTAAACCACTCATTACAATGTTATAATTTTTTTGCTTTAAATAATCATATGTATTTTAAACAAATTAAGAATAAAAATAGTATTTTGTAACTGCCCATAAGATAGTATTTGAACACTACTTCCACTGCTTTTCCTTCTTCCCGAAGATTCGGATTTCCATCTGCTGTGATTTCCTTTCAGCCTGCAGACCTTCCTTTAAGGTTCCTTGAAGTGCAGACTTGCTGGCATCAAATTCTCTTAGCTGTCCTCTATCTTAAGTATTATTTGTTTCACTTTTATTTTTGACAGACAGTTTTATTAGATGTAGAATTCTAGGCTTCAGGATTTTTTTCTTTCATTACTTTAAAAATACCATTTGATTGTTTCTGATGAAGTCAGTGATCACTCAAATTATTATTCCTCCATGATACATTTTTTTTTTTTTTTTTTTGCTGCTTTAATGACTTCTATTCGTTTTTTGCTTTTATTCACAGTAACTATGCTGTGCTTAGGCATGGTGTCCTTTCTGTTTATCCTGTTTGACATTCACTGGACTTCTTAACTCTATAAATATATGTCTTTGATTAATTTGGGGGAAAATGAAACTGCTATCTTTTCAGATACTTTTGCTTCCCGAATTTCTATCCTCCTCTTATAGAACTTCAATTATATATATGTTGGACCATTAGAGATTCCCCAAGAGGACCCAGAGATTCTATTTTCTTAATTCTTTTTCACATCAGATGATTTCTATTAATCTTCTATTTCATTGAGTCCTTCTGTTATCTCAAACCTGTTCTTTTGCCTATCCTTTTATTTCAAATTTTATTTCAGATTTTACCAGTTTTAGTTATACAATTTCCATTTGGAACTTTTTATAGTTTCTATTTCTCTGTTGAAATGTCATATTTTGTTCATTATAAGAGTATTTTCCCTTATGCCCTTGAGCAGAGATTATAGTAGCTGCTCAAGGTTAGTCTCCATTAATTGCCTTTTCTTTAATGAGTCAAAGTTTCCCGTTTCTTCATATGACTGGTAATTTTATATTGGATCCTGAACATGCTCCATAATATCCTGTAAAGACTCTAGATTATCTTACCTTTGTTTGAACCATATTGGTTTCTTTACTGGCATTCTTGTGTTTAGCTAGCAGTTGATTTGTCTGAACTCAAACTCCAGACTGTAAACTTCCAGTTTATATTTCGTATCTTTAATTGGGCTGCTAGAATTCTGCTTAATACATTTAAAGTTCAGGGGTTGGGTAGCTATTTTGTAAGATTTCCTACACAGAGCCTATAGCTCTCCCTCCTTAGTTCTCTTCTCCCTAGAGCTTCTCTCTACACTTTCTAGCCGTATGGCTGCTCCAAACGCTGCTTCTTGAAGAAGGTAGCAAACCTGTGGGTTTCTGTGCAAGTCTCAGCCTCTGCAGGGGTGACATCTAGAAAGAGTCTCAAAGCTAAAAGCCTTAACAACAGGAAACTCACGTGCTCACTGTCATTACTTTCTCTTAAGGCTGACACCCCTCTTATATCATCTGCTTTGTTTCACTCAGCAGTGTCTTCATCTGTTTGAACTTTGTAATTTTTCTAGAGTTTATAGTTGTCATCTGTGGGAGGGTTGATCTGATAGTGTTTACCAGAATCTAACTCCTATCTTTTCCCAGTGGTTTAAATCAAAGTTCATTTCTCTCTGACTTAGTAGTCCAGAGTTTGCCAGGTGGTTCTTCCCTATGAGGTTATTCAGGACCTAGACTAGTTTATTGAGTTTGCTTTTCTCAAAATACAAATGTAATTTCTGGATCCAAGAATCAAATCATTTTCAGTTCTCAACCAGAATAAAGATAGGAGGAATCAAGACAAACAGCTTTATTTTTAAGGAGGTAAATTGGAGATTGTACCAGTCACTTCCAGTGGCATCCTGTTGGTCTAAACTAATTAGTCACATGGTGATATCTAGCTATAAATGAGTTTAGGGAATAAAATTTCTTGAAAGACAGTTGTATACCCAGCCAAACCATGGCAAGGAGAGGAAGTCTACTATTAACAGTAAGAAAATTGAATGTATTCTCAGGGAACATTTATATTCTAAGCCACAACCCACTCCTCTAGCCACTCAGGTGTCTGTGTATACTCTACACAGCCACTGTCTGCCTATGGGAGAGATTATGTAAGTTATACCAGCCCAAAGTCCATGATCCCTTTATATCCTATTTTGGTGACTTCTGAAAGTTTCTAAACCTATTAATAAGTACACAATATCTACCATACCGTGTTCTTATTCCCTGTCATATCCAATGTACAGTAAAGGAGTAGAAACAGGGTACTAGTACTAGATTTAAGCCAAAAAATAAAAGCTAAATTATGAAAATGTAAAACATATAGCAGTCATTATTCTGTAGCATTAATGAAATGATAATTGTCAGGAATTGCAAATATGCTCTCCGCTGGCAGTGAAGTAAATTTCTTTTCTGGACCCTTGTTTTGCACTGTGAGAAGCACTAAATTGTCCAGCGTCTTCCATGGCCTGTGGCTTTACCTTCTGGATGGTTCTTCCTTTCTGATATTCCTTGTTGCCCTGCATGAAAATAAAATTGGAGACTATGTCCTTGGATAATTGACATTATCAGTTGTTGTTGTTCATTAAAACTGACAAAGGTTTGTTGCCCCTTTCTTCACCCAGGTACAAGTTTAAAACCTCAGAATTTGATTTAGGTGTAGGACCATTACAGTTGATCCTTGGAACAGCAAAGAGTTAGGTGGAAAATCCACATACAACTTTACCATAAACCCCTTGTATCCATGGTTCTGTGTCTGTGGATTCAACCAACTGCAGATCATGAAGTACTGTAGTGTGCATTTATTTAAGAAAGAATCCATTTATAAGTGGACCCACATAGTTCAAAATCCTGTTGTTCAAGGTCCACTATATCGTCTTTTGCATTCCATCCTTTGGTTTCTTTGGCAATAAAATACAGAAAGTGGCAGGGGGACCCAGTAACTATAACATAGACATCCAATCTGTGTTTTCCAGTGAGTTGCATGTGTATGTTTCCACAACCAAGTTGTCCTTATGTTCATGTATCTTAATCCTCTGTGTGATCTTCCATTATTTACTAGATTCTGTGATTATGTTTTACATTATCTCCCTCAATTTGATGAACTCCTTTCTTGAAGTCACTGAAAGATGTGAATGTACAGCAATATACAGACATCACCTTTAATCTGATTTTTGCTAATAGAAATGTTATTAGTAACAATCTTTAATTTTTAAATTAATTAATTTATTTTATTTTTTTATTTTTGGCTGTGTTGGGTCTTCATTGCTGAGCGCAGGTCTTCTCTAGTTGTGGCCAATGGGGGCTACTCTTCATTGTGATGCACGGGCTTCTCATTACGGTGGCTTCTCTTTGTTGTAGAGAATGGGCCCTAGGCACACGGGCTTCAGTAGTTGTGGCACATGGGCTCAGTAGTTGTGGTTTGTGGACTCTAGAGCGCAGGCTCAGTAGTTGTGGTGTATGGGCTTAGTTACTCCACGGCATGGGAGATCTTCCCAGACCAGGGCTCAAACCCATGTCTCCTGCACTGGCAGGCAGATTCTTAACCACTGTGCCACCAGGGAAGTCCCCTTAGTGACAATCTTATCTTAGGTTATTTAGGTTACAGATGCCGTTCACTTTTCTGACACCGAGGTCTCCAAGTTTCTAGACTGTCAGTTTAGATTGCAGATTGTAGATAATGTAGGTGGACTTTATTCAGTCACTTGAAAAGCCTTAAGAACAGAACTGATGCTTCTCTGAAGAAGGAAAAATCCACCTATGGACGGCAGCTTCAGCTTATTCACCAGGGTTCCAGCCTGCCCTTCCTCATAGCTTGGACCTTCCAAATGGCCTGCCCTACAGATTTTAGACTTTTCTAATGAGCCCTACAATTGTGTAAGCTAACTGCTTGCAGTGAATCTCTTAATACTATATTATCTCCAACTAGCTTTCTTTCTCTGGTTGAACCCTGACTAACACACCCCCAAGACTGTAAACAAGGCAAGACAATAATATATTAATGAACAAAATTTTTAAAAGTCTAAGCTAATGGAGAAACATACTGTGTTCATGAATTAGACTGATAAATATTGTTAAGATCTTCTTGAAATTGGTATTTCAATTAGATTCAGTACAAACTTAATGTAAATTGCAGACATATTTTCAGTAGGAATTGACAAATTGAATCTACTTTAGTATAGATAAGCAATGGATGTAGAAGTTATTTTTAAAAATAATTGGTAGACTTATAGTACCTGATTTTTAGATTTATATTATTTTAATAATTAAGCTTTCATTATATTAATTGAGAAAGTGTGATATTGGTGAAGGGGTAGATACATGGGCCAAAGGAACACAATTAGAAAGTCAAGGCAAAGAGTCAGAGTGGCCACTGGAAGAGCCAGATAAAGACCTAAAGGAACCTGGACTTCCCTGGTGGTGCAGTGGTTAAGAACTGCCTGCCAATGAAGGGGACACGGGTTTGAGCCCTGGTCCAGAAAGATCCTACATGCCATGGAGCAACTAAACCCGTGTGCCACAACTACTGAGCCCACATGCCACAACTACTGAAGCCCACACGCCTAGAGCCCATGCTCTGCAACAAGAGAAGCCACCACAATGAGAAGCCTGCACACCGCAACAAAGAGTAGCCCCCACTTGCCACAACTAGAGAAAGCCAGCACGCAGCAACAAAGACTCAATGCAGCCAAAAATAAATAAATAAATAATAATAAATATAATAATAAATAATTTTATTAAAAAAATAAATAAATAACTCAACTGTTTAAAAAAAAAAGACCTAAAGGAGCCCATTGCTTCACTCAACAGAAAGAGTCTTGTTAGGGTACTCTTTCCTTTGATTCTATCCAGTGGTCCTTATTGCGCTTCTTGGGTCCAGCAGAAATACCCCCATCTCTTAGCCACAGACAGCATCACAGATATTGAAAGAGAGCCTTGGAGACCCCTTGAGATTTCTACTTTTCCAAGTTAAAGTTCCCTAATCTAGACGTCTTTGAACTAGTATAATGTACCCTTTATATCTCACCAGAAACCTTCGATCTAATCCAATCCTGCTCTGCAGTACATCCCCTAAACTCCTCCATGTGTAAGAACATGGGTAGTCTTCATTACAAGTATGGTCCCATCCCTCTTTCTCCAGCCCTTCCCCAGGCTCTTATTGCCCACTGAATGAGGTAGCGTCTACTTACTTTGGCCTCCTCTGAATCCTGCTTACCTCTTTAGCCTCATTTTGGGACTTGAACCTGCCTGACCCATACTAAGCATGCCATGCACAGGCTTACTACACATTTTAAAACTTATCTTGGAACTTTTCTCTCCTACTTCCTCTTTCATTTTGAAGACTTTTCACATGTTGTTTTTTCTATCTGGAGAATATATCCATACACTCCCACATCCCACTCACACCCAGATATATACACATAGTGTATTTCCTTTACCTGGCTATCTCCTATTTATCCTTCAGGGTCAGCTTACTTTCACATAACATTTAAGTGCTTTTTCATAAGCAACATGTAATATCACATGTGTTGTAGCTTCTTGCTTAACCGCCTGTCTCCCCTAGTATAGTAGAGACTACAAGTTCAATGAAGGCAACATTCATGTCTTTCTTGTGGATCATTATATGGTTCAAAGACATAATACAGTGTTTGGTACAGGTTGGGTGCTTAAGAAATAACTGGAGGAGGAAGGGAGGGATGAAGGAGTGATGGAAGGAAGGAAATATGTTATTTACCATTTTATACTTTGTGCCAGACTAGTGGGAAAAAATAATCCTGTGACCTGTGAATCACCCCATATGGGTTGGGTCTGAATGGATGATTTAAAATAGCGCCTACGTTTAGGGCTGAAATTGCTTGGTTTCCTTTGGATATCGTTGTCTTTACCCTTCTAAATTCCCAGAGTGGTGCCAGCAGCATCCTTTTTTACCTTGTATGCTTCTTTTCATTCTTTATCCTTTCTTGGCTTAAGCATCTGTATCACTGGGCCAGTGCAATCTCATTAAGCCAATATTCCCTGGCAGGAGAAAAAATGTGGCTGCTGTTGTTTAGATGGTTTAAAATTAATGATTTGCATATTTTCATTATGCTAATGGAGTCTTATGGTGACAGGCATGTTTAATAATATTTTTAATCCATTAAACTCATGATCATTTAAAATGATATAGTCAAAAACATAGAGAGGGAGGCCATGAGATATGATGGTGAGCTGGGTTCACATCTGAGCTCCACCCCAGTGAGGGGACTCTGGTCAAGTGACCTGACTTTGCTGAATCTCATGTTCCTAATCTCTGAATGGAGAAGATCACGCTTAACACTAAATATATAAAATAATTAAGAATAATAAAGGCACAATACTTAGATCATAATAGACAACCAATAAAGGAACATACGATGATGATGTATATACAAATTAAGCTCTTCCTCTATGTTAGTTACTGCGTCTAAAGCCAGAAAATATTGCAACATATAATCAACTTATCTAAACCAATCAGTATTTGGAGAAATTATGGGAGAAATCTATGTGAAGTAGGCTTATTTTTCATAATTTTCTATCCTTTCCATCATTCATAGTCTTATACATCTATTAGAACCCAGTTCAAATCTGAGATCCCTGTAGATTCCTTCTTTAATCACCTGATCCAAGAGATGTTTATTTTCTTCTCTGATTTACTGTATAGCTTTGAGTCTGTACCTCCTATTCTAACATTCTTTTACTGAGGATGATGTTTACTTTTTCCAGCCTACAAATTCTGGATCACATGCATGTTATTGGCATCTTAAAGTTGAAAATATTATTAAAATGTCTGTTAGCTCTGCTTATTTGGAGAAAGGTCAGTTTTATTATTCTAATTTAATAAATGAGGCGAACTGAGTTCACACACAATGTGGTGAGAAAGAAGGAAAGAAACATTCTCTGAGGATCTACCATGTGTGGGGTGCTATGCCACTTACACATATTTAACAATGAGACCCAACATCTATTTAGAACTTTTTATGTAGTAGGCATTGTTCTACAGGATTTGCATTTAGGAAACGGTGTATAAATCCTAGGCCCATTCAGGAGGTGCTACCACGGAAATTTTCCCTGTGAGGAACTGGAGGCATAGAGATAGTAACTTGCCTCATGTCCTGCAGGTCAGAGTTGACATCTAGACCTAGGTCTGCATGCTGTAGAGCCTACATTTTAACATATAATTCTATACTACTTTATGGAAGTTTTCCTATTATAGCCTAGAATGAAGTTACTGTAGATGAAGATACTGAGAGCCAGAAAAGTTAATAATTTTGTTCAAGGTCATCCTACTGCAAATTGTCTGAGTCCAGGTATTGGCAGGGCCCGAGATCATTCAGGACATGTTCTAAAACACCAAGCTTTACTCTTATACAAGCACTCTCTTTTCACTTAAGGTCACAATGCTGGTCTCTTCCAACCTCATTGCCTGCAAGGTTAGAAGACAGCACTAGATTTACACAATCGAATGTTAAGGGCTTTGCTTATGTATTCAATCAGTCAACAGATATGGAGCCCTGACTAGGGACCAGGGAAATGCTAAACCAGACAGACAACCTTCTGCCTCTAGTACTTCCTGATTTGTATCCTTGAAAAACTCAGTGAACACTGCTGAGACTCAGTTTCCTCGGCTGTCACAGTGGGGTAGCAGTGGTGACCTGGTGTCAAACGAAAACAGTTGATGAAATTTGACACAGGCCTGACATACGATAAGTGCTTTGTTGAGGAAGAAGAAAAGTCTCCTCTGTCCTTCGAGGTTCCTCTGGCTAGACTAAGAATTAAATTGACATGAGACATGTTAACAGGAGAAAATCAAATTAAGTTTCATATGCATGAGAACCCCACATATATGAGAGGTTCAACGGCAGAAAGATAACATGAGGTAGATATGCCATCCTCAGCTAAGGGATGGGACAGGGGCCTGGGCTTCCAAGGACAGAAGGATCATTCACAGAATGATAAGAGGAGAAGCTGTTGGGTAATTAGATGTTTGCGCTCCATATAGATGGGGCCATTTAGATGAAATTTTTCCCTGGTATTAACTTTTTCCGGGAAAAAGCTCCAATTTAAATTCCTCCAGGTAGTTAAGGGAGGGGCGGCAGTTTCTCTTGAGCCCAAAGGGTCTCCACTGTCTTTAGGTCAAAAAAAAAAATCACATGCCAAAGTAGCACATCTTGGGGAGGCCTGTTCTGAACATGTACAGCTTAATAAATGGTAACTAGTGGAATAACATACAGGAATAATAATACGGTGTTCTGAGAAAGGGTGATCCACACATGGCTTGAAAAGTCAGGAAAGGCTTCACTCAGTGTGATCTATCTCTTGAAAGAAGATTTCACGTAGGCAGAGGAGAAATGGAAGGGTGCTTCCAACAAGGAAACATTATGAAACCAGTATCTGACTCTGCGCTTATGGGGCAAGTTACCCCAAATCTACTTGCAGAAAATATAGTAAATGATGGCTTTGAAAGCAATGAGACTGCTCACAACACGGGGGTGAGGTGAAGGTGTCTTGACTCTCAGACTTAAGGGTTCACAATTTATCTTATAATGATGACAAATTACAGTTAATTTGGAGGGGACTATTTGGGAGTGAGTTGATGTAGGACCTGAACAAAAATTTTTTCCCCAAATACACATGTCTGTCCTATCCATATGCATGTGCAATTTTAAGGTCCTAATGTCACTGTTTCAAAGGTGCTTGTGGCCACCCGGGTTTCATTGTCAGATGACTTAGTTCCAGCTGAGCTCTTCCACTTAAGCTGTTAAACAAATGAAAAGCAGAATTGTCACTTTTAAATAGAGTCCACACATAATCACATTTTGAAATGGTCCTCCTCTGGCTGAGGAGAAGTTGTGTGCATTATAATATTGAATTTTAAATAATATATTACACAAAATAGCTTCCAATTTGATTTGGGGAGATATATGTTCATGAATTATTGAATATCTGATTATTGTAGAAAGCTTTAGCCATTATGCACTGGAGCTGTCATTCTCTCAGCTCTGTGATATATGAGCTTGGTTATCAATATTTAAAGTTATAGTGAGCTCAGTATGAAGCAGCTGAAAGCTGAGACATGGATTAATCAGCAGTGATGCAGGCAGAACTCCTCCCACACCCCCAACAAGATGGAAAGGAAGATGCTCTAGGAGGATTTCCTAGCCAGTCTTTTAAAGGTGCATTTCAAATTTCAGCTCCTCTTACAGAAATCCACTCAGTAGCAAGTGAGCAGTTGAATCAGTGTAAAGAAAACTTTGCACCTATATCAGCTTTGCTTCATCTTCAGGAAACTTAACATTTTCTATCAAACTTAATGTAATATCTACTTGCAGCTCAACTAAATGACCGTGTGTGAAATATACTTTAATTTTGTTCTTTTGGTTTTGCAGTTATAATAATGCAAGTTCCCTGAAGGGAGGGTTGCTGCTTGCCTTGTTCACTGTTGTATCCTAGAACTGTCTAAGTGTTTGGTACAGAATGGGTGCTCAATAAATATTTTATTGACTGAATGAATGAATAGATGAATGAATGAAAATGTAATGGTTGGTGGTCACTATTATCTTTGTATAGAGTAGAACACACTTCCTTTGCACTATTCAAAATACATCTTTTATTGTATGTCTGTGAGGAAAACAATGTAATACACATGGTAAATCATATAAGCAAAAATAACATGGGGTGCTTTTGAAAAGACTAATGGAAAAGGTGCATCTCCTTATGGAAAAGATCAGGTTAGAGGGGCAATATCAAACATGATATCTGGAAAGGTGAGTGGGTGAACCAGATAAAGTGGAATGGGGTAAGGAAGAGGAGAAACGGTATACCAGGTGGAGGAAAGAGCTTTTCTTTGAACGCACAGCTAGAAGTGAGTAAGCTTTTAGGACATTTGAGGGGGCTAAAACGTTCCAGAAAGTGAGGAGCAAAAGAGACTTTTCTTCTATGTTGATGGAACTAGTGTCTTACTTTGCAACAGAATTGCCTCTGTGTCTTAACTGAAAGTAGGTAAAGAGAAGGAAGAGGTTTTTGTCATTTAGAATTTCATGAGACCCTTAGAACATCTGAGTTTCTTTCTCTCTGGTGCCTCTCTTTCACTCACAATGCACAGACGCAGACATGCATACACATTTTCAGGAATCAGGATTCTGTTCAGTCTGAATCTCAAGGCTATTTTACTCTGCTTGCTTGAAACCCTGAGTTCTAAAGCACAGTGTTTTCCATGGATATGTATCATAATGGTTTGTTTGACAAAAAGCAGTGTTTTTCAAGGCATATTTGAATAGCATCTCATTTGTAACAAATTTTCACTTTCTCACCAATGTATTTCTTATATTTTCAAGGAGTTAAAAATATATTATTTTTCTTTAATATATATATATGTGTGTGTTTGTAAGTTGGATCAGTTTCTCTACGTAGGAATTCTCCAATCTCCAATTTGGGGAGTGTTTCTGGCTACTGATTATCCTGAGCTGTGTTGGAGAAAGATACTGTGGGGTCTCATGGTTATTTATGTAGATTGGTACTTAATCCAATTCTTTTCACCTTTGTTCTCTGCTGTGCTAAGAATCACAGTCATGTGCTTCTCTAGTTCCTTTGAACTAGTGAGCTTATTTTCCATCTTCCAGGGTGGGGGTTGGTGGTAGTTTCCTACCTATATTTGCCAAGAGGAGGAATTTGGGAACTAACTGTTTTTATTCATACTTTCATCCCGTCCTTCTCATTTTAGCCCAGAGTTTACTACTGCCTTCCGAAAAACTGGATGTTTCTCATTTCTGAGCCTTTTTCCAGTTCTGCAGCATTGATCCACTTCCCTTGTCCCCTGTTGCCACCATTCTTTGCAGGCACTTAGATTTCACCTTTCTCTGCTTTAAAAAAAAATAATATGTTAAATACTATTCATGCAACATTAAGGCTATAAAAATTTGCTGTCCTTCTGGGTTTAGCACCTTTTAAAATCCCTTTATTATAAGGTTTAAAGAGAAAACAGAGATAAATACATTTATTCAGTCCATTTTTCACCCCATGCCCCGCAGACCATTTTTTCTGCAGTGCTTTTGAGATCTGAAAATAATAATTAAAGCATGCGATATAGTAAAATACATAGATTTTTGTGTCCCTACTCCCTCTTTTACAGAAGATAAAAAGGGGGTTCAAAAAAGTCAAAATACAGGAATAAAGACGCAGATGTAGAGAATGCGCTTGAGGACACGGGGAGGGGGAAGGGTAAGCTGGGACGAAGTGCGAGAGTGGCATGGACATATATATACTACCAAATGTAAAATAGCTAGTGGGAAGTAGCCACATAGCACAGGGAGATCAGCTCGGTGCTTTGTGTCCACCTAGAGGGGTGGGAGGGAGACGCACGAGGGAGGGGATATGCGGATACATGCATACGTATAGCTGATTCACTTTGTTATACAGCAGAAACTAACACACCACTGTAAAGCAATTATGCTCCAATAAAGATGTTAAAAAAAAAACCTTAGATTGAAAAAAAAAGTCAATGTGATACAACACTAGCAAAATGTCAAACTTTGGCCAAAAAAGCAAAGTGTAAGAACCAGAATTTGAACTGCGCATTTCCCCCATGTCCATTTCTTACAAAATTTGATTCCCTATGTTTCTGAATTGCTTGAGCCAATACGTGTCTATGATTTTCTTAAACATCAAAAATAGCCCAAAGTTTGAAATAACAGATCCAGACAACTAAGTGTACACTTGCTGGTTTGCCTGAGAAAAATAATCTTTGAAGTGTTCTCATTCATTTAGATAAAATGTTTTGGCATCCTGGGCCCTTGTCACAGATATTTAGTGAAAGACTTTCTATCTATTTCTGTCATATTTAATAAAAATCCCCCATTTTTGAAATATCATGAAATATTTATTTCATTTTATATATTTGAAGTAAAAAACAAATTTTGCTTTTTGCATGTATAATCTGTTTTTAATAAGACTGTAAACATTTAAGCAACACTTTAAACAACTTTTCACATTATATTTCACAAACTTCATCTGTCGTACCCTACATTTCATCTTTTGCCTATTAGTTAGGGGTGAATTTTTCAAAAGTTTTTCAATTATTGGTCTTCTGTATTTGTTTTATATGATTAATTTCTAGTTTTTAAGACTCATCCTTAGGATCTGGAGAACACAAATTTTCTTTTCTGCAATTTAGCTGGTAAATTTTAAATTTTATTTATATAAGCTCTATTTATAGAAAAAGAACATGTGTTCCCTATAAAGGGTTATATATATAATCACATTTTAAAAAGAAACAAACAACTTCTGTGGTTTTCAGCTGTTCTACCATTCTGTGAACCTGAGGAAATTGACATACTTCCCTTAATAAGTGAGGCTGTGATGGTAATCACATCACTTTTTGGATGTGACATTTAAAACAAAGAAGAGAAATGAGCTATAAGGATGCCTGGACTGAGGCAAAGTCATTTAATTTGGAAAATAATCTTTTGAGGATCATGATATGTCCCACCCGCCCCATAAGAATAACTTGTCTAAGCATTTTTTCCTACTATAACTGACACTCGGTTATAACAATGAGCTGAATCTGATAACTGATTACATTTCTGGCATTCCCCATATATTTTGAGCAGGTTTGCTTTATGTATTATGATATTTTATTTCATTCTTACAAGATTATCAATACTACATAATTGTCACCAAGTGTCCCTGTTTTCACAGTACAATGACCATCTTTATATCATATTTTATCAATTTTGAGTGTATGCTTTCATCATACTTGTTTTCATTTTGTTAGAGTTTATTTGCCTATATGTTTATTATCATTTCCATTGCTTTGGATCAGACAAATTCCTGGTAAGAAGCTATTGATTTTTCCATTCAATCATATCTATTACAGCTTTGATGAGTGAACTTAGGACAGCTTTGTAGAGTATTGTAACAATACGTCAGCCATCATCTTTTTAACTGAGTTAAAAATGCATTCAATTTTTGTTTATTTTCTTATTTGCCTTTGGCTGTATAGATTTTTATTTATTTGTTTATATTTGATGATTCAGATTTAGAGGGTAAACATTCCATTTTGGAATTATTCATCATTATCTTAAAATAGTCAATAAACATTTTTTATACCACATAAACATAATAATGACATATATTCATTAATGACTTTTTAAAATATTTTGTTTTTGCCTTTTTCCTTTCCCACATTTCCATAAGTTATTAGTATAATTTGATAGCATACAATTCTATGTTTTTCAAACAATTATTTCATTGGAATTAAAAAAAGAACTTCCATTTATTGTGTTTTCATTAATATTTCCTTTTTACCTATAAGTTTTTTAAAAAATAAATTTATTTATTTTTGGCTCTGTTGGGTTTTCGTTGCTGTGCGTGGGCTTTCTCTAGTTGTGGCGAGAGGGGGCTGCCTGTTGTTGTGGTGCAAGGGCTGTTCATTGTGGTGGCTTCTCTTGTTGCGGAGCACAGGCTCTAGGCACGCGAGCTTCAGTAGTTGTGGCACGCAGGCCCAATAGTTGTGGCGCACAGGCTTAGTTGCTCTGCAGCATGTGGGATCTTCCTGGACCAGGGCTCGAACCTGTGTCCCCTGCACTGGCAGGCAGATTCTTAACCACTGCACCACCAGGGAAGTCCTAATTTTTTTTTATCTTTCAAAATGCATAGTATTTTTGGATAGGAATACACTAATGGTCCAATTTAGGAGAATACACTGATATAATAAACCATAGAAATAGGGAGAACAAGAAAATGTACAAGCATGTATCAATACATGGCCAAATGCAATTAATAAAGTCAAACAGAGCTTTTTTTTAAAAAAAAAACATGGCGGGCTTCCCTGGTGGCGCAGTGGTTGAGAGTCTGCCTGCCGGTGCAGTGGACACGGGTTCGGGCCCTGGTCTGGGAAGATCCCACATGCCGCGGAGCGACTGGGCCCGTGAGCCACAACTACTGAGCCTGCACGTCTGGAGCCTGTGCTCCCAACGGGAGAGGCCGCGATAGTGAGAGGCCCACGCACCGCGATGAAGAGTGGCTCCCGCTTGCTGCAACTAGAGAAAGCCCTTGCACAGAAACGAAGACCTAACACAGCCAAAAATAAATAAATTTAAAAAAAAAAAAAAAAAAACATGGCTTTAAAAATAGGAATATAAGTATTAGAACATTTTCGGAGAGCAGTTTATCAGAAATTGTCAAATAAAAATGTACATATCCATTGTTCCATCAGTTAACCTCTTTATTTTTCTCCTATTGAGTCATTTACATATGCCAACAAGTGATATATACAAGGGTGTTCACGACAGCACTATTTGTAATAGTGAAAAACTAAAATCTCTACATATCCAATTATAGGGATATTATTAAATACATTGTCATGTACTGCTATGGATTATGATGAAGCTACCACAGAGTATTATGCAGCAGTTAAAAAGAATGTGGCTATCAATCTGGACAAAAATTAGAAGGTTAGAAAAATAAATTGCCAGGAAAAACAAACCCTACAAATTATATTTGTGTGTGTATGTGTATGTATAAGTTATATAAACACAAATTTAAAAGATACATATTGAATTCTTTCTTAAAATTTTATTGAAGTACAGTTGATTTATAACGTTGTATTAGTTTCAGGTGTACAACCAAGTGATTCAGTTATACATATACATGTATTCATTCTTTTTCAGATCCTTTACCCATATAGGTTATTATAGAATATTGAGTCAAGTTCCCTGTGCTATACCAACTGGTCCTTATTAGTTATCTATTTTATATATAGTAGTCTGTGTATCCTAATCCCAAGCTCCTAATTTATCCCTCCCCGCCATGTTTCCCCTTTGGTAACTATATATATGGCAAGAGAGAGGCAGAGAGAGAAATATCAATCCAAGTTCAGGTTTCAAAAGCCAATTAAAAGTAATAATGTCGATACTATCAACAGTAAAAAGAATGCCAACAGATGATGATAGCTAAGATTTTTAGAGGGCTTCCTGTGTATCAGATATAATCCTAAGTGATTTCCATGAATTAACTCGTTTAACATTCATGACATACCCATAAGAGTGTCCCATTTCACGGATGAGGGTTCCAATGTACACAGGGTTAAGTATTGCCCAAGGACATAAAGGTATTTAGTGGCTGACCCATGACTTGATCCAGGTGGTCTGCTTCCAAGATACTGTGCTTTCTGGAAACTACTGTAAACTGCCAAGAAGAATATTAGTATAATAACTTACCATTTGGGAAAAAATATACTTAAACATCCTTTACTAAGAGCAATAAAATGTGAAAGACAGAGGCATAACTTGAATGGGTAATATGTAGTCATAAATAAATCTACAAACTCATATTAGGGGGAATTTAAAAGAAGATTTGATTAAATGGTTGGATACACTATGTTCCTGAATAGGACGAGAAAATATTGGAAAATTGTCTATTAACCTTGATCTTTATTTAATTCAAGTCAAAATCTAAACCATCCTTATCTTTGAAATTTAATTAAATAATTTTATATTTATTTGGAAATGTAATTAGGTGGAAGGTCCAATATTCAATAAAAGAATAGCAGTAACAGTAGTCTAGTCTTATCAGATAAAAAAAGATATTGTTACAAATGTAGAAACATAAAATAGTAACATTGAATGGAAAGTGTATTATCACAAAAGTAATGAGTATTATTTAGCTTGCTTTTGGTAGGTTGTTACTATAACCACTTGTGATTAGGTTCAAAGATAAGGGAGTGATTATTTCACATAATTGAAAAAGCCAGAAATATATGGGCCCAGGAACAGTTTGGTCAAGGATTTAATCTTTATTTCTTTGTGGTTTTCTTGACTTGGCATTCTTCCTAGTGCCAGACTGGTTTTCCATATGGTTGCAAGGTGGCTACCATCAGCAATTAGGGCTTCTTGCTTCCTTATTCATATCAAGGGAATAGACCAGGTGGGTTTCCACATCACGTGAATTTTCCTATTTTACCTCTAACTGGCCTGTTGTGAACCAACATTATGTCAGGAGAATGCTGCACATTGAGTTAGTTTGCAACAGGTTAGGGCTAAAGTCAGTCCTACATCTTACCTGGTTGTTATGCAACAGGAGAGGGGGGCTTCCCAAAGAAAAACACATATCAGTGTGGTCAGAATAGTAAAACAGGAATAGTAATTTGGATAGGCAAGGAGGAAGAAGCAAGTTTATATGCACGCGTGTGTATGTGATTTTATATTATAAATCATAGATAGTCAAGGAGGAAGAAAACCATTTTATGTACTTATGTTTTTATTTATTTTTAATATTTACTATAAATATAAATTTTAAAATATATAAATATTTATATTTAAACATAACACATATATTAATTTTTTTATTTATTTAAAATGATACACTAAAAGATAAGTATAAAATCACAATTTCTGGGCTAACATAGTATTTTTTGCATATTTAACAAGTAAAATAATAATAAATTTTATTTTCTTGAAATCAGTAGTATTATTTGCTGAGGAATTGTCAAGTTCCCAGCTCTGGTACTATAGCAAATATAGAAACATAGATTAGGTGAACTGAGAGGATGGTACTAAAATAGGAAAAGCCATGTATCAATACATCAGGTAATAACAGTGGGTTATTAAGCTTTTGATGGTGAGCAAAAAACAGAGCATTTCATATTGGCTTAAACAGTGAAGTGATTTACTATTTCATGTAACTAAAAAATCCAAAAGCATTTTTATTCTTATTTCACAGATAGGAAAACGGAATATTAGAGAGTTTAAGTAACTTACCTGCAGTCCCACAGGTTGTTGATTCAAGGAGATTTTAACCCAGATTTATATGTCTCCCTAGCTATTGCTTTTAAGTGTTACACTTAATTCAATTATTACTTTGTTTTTCATTTGGAAGAATTCACTCAAATTTCTACAGTATACACCATTTGGGAAGAAAATATGACACAAATTAAATTATTTAAAGAGGGGATAACAGTAAGATGAAAACAATAAACACCATCTTACTGTCTGACAATGAGATTCTTCTTGGGAAGGAAATTATCTTTGTTTGGAGAAATAACCCAAAATACAATTCAGAAAGAATCAGATTCATTTTTGCAATATGGCAAGATGTTAAAAGAGGGGAAACTTTGTCTGTTGAATAATGGGAGAGCAGTTTCTTTGTAACTCCTGAGATCAAACAGGAGACATGGATGAGAAGAAAAGAGTGTTTAGGGGAAAAAAAAAATAATGGGAGGCTGAGAGAAGATGAAGGAAAGAGCTGAGAACATACACGTAGTAGCGGGGGGAACTCTTAGTGGGGAGAGACCTGCATGGTGTTAGGGGACTTCTAAGGTGGTGGCTGGAGACTTTAGAAGTTGTTTATACTACTGTGATGTCAACACTTTTTCTGACTCCTCCCACCCCTTGAAATATTCAGCAATACTGTCCATGTTCAGAAATGGTTTAGATACATCCACATATTTATAAAGTGAAAGAGAGGAGTGAGTCTTACATCTAAATTTTTAGAGAAGAGTGGCACGTCTGAAAGCAGAGATTGAAGGCCAACATTCCCGAGGAGGGGGGGAAAATCTTCTAAAAATGTGCAGGAAAAATTTTCAGGAATAAGTGCATTCAGACATCCAAGGCTCCTAACAATTCTACCTAGATTTTGTAGATCAGAGAGGATTCCTGCTGTTCTGCTAATTTATACAAATTGGCAAACGAAGACCAAAGGAAAGCAACACAGAGGCTTTTCCTGCAAACATGCTTCACTTCTGTTTGCTATTTGTTCAAAAAATGTTTATTGAGCTCCTGACATCCTACTAAACTCTGGTGATGCTAAACACAAGACTAGTACCCTATCCTCCCAGAGTTGACATTGTACTACAGAATTTAACAATAATCTAAGAAACTAATTCCATAATTGTTGTTATCTTAATTATAATTGTAGTAAGTGACACAAAGGAGAAATACAGGAGCTAAGAGACCATTAATTTCACACAGAGAGCATGCGCTGTCCTGAGTACAGCTTCTTGAGGAAACAAAGTTTGGCTGAGTCTCGACTAGAGACTAGGAGATAAGAGAAAACTGTGAGTGAGTGGGAGATGGACAAGTGGTGGAGGGTGATGGGCAAGCTTTAACCATTGCAGGGGCCAGATTGTACACATCATTGCAGGCTCTTTAGTAATTCTAGTCTTCATTAGAAGAGCACTGGAAGCCATTAAAATTGTAAAGTCTGTCAGATTTGGGAGAAGAGCGGAATCTGTGGTGTACATGATATGAACCTAGATGTATTTTCAAAAGTATCTTTTAGGTTGATCACCTTGTCTTCAGTTCTTTGCCCTGAACCAGAAAGCAACTCCTAAATGGTGTCCATAGGTAGCAGGCAGCAAATTGAACCATTTTATATGTGGATCTAAAGAGAAAGGTGTCAAAATGAACATTCAGACTTGGTCCCTGTTTGACCATGTTTCAGAAGACTCTAAGAAAGAGAAAGGAAAGCTTCATCACGGGAGAAAGAGTAGAGAGCTTCCAGCAAGGGACGCACAGCTGAAGTCTGCATGAAATCCCACCATCTGTCTCAGATGCTAAATCTTGAGACGGTCCTCATGCTGAAGGACTTCCACTGATGGAGCAAATGTACAGGTGGCTGCTATCCTCACCCATCACCGTCCTCTGGCCTTCCCCCTCCCCTCAAGACCCCTCTGGTGCTGACTTAACACATGTGCTCTAAAGTTCGTTTTCTTTCACTGGTGATTGTACCTGAGCTGGGTAAAGTTAACACACAGGCAATTGGGAGGCTTAATGATTCAGAAAAGTCTGGTGTGGGCTAGATTCTATCTTAGTTTAGGCTACTATAACAGAATACCATAGACTGGGTGACTTAAACAACAAACATTTATTTCTCACAGTTCTGGGGGCTGGGAAGTCCAAAATTAAGGATCCAGTAGGCTCATTTTCTGATGAAGCCTTTCTTCCTGGTGTTCAGATGGCCATCTTCTACCTGTGTGATAATCTCTCTCAAGTCTTTTCGTATAAGAGCAGTAATCTCATTCAGGAAGGCTCCCATCAAGATCTAATTACCTCACAAAGACCCCCCACCTCCAAATACCATCACTTTCAGGATTTAAGCTTCATCATATGCATTTGGAAGGAGGAGACACAAACATTTATAGATTAGATCTGGAAAAGCATTATAGTTTGCCTGGGTAAATGCTTTCTTTTCTTTTTACCTACCCCTTTCTTTAGTGCATTTTTTTTTTTTTTCTTTTTCCCAGGCCTCATTTCAGAGGAAGGATCATATATTGCTCAGAGTTAAAATCTTACAATAGATGTGAGTTGAGGGGCTCTGGAAAGTACCTCACGATTATCTAAACATCTATCCTTCTCATTCTAAGCCAGGAATTTCTTGTGGTGGTGCACAGATATTTTACACTTTCAGACCATAGGCTTACACTACATTCACTTGCCCCATAAACATGTGGGAGAGATACATCACATTTGGACTGCAAGGTTTTCTGACATCCATATATATTTTTTCTCACTTAAAAAGAGCTTTAAATAGTCGGTTATTTTCCCCCTCCCTCCCTCTCTTCCTTCTGTCCTTCCTTTCTTCCTTCCTTCCTTCCTTTTCTTCCCCTCCTTCTCTTTCTCCTTTTCTTTCTAATTATCCCCCAATTCTACATTTTCCTCCAGTATCTAATGAATCATCCAAGCCATTGCATGGAGTGACTTCAGAAAGTCTATGTCTCTCCCAAAATATTTTAAAATAGCTCTAGGGCAGTAGAGGAGAGGGCAGAAATTTCAGGACCTTTGGTGAGAAGTGGAATTCAAGTTGACTGTAGACAGTGGAGAGAAAGAGAGGTAGAAGTGCAGAGGGTGCAGGAAATAAAGATTCATTCCATCCTAGACCCCGTGCTTCCTTACATTTGAACAATAGACCACAGACAACAGCTGGAGAGGGGGAGACATATTTGTTAAAAATGTGACTCCTCAGTTACCCCGTAAACACAGTAAATTAGAAATTTTATTGAAGGCTGTTGCCAGGAATTTCTTTCTTCATAAGCTCCATGGGTGATACTTATGTATACATGAGTCTGAGGACCAGTGACCCATAGTACTTCTCCTAATAAGCTGATTACAGTAATCACCTGTACTGCTTATTTAAATGTATACAGATGCCTTGGCTTACGATTCAGATTCAGTGAGAAAGGAATTGTGTCTTGGAATCTGGGTATTTATCAGGTCTCCATGAGCCCCTGTATGATTCTTAAAATACTAGAAGTTTGGGAAACAATGCTAGAGGTTGGGATGGTGGTAGGAGGGGAGGAGGCTGGCTGGCGTGCCCCTTACCCTGGAGGCAATAGGGAGTGAACTATTGTTTGTCAGCAGATTTGTGATCAGGGCTGTTTTAGGAATCTAACCAGGTAAAATCTGGAAGAGGTTTAACCTGTTGGGTTAACATGACAGACATGGAATGCATTTTCCTATCAGAGGTTTTTGCTGTTTTCAGTTATCTCTTACGTTCATATAGCACATTCAAAAGCATTTTCACATACACTGCCCCGTGGATCCTGAGAACAGTGCTATAAGTTTAACAAGGCAGATTTGAAAGTTGAAGCTCAGAAAGATGAAATGAATTTCCTAAAGACACCAGCTATTAAGTGTCACAGAAAGGTCTTACAATTTGGTTCTTCTATCCTTGGCTCTATACTTAAATTCCTAACTTTTAACTGTAGTAAAAAGGAGAATGTGTCAGCTTCTGCACCTGAAAATTACACAGGTTCTTCATGATCAGATACAGAGGCTTAAACTGTATCACCACGACTTTGTCTCCATGTTGTCCTCTGGACAGATGGCTACTTTTCACCCTTAGTTTCCTGATTAAGTACACTTCCTAATCCACCTACTTGAATTTTTACCACTCCTTCTGTGAAGCCCCTTCATGGAACTTAAATCTGTGTTTATTTGCATGTTTGTTTGTTGTCTGCTCCCCCTCTAAGATCTTTAATTCCGTGTTTTGAGTGGTTGTGTTGTGAATTTCCTTTGGAAAACAAAAATAATAAGCATAAATATATTTGCTCCTTTATTTCAGATGGTCTGCTTCCCCAGCAAGATTGCAAGTTGTATTCTTCAGCATATACTCAGGAATTAGCAAACAAAAAGTGTTCAACTAATAACCTGTCAAATACATGGATGGAAGGTAACTGACCTCTCTAAGCTTCAATTTACTTAAATATAAGATGGAGCTATTAATTCCTACCTTAAGGGACTGACATGAGATACTGCGTTTATGTTCAATGTCTAGCACATTTCCTAGCACTTATGGATGTTCTATAGTTAATGCATCCCTGATCCCGTGGATATTGAAATGAGAGGTTCAGGCTTCACATATATGCCTGAGCTCAGCTCCAGGGGAACATTGTGTTGGGCACTTTGCATGAGCTAGTAGAAGTGAAGAAAGTGGTGGAGGAATTGAGTTCTTAGTAGCAGCAAGTATTAATTTAGCTGATAGCTGGTGCTGGCTGTTTTGTGTGGCAGTCTTCCAGCTGGTGAATGGAAAATGCATGATTCCTGATATTTGAAAATACCCTGAGATGGATTAATTGTTGGTTGCTGACAGGTGGAGGGGAGAGTATGCCACTTTACACCCTGACCCTGCACTCAAAACAAAATAACACACTAGTTGATTTCCTCCCCCCACCATTAACAGTTTTGTAGATGTTGTGATTGAATTAATGAGCATTTTATAACACTTTAGAATTTAGAAAGTGCTTTCACATAGATTCTCTCCTTTAAGCCTCACAGGCCTTCAGAGGTTGGAGTGAGACTCATGTGAGCAAATAAATGGTTACCTTCTGTAATAAAGTAGTTTCTCCATTAGTATTCCCATTTTATACCTGTAGAAATCTTTTTGGAAAACCAAGGTCACTTTCCCAAGATCACACACTAGTAAGGGTTAAAGCCAGTCCCCGATAAAATATGTGGGGATCCAGAGCCAGTGATCACCAAGCTTCCTATATGTCACTGAGTGTTGGAATGGGCCATTTCCTCCCTAAGTTTCCACTGAGGGGCTGCATTAGTTTGCTCAGGCTGCCATAACAAAATACCACAGACTGGGTGGCTTAAGCAACAGAAATTTATTTTCTCACAGTTCTGGAGGCTGACAGTACAAGATCAAGGTGTGGGCAGGTTTGGTTTCCTATGAGACCTCTCTCCTTGGCTTGCAGACAGCTGTCCTCTTGCTGCCTCTTCACATGGTCATCCCTCTGTGCACGTGGGCCCCTGGTGTCCTTTTGTGTGTCCAATTTCCTCTTTTTATAGGGACACCAGTCAGATTGGATTAGGGCCTACCCTAAGGGCCTCATTGTAACTTAATTACCTCTTTAAAGAAACTGTCTCCAAATCCAGTCACATTTTGGGCTACTGGGGGCTAGAATTTCAACATATTAATTTTGAAGGAACATAATTCAGCCCATAACAGGGGCCAATAACTGAATGTGCCAAAAATCCTCATTATGTTCATATATAGAATTTATAAAGTAAATGTAAGGGGACAGCTTCCATAACTCTTAACCCTGCAAACAGGAGGACATCAAAAAGAGAGTGTGGGGCAGAGAGGGATCTGTAAAGAGAAGCCTTTATAGAGAGCCCTCAAAGGACTTTTGAGGCCGAGTCTCTTCCAGATCTGCTGGGAGGAGAGATGGTGTGGAGGGGAGGGGAGGGGGCAGCCTCCTTCACCCCAAGCCTAGAGAGAGTAGGTTTCCTTGGGATTGTCCAGAGAACTTGATACATATGTCCCTGTGGTTGATGGACATTATGATCTGAAGTAAGTCTACTGCCCAAGATAACTAGAGGGTGAGCATGGGTGACCAACAGCTTTGGCAGCAAATGTGAGAATTCTGCTATAGTCAGCTCAGCCTGCACAAGAGATGATCTGGGCAAGGATGCACTAGTGTTTTTCCATGGACCAAATGCAGAAAGCTGAGATAGATATGCCTTGGATCCTGTTTAATGGGGCTACCTATTTAAGGCAGAAGAACCATACCTCAAGCTCGAGGTGCATGCCTGAAGGGTGAGGAAGGAATTCCAAGCATCACCTGGCCAGAGGGAGTCTTCTGAGAAACACAGGAAAGATGCTGGATAGAGAAAAAGACAAGATGCCAACAACCCAGCCATCTTCCACTTTCTTAGTGCCGGCTTACAGGTAGATCAGGTCTGAATTGGGGGAGAGAAGAAATCTGATGTGGCATCAAGTTCAGGGTTTTGATGGGTGCAACCATTAGTCACAAGGCATATGATTATCAGAATCTCAAAGACATACCACTTCACATTACCTAGGATCTATAATCAAAAAAATGAAAAATAATGTGTTGGTGAGGATGTGGAGAAATTGGACACCTTATACCTTGCTAGTGGGAATGTAAAATGATTCAGCCATCTGTGGGAAGCATCGGTGTTTCCTCAAGAAGTTAAATATAGGGTCACCATATGACCCCACAATTCTGCTTCTAGATAGATAATTAGAAGGACTGAAAAGAAATGATTTACAATATAGCCAAAAAGCAGAAGCAGCCTAAATATCTGTCAGCTGATGAATGGATTAAAAAATGTGTATATTCATACAATGAAATATTAGAAAGAATGAAGTACAACAGAAAGGAACTTGACAACACGATGTCATGTGAAATAAGCCAGGTACAAAAGGCCATAAAACATATGATTCCATTTCTATGAAATATTCATAGTAGACAAATTCATAGAGACAGAAGGCATAGTAGTCATTGCCAGGAGCTGAGAACAGGGGAGAATGGGGAATGACTGCTCATTGGGTGTGGAGTTTCTTTTTGAGGTGATGAAAATGTTCTTGAATTACTGGTGATGATTGTACAACATTGTAAGTGTACTAAATGCCACTGAACTATACACTTTAAAATATTAATAGTTAAAATAGTGAATTTTGTTATGTGTGTTTTACCACAATTAAAAAAAAAAAGCCAACAAAAAATCTTGGATGCATTAGGACAAATTCTGAGTTGAGCTTTTGTATGCAATTTTAAATGATGCCTGATTGACTGTTATCTAAGAATGAGCTGAAAAGACATGAGCCTGCTGGAGTTTTCTTTGAGGGCGGTTGGTGACTGTTTTCACTGAAGAATACTATGAGAGAAACTCTGTTTCTAATGCCAGATAAATATGGATGGATAGATAAAAGGAAATACAGGTAGAGATGTTTTTTTCAAAATAAGATGAAACATTCATACAGGCAGAGAACTACCTAGAGATGACCTTCAATAAATAAATTTATTCAATCAATAAATCAACCTTTATTGTATAAAGTATACAATACTTTAAGTATTGTATACCTGAAACAGTTACCTAAGTATACCTGAAACATTTACCTGCAGCAATCTAAGTGCATGTACCTGGATGTGTATTTTTCAGGAATTGTAATTTGGAGACATAAGATAGTTTATTTTTTGTATTATCAGACTCTCTTGCTCATTAGCTGTGTGACCTTGGATAAGTTACTGAACATCCAGAAGTCTCAGTTTCCTTCTCTAAAGAAAGGGGTGGAATAGCATCTATGCAGTGGGTCGATATGAGGATTTGATCCTTGCTGCTACAGATATGGTACATAACTGAGCATCATCACCTGGAAGCTTGATAGAAATGCAGAATCTCAGACCCCACCCCAAGCCTGAACAGAACCTGCATTTTAACAAGGTGTCAGGAGATACATACGCCACTCAAGTTTGATCAAATGGCATAATATGTATTAAATCGTTTTGTGCAGTGCCGGCATATTTCAAAAAAACTCAGTGTAAGGGTGTTCATTTGTCTAACAAATAGTTATTGATCACCTACTAGGGACCGAGAACCCTTTTAAGCATTGGGAACATTCAGTAAATAAAACTGTCAAGGACCCCAAAACTCACGGAGTGTATGTTCTAGGAGGGAGACAGATAAACAGATAAGCAGATAAATATATAATTTAAAAGCAAGTATTATGTTATTATTAATAGAGCCATTTAGAGTCACAGCCAGTTGAGTTCAATACAATTAAACAAATATGCATTAAGTAAATATTATGTACATGGAACCTCACAGGTATCTGTAGGGGATGGAAAGAGGCCAGATCTCCTGCCTCTTAGAGCAGAGCTCTTTCCAAAGCACCATGCTGATTTTCTACTTAAGATGAGAGGTAAATAGTTCATTAGGGCCAGAAACAACAGGGAATCACCAAGTCACTTTATAAGCAACATTACTATAGGGACGCATCTGGGGGGGTCCCTGCTAAAGAACTCCAGGCTTACATTCCAGCTGTCAGTGTGCACACTGCAACTATTGATTAAACCTATTCTTATACGTATTCTTTTCTTCACAATATATGGGGATAGCAGAGTCCTCCAAGTAGGAGGGAGTGTAGCAGAACTAGTGAGTATGGTCCATTTCTTAAGGGTTAATGGCTGGCAGGAGAATTCATGGTCCAAACTCATGGCTCACATCACTAACCTCAGCTGACCATTAGTCCCTTTTGACTAGGTCCAAGATCACTGTAGAGGCTGGGAGCTAATTGGTGAGAACCTATGCACCTGTGTGCCCACAGACAAATGTGTGCGTGCACACACACACACACACACACACTGTAAATGTGCATGAGCAAACACATGCTATAAGTGAGATTGTTTAGAATAAATGCAAAACACAACCGATTGAAGAGAATGAAGATCATTCTTGAAGAATACTGGTTTACAGCAAGTGCTCCAGGTTTATGTGTCAGTCTGGGAGATGGGAATCTCTGATGTCTTTACTCCCTTTCTGATCCCGCAGCATGAGACTTACTGCCTTTTTTTCACCCACTTTCTGTTCCTGTAGCATGGGAAATTGTTTCTGCTCTAGCCTTTTTCAATCAGGGTTCTGAACGAGAATTAAGCCCAGAGGTCCCCAAGGAATCCCTAACGTGTAATTAAATAGCTTCTCTCCCATGAATCTAGAATGCCCTCCTTATGTGCCATCCTTGAAAAAATTTGCTAAATCACTACTCACATCATTTTTGTGATCTGTGGTTCAGATGAAGAACCCAGGTTGAGAAAGACTACATGGCAGGAAGTCCTAACAAGGTCGTTTACGGTCCTCAGTCATCACTTTCTGCTTGTGCTCCTGAGTGCACATCTCACTCACTGCAGTGGATCTCACTGGATAGCAAATCTGATAGCCCCATACCTACCTAACTCACCCCCTTGCATTGTAACTGGACCATGAACTTACTTCTTTCCCACCAAGGCAAGAGCACATGTTTGAGCTCGTTCTCTTAAATTTGGTTTCTCTAGTTCAGGTGGTTGGAGCCACATGGACTAGGATTATCAGGTATATATATTTTTAAGAAAGTTTCCAGTTTTCTTCACCAGTTTTTTTCCGTACATTGGGGAAAATAACTATTCTGATGGTTTGTTGTGAAAGTTTGAGAAAATAAATATAATCATCCTATACTTTGTTTATAATACATGATTAATGAAACAGTAGCAGCTATGATTATTTTGTTAATAACTTCAGAGGACCAAATGGTGAAATGTTGTACTGACTAAAAGTGCAATAGGACTTTAAAAAGAGATAACTTTGTGTTGTCAAAGTACTAAGAATGATTTTCAAAGAATGCAAAATTCATGCTGTGTTTAGCGGTAAAGAAAGAAGCAATATTGGTTGAGAGCTTGCTATAGGCCAAGTCCTGAACTGTTTCACTCCTTAAGTTCCTGTCAGGTTTCTATTATTGCCGCCTTGAGGATGAAGAAACTGAGGGTCAGAATTTAAGCAGCTTCCCTGGTAGCTCTTGAATAACATGTGGCTAAGCCAGACCAAAGAGATTTTTAAGCTGTGTTTTCTGATCTGTTGGGTTTCCCTGGGGCGTCCCAGGGCAACTGTCAGGGCCAGGAAGCTAGGAGAAGAGATTGGATCTGAGTCTCTACTTTTCTTTAAATGTGATAGATCTGTTTTAATGTGTTTTGTGTTTTGTGTTTTGGACTTCAAGACAAGTTTTCATGGATACATGGCTTCTGACATTTCATAAAATGGGAAAAACCTTGAACTACACTACCTTTTTTCTGGCTACATGGAGACAGAAGAATAATACTTAATATATCTAAAATATCTTTCCCTTTCCTTTACAAACAATGGGGTTTATAATCAAGAGATTCATCTCTTTTCTTGGTGTTATTTCTGTTTGCTGTGTGTAATGATTTTGTATGTTTACTGCCCTTTCTTTCATGCAGTTGAATTTTTTCCTTTAGTATCCTATTCAGACCTCAAAGGACGCCCCAGCTCTCCTGTGGCAGGATGGGCTGTGTGCTCCTATGCCCCTTCCCCTCTCTTCTCCATCCCCTTTTTTATCTTATAGAAGCTAAAATGGCTTTTGCCAAGCATCTGGCTTGCCTTTCCTGGGCTTTGCACTTTCCTATCAGTGAAAGGCAGCCACAGGAGAAAGACCTTTACTCCCTCACCAAACTGCCTTCTTCAGCAATCAGCCATAATAGCCACCCCCTCCCCAACTTCATCAGCACTTTTCTCAGAATGTTTAGGGCCATTACAGTAGACTGCCACTGGAGAGTCTGAATGGGAAACTCATTAGCTTTGTGAGACGGCATGTGTCCAAAGAGAGTTTATTTGTAATCCCAACAATTTTCTTTTGTTTGTTCTTTAGGTTGCATTCTCTTTGACTAGGGTTGATTACACTAGAATCATTAACTCACACACAACTGGAAATAACCCTTTGGGGAATCATCCCAGCCCAGACCCCGGGGAGGAGCTACATAATAGTTCCTCTCCATCGCCAATGGCTCTGTTTCTAATTAATGATAGTCTCAATGCTGTTTTTAGAGGTTCTTCTTAGTTCACTACGACATCAGCTGCTCAAGGGAAAAAGAGCTACTTAAAATCTCCCTCATGAGTTTAAGTTCCTATTACTCCTCTGCAGCTTCATTTTTAGACTAGCCCATACTCTGTGATTTACCATTAGAAAGTCTAAGGATTCCACGCGTTTTTTATTTACCTTGACTCCTTTTAAGATATTTCTTGACACATGCAATAGTTTCATGTTCAGAATATCACATGGAAGATTTTCTTATTCAAGCTCAGATTTTTTTTTTTTTCCTGAGAGTCAAGAATTTAGATGGTAATTTTAAATTCCCTAGTGCAAAGCCATAGCAATTGCCTGGCACATAGTAGGTGCTCAATAAATGGAAACATCTCCACTTTTTCTACTGGAGCTCTAAAATGTCATTATTCTGTTGCTTGAATTGAATTATTAGGGTGAAGCACTATAGAATTTAAATGACCCCAAAACAGTGAGAAAAACCATGTCAGGTGACTCAGACATCAAACTGCAAGACTTGGATCCAGGAAGTAAAAATGATTTGAATGGCGACTTGCAATCCCAGTCTGGTGCTAATATTCTTACTTCCACTGCTGTTTCTGTGATGACTGTCACTGACAATAACTAAATGCTTACTATGAGCCATGCACATGGCCAAGCTCTCAATGTGCATCATTTCATTTATTTCTTCAACAATACCTATTAACTCCACTTTGAAAATGAGGAAAATTAGACTTGGTAAGGTTAAGTAAAATGACCAAGATCACAAGAAAGCAGGTAACAAAGCCAGGGTTTGAACCAAGATAGTCTAACTCCAGGACCCATGGACATATTTGGTCTGCCTCATCTCATCCAACCACCCAATGTTCTCCCTTTCCCTCAACCCCACTCCTCCCCACTCTCCCCCTAAATACCAGTGAGTGTCCATTATGCCATGTTTCTAATTTGAACGAATTGAGGGAATGAAAAATAAGATGATGGTGATAGAAAAATATCGGAGGTATTCATTGGTCAGAAGTAGAAGGGCTAAGTAATTATTTAATATATTTAAGATGAGATGCTAGGAACTTGAATGCTAGTTCTGATGGTCATTTATGATCTTCTATGTTCTGTGATAAGTTATGGAGATGGAGCACTGAGCAAAGCTATATCTCTGTCCTCAAGGACCGTATAGTTTAGCTGGGAAAATGGGCAGTAAACTATTGATCATTCAGAAATACTTCCTATGATACTACCAGAAAACTACTAGAGCTAATCAATGAATTTGGTAAAGTAGCAGGATACAAAATTAATGCACAGAAATCTCTGGCATTCCTATACACTAATGATGAAAAATCTGAAAGTGAAATCAAGAAAACACTCCCATTTACCATTGCAACAAAAAGAATAAAATATCTAGGAATTGCAACAAAAAGAATAAAATATCTAGGAATAAACCTACCTAAGGACACAAAAGACCTGTATGCAAAAAATTATAAGACACTGATGAAAGAAATTAAAGATGATACAAATAGATGGAGAGATATACCATGTTCTTGGATTGGAAGAATCAACATTGTGAAAATGACTCTACTACCCAAAGCAATCTACAGATTCAATGCAATCTCTATCAAACTACCACTGGCATTTTTCACAGGGCTAGAACAAAAAATTTCACAATTTGTATGGAAACACAAAAGACCCCGAATAGCCAAAGCAATCTTGAGAATGAAAAACGGAGATGGAGGAATCAGGCTCCCTGACTTCAGACTATACTACAAAGCTACAGTAATCAAGACAGTATGGTACTGGCATGAAAACAGAAACATAGATCAATGGAACAGGATAGAAAGCCCAGAGATAAACCCACGCACATATGGTCACCTTATCTTTGATAAAGGAGGCAGGAATGTGCAGTGGAGAAAGGACAGCCTCTTCAATAAATGGTGCTGGGAAAACTGGACAGGTACATGTAAAAGTATGAGATTAGATCACTCCCTAACACCATATACAAAAATAAGCTCAACATGGGTTAAGGACCTAAATGTAAGGCCAGAAACTATCAAACTCTTAGAGGAAAACATAGGCAGAACACTCTATGACATAAATCACAGCAAGATCCTTTTTGACCCACCTTCTAGAGAAATAGAAATGAAAACAAAAATAAACAAATGGGACCTAATGAAACTTCAAAGCTTTTGCACAGCAAAGGAAACCATAACCAAGACCAAAAGACAACCCTCAGAATGGGAGAAAATATTTGCAAATGAAGCAACTGACAAAGGATTAATCTCCAAAATGTATAAGGCAGCTCATGCAGCTCAATATTAAAAAAACAAACAATCCAATCCAAAAATGGGCAGAAGACCTAAATAGACATTTCTCCAAAGAAGCTATACAAATTGCCAACAAACACATGAAAGGATGCTCAACATCACTAATCATTAGAGAAATGCAAATCAAAACTACAATGAGATATCATCTCACACCAGTCAGAATGGCCATCATCAAAAATTCTAGAAACAATAAATGCTGGAGAGGATGTAGACAAAAGGGAACACTCTTGCACTGCTGGTGGGAATGTGAATTGGTACAGCCACTATGGAGAACAGTATGGAGGTTCCTTAAAAAACTACAAATAGAACGACCATACGACCCAGCAATCCCACTACTGGGCATGTACCCTGAGAAAACCGTAATTCAAAAAGAGTCATGTACCAAAATGTTCATTGCAGCTCTATTTACAATAGCCCAGAGATGGAAACAACCTAAGTGTCCATTATCAGATTAATGGATAAAGAAGATGTGGCACATATATACAATGGAATATTACTCAGCCATAAAAAGAAACGAAATTGAGCTATTTGTAATGAGATGGATGGACCTAGAGTCTGTCATACAGAGTGAAGTAAGTCAGAAAGAGAAAGACAAATACCGTATGCTAACACATATATATGGAATTTAAGAAAAAAAAAATGTGATGAAGAACCTAGGGGTAAGACAGGAATAAAAACACAGACCTACTAGCGAATGGACTTGAGGATATGGGGAGGGGTAAGGGTGAGCTGTGACAAAGTGAGAGAGTGGCATGGACATATATACACTACCAAACGTAAAATTGATAGCTAGTGGGAAGCAGCCGCATAGCACAGGGAGATCAGCTTGGTGCTTTGTGACCACCTAGAGGGGTGGGATAGGGAAGGTGGGAGGGAGGGAGATGCAAGAGGGAGGAGATATGGGAACATATGTATATGTATAACTGATTCACTTTGTTATAAAGCAGAAACTAACACACCATTGTAAAGCAATTATACTCCAATATAGATATTAAAAAAAATTGTAGAGGTCATGGGAAACTTTCTAGGTGAAATTAAATCTGGGTTGATTACCTGAAGGATGAGTGTGAAGCAGGAAGGCTAAAGGGGATGCTGAATATTAACACATCAATCCAGGAAGAGGGAACACTATAGGTAATGTCTGAGCATTTCTCCATGCTCAAAGTAAATGTGATCTTCTGTATAATGAGGTCCAGAATGAAAATGTCTAATGTCTCTAAAGCAAAGCACATATTGGGTGGGCCAAAAAGTACCTTCGGTTTTTTAAGTAAGAATGAAAGACACATTTTTCATTTTCACCAAGAACTTTATTGAACAATGTATTCACCCTTTTGTTCCACTACCTTCTGCCATTTTTCAGGCAACTTCCTAATTCTGTCTTCCCAAAACTTTTTATCTTTTTGAGCAAAGAACTCTTCCAGGTGCCTTTTACAGTCTTCCAGGGAATTGAAATATTTTCCACTAAGAGAATTTTGTAAGGACCTAAATAAATGGAAATCCGAAGATTCAATGTCTGATGAATACGGCAGATGAATCAGAACTTTCCAGCCAAGCTGTAACAGTTTTGCCTGTTCATCAAAAAAACATGCAGTCTTGCGTTACCCTGATGAAAGATTATGCGTTTTCTGTTTAGTTCTGGACGCTTTTCATCGAGTGCTGCTTTCAGTTGGTCTAATTGGGAGTGGTACTTGTTGGAATTCATCATTTGGTTTTCCGGAAGGAGCTCATAATAGGGGACTCCCTTCTAATCCCACCATATACACAACATCTCCTTCTTTGGATGAAGACCGGTCTTTGGTGTGGTTAGTGGTGGTTCATTTTGCTTGTGCCACGATCTCTTCCATTCCACATAGTTGTACAGTATCCACTTTTCATCACCCGTCACAATTTGTTTTAAAACCGGAACGTTTTCATTATGTTTCAGTAGAGAACCGCATGTGGAAATATGGTCAAGAAGGTTGTTTTTGCTTAACTTGTGTGGAACCCAAACATCAAAGCTATTCACAAAACCAAGCTGGTGCAAATGATTTTCAGCGCTTGATTTGGATATTTCGAGTATGTCAGCTATCTCCTGCGTGGTATAATGTTGATCATTCTCAATTATTGTTTTGATTTGATTGCTATCAACTTCAACTGGTCTACCCAACCGTGGAGCATTGTCCAGCAAGAAATCTCCAGCACGAAACTTCGAAAACCACTTTTGACACATTCAATCAGTCACAGCACCTTCTCCATACACTGCACAAATCTTTTTGTGGGTTTCAGTTGCATTTTTACCTTCCTTGAAATAATAAAGCATAATATGCCAGAAACATTGCTTTTTTTCTTCCATCTTCAATATTAAAATGGCTACACAAAAATCCACCAATTTTGATGAGTCTTTTTTTCAATGCACGCTGATATGACAGCTGTCACATACAATCTAACATAATTGTTTAGAATGAAGTTAAAGACAACTAAGTGCTACTAGAGTCATCTTATGGAAAAAACCAAATGAACATTTTGGCCCACCCAATAGTAAACTCTAAAAAATTAGAGTGTAAAATTAGCTCTGTAAATTTTACTATCCCCTTCTTTCAGTAAGGGCTGATAAACTGATCCTTGAGGGATGTGGACTTTCGTTACAACTAACAGTCAGATTGGGGGAGACTTATTCTAGATAGCTATTGTTGAATAATAAATGACCCCAAACATTGTGGTGTAACAAATAAACCATTCTATTATGTTATGTATTCTGTAGGTCAAGAATTCAGCCAGATACTCATACAGAATGATAAATTAAGTTGACCGTTGGCTAAAATAAATTATAGTGTCTGCATGGAGACATGCAACCATATTTGGGTTTCAGTCTCAGCCCTACTGTTTACCAGCTATGTCACCTTGGGCAAGTCACATCCTCTAAAAGCCTCTGTTTCACCATCTGTAAAATGGAAATTATAAGAATAAGCAACATTACATGGACATTTTAAGGTTTAAATGAGCAGAGAGCTAATTATGTAAATCCCTAGCAGAGTGCCTGACAAGTAATGAGACCAACAAATGTTAGCTATTATTATTTTTTTAAAATTCAGCCAGAGTATAGTGGGAATAACTGGTCTGTGCCCTGTGAGGTTTGGGCTCTTATCTGAGAAGACTTGAATGGTTGGGAGCTAGAAGTACCTAAAGGCTTCTTTTCTTGATTATCTGGAATCTGAGCAGGGATGTCTCCAACTCTCAGGGCAACTGGCACTGTGAACCAGATGATGTGCGTGGGGGACTCACCGTGTGGCTTGGGCTGTTCAAAGATGGCAGTTGAATTCCGAGAGAGTGGTGCAAAATGAGAGCATGCAAGGAGCATATGAAATAGAAACTTTCTGGCTACCTTTGTAAATTAAAATCTGTTGCAAGACCACCCCAGAAAGAAAGTTTCTTTTTCAAATTGAAGTATAGTTGATTTACAATGTTGTGTTAGTTTCAGGTGTACAGCAAAGCGATTCAGATTTTTACATATATATTTAAAAGTACATATATATATATATATATATATATATATATACTCTTTCAGATTCTTCTCCATGAAAGTCTCTTTTTTTAAACAATGTCACAGTGTCTGAATAGACTTATACCACCTAGTCAAGTATATTCATATGATCACAGGACCTGGCCACCATACCAGATAGGATTTCCTTGAGAGCAGGATTTGTGTTTTAGTCACCAGTGTACCTTTAGTGTGCATTACAGTGGCTGCTGTATACCAGGTGCTCTATAGACAAATGTTGAATAAAGAAATGAATTAATTCAAGCTCTGTTGAAAGAATGTCAAATAGTGAACACATGTGTAAAATACTTACTTTATTATTTTGACCAAGAAGGCTAAAACTGTGTGGCTTGATGTGGGTATAGTTTCCCTGTCCAAAAAGAGTCACTAGTGGTGGCATTTCAAATAGTATGATGCCAAGGGAGAAAAAGGAAATTATTTATGGACAAAAGACTTTGCCAATACTCCTCTCACTCCAGATCCTATCATTTTTCCTAGAACAGTTTACACTGGTACAGGAAAGCAATATAATTTCCATCTAAACCATTAAATACTTCTGTTGGTTTGTACTGTTGCTTTGCCTTGGGAGACTACTTACATAATTAAGAACAAAGAGTCCATGGCTGAACACCATTTTGGTCAGTGACTCATCGTGTGACCTTGAACCCGTGGTACGCTTATGACATCAGCTTCCCCCTCACTTAGCACAACTTTATAGCTAGAAGACACAGCCACAGGTGATCAAAATTTTATTCCAAAGTGACAACACAGGGAGCTTTACAAAAATAATGTATGGTGATCCTAAACACCTTCTCCCTGTGCCTAAACACTCTCTTGACCATAAGTCATGTCACCCTGGAAGATGCGTTGTCTCTCTCAAACAATCAAAATATGAGCCCTCAATGCATAGCAGCTGGGAGAATTTGGTGCCAATAATTTTTTTTTATTTGCTAATATCATTTGGCTTTCTCCTCAAATGAAATTTAAAATGAAACAATTTGGCAATCCACATTAGCACCATCTAGCAATGGTCCCATGGTCCCACTGAAGTCTGATAATTTACAGACTCATTGGACTGAAAGGGACTTGGCAAGCTTAGCTAATTCAGTGGTTGCTAAACCTGGCTGAACATCAACGTTTAATGGGGACCTTTAAAAAATACAGATTCCTGGGCACAAAGCCCTACTCATCTGTAAGTTAGAATCTGCACAAGTGAGACCTAGAAATCTTAGTCTTTACAAAGCTTTCCAAATGATTCTGATAAGGTGGGATTTGAAAACATTGCTTTAATCTGTATCTCATTTTCAACTGAAACTCTGAGAGTCGTTTTATTTGCTTATTTACATGTTCGTTCATTCAATTATTCACTTACCTAAGTAAAGAAAATGTTGCAATAAAACTCTCCGGATCCCCATTGGTAATTTTCAGACCTCTCATGGGTGAGTGGCCAGGATGTGCTTTAATCAGTTTTAGAGATAAGAGGCTAGAAGTTCTTCAAAGCATGGGTGCTTCCAGGAGCTTACCATCAGCAACATTTCCTCTTCTGTAAATCCCTAACACTAGGTCACTCTCTTTCCCTTCTAAACTCTGATCTTGTTTTAAATTTGCTTATTCCCATTGGACTCTGGTGCTTCCCTTAAAGCAAAAACTTTATCAAACTTTCTTAATGTCCGTCTCTCTTAACAGCATTACTCTTTCAGTCTAGATATCATAGATTAAAAGAAAACGTATGAGATTATAATTGTCGACTGAAAAAAATGCACAGCCTAAAAGTTGAGAATTATGTTTTATTTGGTGGACAAAACTGAGGACTTAAGCCTGGGACACTGAGAGATTGCTCCAAAGAGGTAAGGGAGGAGCCAGGTTATGTTTTTGCAGCAAAGAACAGGTGGTTGGAACTTCGAAAGATTACTGATTACTAAAGAAAACCAGATACCTCAAGTTAATGAATTTAGCTCTTTTCTTTGTATGGGAAGATGCAAGAGTGTGGGCTTATTGAAATCATTCCTTTGATATGCACCTTAACTTTCTAGGGCCAGTATACTGCATTCAGGATGCATCCTGAATCCCTCGGGGTACACAGTTGGGGGTGGCTTCAGCGGCTGAGGGCTTGATGGCAGGCAACATTTTTCATTCACAAATATCTCCCTATTTAAAACCCTTTAATGATTCCTCATTTAATGAAGAAAACCAGACTTCTTAACCTGTTCTTGCGCACTTTGCTCATGCTGGCTTTTTGACTGTATCGTGTCTCATTTTCCTTCTTGTTCTCTAGCTTCAGAACCTCCATTCTGTTTTGTGGACATAAATGTCCTGCCTCTGGAGTTTGACCCTTATTAATTTGCTCTGCCTTGAATATTTGTCTAATATATAACTTAGCCCGGTATTCAGATCTAACTTAACTGTCACCTCCTCAGAGAGCACTTCCCTGATCAATCTCTTGTATATCTCCCGCACACCTCATCACTCTGCGGTTTATCACCCAGTATATATTTCTTCTTCTACAGCAGCAGCAATCAGAAGCTGTTATGCTTTGTTTATTGATATATTCGTTGTCTTTGGTCTGTCACCCTATTAGAATATACGCTTCCTGAGGGCAGAGATTTTGCCCCTCTTCTCTACTGTGGAATTCCTGGCTTTCAGCAGGGGGCCTGGTAGAAAACAGGCATTCAATACATACTCACTGAATGAGTAACTTAGTGTTGCAGGTTTTACCAATGCAGGCGCTGCTGAAATCAGAAGCAGCTTCTTGTCTAATCTGCTATGTCATAGGAAACTCTGCTCTCTTGGTACATCTGGTTGACTGAACAGTTACAATTTTACTTAGTCATAGCAACTCATATCTTAATGTAATCATCTTACTAACTAACCTAAACCTTTCTTTCTCCAACATAAAGCTACACTCTTTTCATAGTGACTTCAGGGAGAAAAAAATCCACTGGCACACTTACAGTGTATTCTCAATAACTTACTATTAGTAAATAACACACTTTGCTTTGAACATCAAAGTCACCACAGCAATTGTATGAACCACCTAATGAAGATGTGTATCATTTCATTATTTGTACACAGCAAACATTTATTTTTATGAACTACCCAGTCTCACAGCATTTAGAAAGTTTTTAACCTTTTCATATTGAAGTTTATATGATTCTAAACTTGAAGCATGACATTGTGGAAAAAGCACTGGGTGAAGTCATGGCTTGAAGTAATTATTTCACTCTTTGTGTGATCTTGGAAATGTCATGTCACATGTCTGAGCATAAATTTCCTCCTCAATAAAATGGGGATAAAAACCTAACCCACGGAGTTGCTGTGACATTCAACATCCAAATAAATTTCTGTACATGGGTATATTTTAGAAGTAAGAATACTTTATTTAAGTTTAAGGAAGTATGTGAATGGTAGCTGCTATTCATTCATGTAAGGGGACTTATTGGGCACTTAGTGTGTGTAATCTTTGTGCTAAGTGCAGGAGACACAGTGAATGTAACAGACATGGTTTTCATGGTCTAAGAAAAGGACAGATGGTAAATATTCATAAATAAATATATCATCATTATTTTTAATAAGCATTACAAAGGAATACTATATAAGATTATCAGAGACATAACATTCATCAATAAATAATAACATAGTTAAGAAATTGATACAGTCCTAAAACAATCCTCTATTATGCCAACATTATTAAAGCTCTCATTCTCTAAGGAGAGGAAAACAAGTAGTTGACATCTGAAAAAGGGAGTAGCATTGTTCATTGAAAATATTCTAATACGTTAGAATTGTTTCCAAGTCCAGATTAATGCAGTTCATGGAAGACTGGAAAATAAAGGAATTTCCTTAGAGAAAATGTATGTATCAACTCCCAGTTCTATCTACATTCTAACCTTGGAATTTTACTCGTTTTAATTTTCACTCACCTTCTATTCTTCCTTAATAACACCTATTTTCTGAATAAGTTCACACTCATTTTCTTCTATTTCTTTACCATTACCGTAGTCTTGACCACTTATTAAAGTCATTGTAATAGTCCATCAATTCATATCTGTGTTTCTAGTATTTCCTTTTCAAATCTAAGTGGTATTTCCTCTTAGGGATCAATGTAGATAAGTCATAAAAGCAATTGGAAATTTGACTACTTGATAGTTGACCAAAAAAAAAAAAAAAAAATGCCTACACATAACCAAAAGACAAATAATAAATGGAAAAATTATTTACAGAACATAACATAGGGAAATGGCTGACTTTATTAATATGCAAAGAGCTCTTAAAAATCAATAACAGAAAGACAAATTATTTAATAGAAAAATGGGCAAAGAAGATGAACAGGCAGTCCCCAGAAAGGATCATACATATGGCCTATAAACATGAAAAAGAGCACAATCTCACATATAATTAAGGAAATGCAAATTAATATTTTAATGACATGCCTTTTGTTACCTATTCAGAAGGGTATACATCAGTTTGAGGATACCGCATACTGGCAGTGGTTGAGAAAATCCGATCTTGCATTAACTATTGATGAGATTGTAAATTTGTAAAATATATAACACGTAAAAAAAATAGAAGTCAATTTGGCTATATCAAAATTTAAGGAATGCATACCCTTTCATAGAATAATTCCACTTGTTAGGTTATACCTTACAGATATATTCACATTTACTTATGTTAGTGTATTTTGTGTGATTTAAAAGAAAATCTGCAAACAACATAAATGTCCATCAACAGAAGCCTGGTTAACTAAATTTCCTACATTTATATGCATTGGGTTCTTGGAGAGAGTGTCCAGCAAATAGCACACCTTTCTCCTGCCTAAGTGAAGAATCAACTGAGAAATAAGACAAGAAATAGCATATATAGAGACTAAAATAACCCCTTGAAATAAATAAACAATAAAGGCTGTGCTAAAGAACAATAAACAATAAAGGTTGTGGCTTTTATCTACAGGCAGATTGGCTTCCTAGAATGCCCTGTGTATCTCTGGACCAGTAGAGGACTTCCCACTGGGCAGGGCTTGCTCCTGTAGGGACTTCCTAGTGCATGCTCCCTGGGGCAGAACTTCCTAAAGAGAAGAAAGGAAGAAGCTGAGACAAGTGTGTGAAATTCATTCTTCTCAAGTGACCAATTAAGAAGTGATCCCATTTTGGTAAAAAAAAAAAAAAAACCAACAAATCCAAGGCCACAAAGCAAACTTGAGTAACTCAAACTCTTCTGGAAATATGACCAACTACTCTTTATTGGTTACATTTGTGAAAGACAACAGATCAAGGACTCGGAGCAACTATTATCGTTCATTTTATATCCTTTGTATTTTTCAGATTTGTTTTTATTATGTACATATATTATTTATTACAGAGATAAAACTAATTTAAAACATTTGTCAGTGCCTGATTTTTGCTATTGAATAAAAAAAGCAAATTTATTTTTACTCACTTGCTCCAAACCTCCCTTCAAACTTTGTCTCCAGCTAACACCTAGACATAAGGCCTGAATACCACCAAATATTTACATTACCCCTGCCAAGGTTATTTTATCAGTGGACAAAACATTCCCCATCAACTCTGCCTGTCAGAAAACTGTCTAAGAAGTCACACTCCTATCTACTGTTGGGAAAGAAGATTGATAGAATATTTATCAAAAATGACATAGCAGTATCTATCAACAACTTTAAAAATGTCTTTTTATCTGGTAATTTTAGCTTTAGAAATTTATCCTAAAGTAATCATCATGGATGTAAGTAAAGACTTTGTTTCTAGGATGTTCATTAAAATATTGTTTTTAATCCCAGTGACATTCTTAATACTAAATGTCCAGTATCAGGAAATTAGTTAGATAAGGTATGAGATATCCCTATAAAGGATACCTTGCAGTCATTAGAATGATGGAGCAGAATATACCGTTACCTAAAAAGCTGTTCACAACATATTCTTAAGTGGAAAACATGTAGGTACGAAACAGTATGTAAAATATATATCTGTTTTTGTATATAAAATCTAAATAGGAATAGCTGTAGAAGAAAACATACTAAACTATCAATAGTGGTTATCTCTGTATGATGAGCTATTGACCTAGTTTTCATTTTCTTACATAGATATACTTTTTTCAATTTTCTCTAATATGCATATATTATTCTTTTATTAAAATAATTAAGCAATTTTTAAAATAAAAATGTAGCAGAAGAATACTGCCAATTTCATGACCCAGCTAAGGAGTCATCTATCACAGGATGCTTTCCCATGTCTCCATGTTGTAATTATTTCTCCCTTCCCTAAATTCTCCCTTTACAAGTGTTTAGACCTTCTTGCTATATCTATGTCTCCTGCCCTAGGCTGAAGACTCCTTGATGGCAGGGACCATGTCTTATCTAACTGAGAAACCCTTATAGCTCCCGAGAGCAATGCAAAGAATATGTATATACGATAACTGCTGGTTGACCTGAATTGAATTACCTGTGTGGGGTTTACATTTAAAAGGAGATTACCACAGTACTGATGACATGACAGTAGATATAGGTCATGTTAACTATGGAAATTACCCATTGGTGGTAAAAAAACAAAAACAAAAAACAAAACTCTGATGAATTTTTCAGTTTCTGCTGAATGTGATTCCATTTGAATGGACACTCAGATGGATATTTGACATTGTCAAACACAAGTGCCACAAGGCACCCAAAGAAGCTCTCTATACCTTGAGCAGAGGCAGTGGCCTGGCACAGTAAAAATCAGCTTTCCATAAGAAAAGGTTTGCTATGGAGAAAGTTCTGAGTCCTCCATCAATCCAACCCTTGTACAAGTCTGGAGTTATTAAATAAAGAGCCCAGTAATCGAGTACCTGCTCTCATTCTTGCCTTCTGGGGAATAAAAGCAGCAAGATGAGGCTTGGCAGTTTTGTGCCTCTGTAGGACTTGTTAAATTTCTCTCTCTCTCTCTTCTTCTACCGCTTGAAATCTTTTTTTTTAAAACATCTTTATTGGAGTATAATTGCTTTACAATGTTGTGTTAGTTTCTGCTGTATAACAAAGTGAATCAGCTATATGTATACATATATCCCCATATCCCCTCCCTCTTGCATCTCCCTCCCACCCTCCCTATCCCACCCCTCTAGGTAGTCACAAAGCACCGAGCTGACCTCCCTGTGCTATGTGGCTGCTTCCCACTAGCTATCTATTTTACATTTGGTAGTGTATATATGTCAGTGCTACTCTCTCACGTCATCCCAGCTTATCCTTCTCCCTCCCAGTGTCCTCAAGTCCATTCTCTATGTCTGCATCTTTAGTTCCATCCTGCCCCTAGGTTCATTAGAACCTTTTTTTTTTTTTTTAGATTCCATATATATGTGTTAGCATACAGTATTTGTTTTTCTCTTTCTGACTTCACTCTGTATGACAGTATGACAGACTCTAGGTCCATCCACCTCACTACAAATAACTCAATTTTGTTTCTTTTTATGGCTGAGTAATATTGTATACATGTGCCACATGTTTTTTATCCATTCATCTGTCAATGGACACTTGGGTTGCTTCCATGTCCTGGCTATTGTAAATAGAGCTGCAATGAACATTGTGGTACATAACTCTTTTTGAATTATGGTTTTCTCAGGGTATATGCCCAGCAGTGGTATTGCTGGGTCATATGGCAGTTCTATTTGTAGTTTTTTAAGGAACCTCCATGCTGTTCTCCATAGTGGCTGTATCAATTTACATTCCCACCAACAGTGCAAGAGGTCTCCCTTTTCTCCACACCCCCTCCAACATTTATTGTTTGTAGATTTTTGGATGATGGCCATTCTGACTGGTGTGAGGTGATACCTCACTGTAGCTTTGATTTGCATTTCTCTAATGATTAGTGATGTTGAGCATCCTTTCATGTGTTTGTTAGCAATCTGTGTATCTTCTTTGGAGAAATGTCTATTTAGGTCTTCTGCCCATTTTTGGCTTAGGTTGTTTGTTTTTTGATGTCGAGCTGTATGAGCGCTGATGCTTTATGTTCTGGCTTGTAAATGAAGCCTGTTACTATCATTGAGATATTGTTTTTATGGCATAAATAATGAGCTCAAACAGGAGAAGCAGCGTTGGGTGGAATTACTGCCTGAGCTGAGATGAAAATAGTCAATATGTCCTCACTTACAAATCTCATCTTCATGTCAACTCCATCCTGCTGGCTGTCTCACTACAGATTCATTTCACAGGAGACCAAATAAAACATGCATGTGGCATTGATCTGTTTTATTCATTGCCAGAGATAGAAATGCGTCATTTGAAAGTAATAGGAGAGCTTGGGTTTATAATCCAATCCAGAATGGATTGACCTGCAGTGCAGACCATTAAGAAAAGACTCATCCACCTGAAGGAAGAGATGACTCCAGGGACCCATGTTTGAAATCCTCTGTGATGTCATGCCTGTTATCACTCACCATGCTTCAGGGTTTTGCAACCTGAATGATGCAATTACTCATTAGAACAAGTCCTTAAATCAACCCAAGATGCTATGATCAATTTCCAGATATTTCTCCCAAATCTGCCTGCCCTTTTCTTTAATCCTGTGCAAAAAGAACACTAAGACATAATCTTATAGAAATGGAAAGGAAACTTAGGTATCATCTGTTTCAATATTGTTCCTAATCATTATATATGTCCAAAATTATAATGGTCAACCACACTTATTGAATAGTTTCAGATAAGGGAAATTCACTATATTATAATACAGCCCTCGGCCATACACACACACAAAATATTTTTTGAAAGCTTTGGTTTTAGAAAGTAATAATAAAAATCATCCCGTTGGTATTTCTAGGAAAGACAGTTTTATTCCCTAGAGTCACCAGAGTAACCCATTGCATTCCTTGTATGATAGTGTTTTAAGAAAGTGCAAAATAAAGGAACAGTCCTTAAAATGGCCTATAATGGCAATCTTGCTTACCTCTGTAATTTATCCTCTACTATTCTATATCCTTTCTTTCAGTTCTAAGAACACGTCATGCCCCCTCCTAGGTGTCCCTTACTGTTTCCCCAGATAACACGTACTCATCCTCAGATCAAATGTCATCTCTTCAGGAGAGATTTTACTGGTTCCCCCAGGCTGGATCAAATTCCTGCGTCATATACCTTAATCCTATCAAAAAAATACCATTATAGCTCATGTATTTTAATTAAACTTTTTATTTTGAGATAATTGTAAATTCACATGCAGTTATAATACAGTAAGATCCTCTGTACACTTTTCCAAAGTTCCCCCAAGAGTAACCTCTGGCAAAGCCACAGTGCAGTATCACAGCCACTATATTGATACTGATATACTTCACCAACCTTATTTATATTTCCCCAATTTTACTTTTTGCACGTGTGTCTTTAGTTCCATGCAATTTTATTACATATGTAGGGTCATGTATCTACCACTACAGTCAAAACACTAAAGAGTCCATCACTATAAGGGTCCCAGATATTGACTTTTATAGTCACATGTCCACTTCCTTTTCCTCACATATAACTGTGAGCCATCCCTAACCCCCTAGCAACCACTAATTTTTTCTCCATTTCTCCATTTTGTCATTTTAAAATTCTATGTAAATGGAATACATTATGTAATTTGGGGGTTGGATTTTTTCACTCAGAACAAATTCCTTGAGATGAAACCAAGTCTTTGTGTGTATCAATTGTTCACCCTTTTTATTGCTGAGTAGTATTACATGGTATGGACATTCCACAGTTTGTTTACCATTCACCCCCACTGAACAACATCTAAAGGTTTATTTTTCCCTTGGCTTTTGGTGATTACAAACAAGGCTCTATGTGAACAAATGTTTTTATTTATCTGGAAAAAAAATGCCCAAGAAGGTAATTGCTGGGTTGCATTCCTATTGCATTTTATAATTACGTATTTGAGCTTTTTAATTCACTTACAGCTGTGTTAGCCACTTGGCCGTGAGCTCTGTAAAAGCAAAAGACTAAATAGTTCTGTATCTCTGGCACCCAGCATGATGCCTGGCACTTAATCTTTATTAAATACATATAAACACAGTGTATGTAGGTATATTTTTAATACTCTCCTAACTGGTGTAGGGGGTTGATATTGAGCCCAAGCTTTTCAGGCCCACAAGTCCCACTAGACTTCTCAGTTTACACCTTGCTTTTCTAGGATCTGTGAGTGTCCTGAGATCTGGCAGCTAAGAATTCAGAAAAAGGAAGGCTTGTCTGGATGAGTCCTACAGTTCTTTTCTTCCATGTTGTTTATCTTCAATCCATGGTCTTCTACTGAAATAATGTCTATTGTGTCCTCTTGACTCTAGGAAGTTCACTGTGTAGAACTTAAAGAGGAAGGGAAATAATAAATAAAAAGACACCAGAGATCCAATTTTGATAATAGCAACCTTTGATCTGCAAGTAGGTAGTAAATGACCTGAAAGATCTAACAGTGAACTAAAGACAAGAAAAATATTTTAAAAACAAAAAGTGTGTCTCCTCTGTTGTTGTTTTTTTTGTTTTTTTTTTCCTCTGTGTTTCTGAGAAAAGTAACATTCTTACAGAGAGGTTTTCTAGAGAAGTTCACTTTCAGGTGAGACCTGGGTTTCTTTCATAATTTTCTGTTACCTTTGTTGGGTAAATCCATATCCCAGAGCCTCAGTTTCACAATAAAATAAATGTTGATAATAATTCCTAAGATGGTCACATGAAGTGAGGCATGAAAAGGTAATATTACAATCATAGAGTGTCGTGTGAATGCATATGTCCATTTTTGCCCATTAGACTGAAATCAGGTTCCTACAGCACCTCCATTTCAATTTAGTTCAGAAGACTTGAACTGGTCATCTACTATGTTCTAGGCACTAAGGATAATTATGTGTGTGTGTGGTTAGGGATGGGGGTTGGTATAAAGGTAGAGGCTCTGTACGACTTTGTTACCATGGAAAGAAATACTGGTGATAGTGTAATGATAGATGGAAACAGAAAGTGTAACAGAAAACCAGAGGAGAGACACCTAATCCAACTTGGGAAAGATGAGGGGAGATTCTGGGCATAAGTAAGGATTCTTTGGAGAAGATGATATTGAGTGCGGCTTGAGCAAGGTAGGATATGGACCTTTAGAGACGGAGGAAGGAGATTTAAGAAAAGTGGCGTTAGAGGATCAAAGGCATTAAGAATAAGTGAATTGGGCAGAAGAGTATAATGAGTGAACAGGAGTAGTTAGGTGAATGAAAACATAGGTTTGGGCCACATCATGAAGGGCCAATAAATGTAGATGTAAAATTTTGGCATTGAACCATTGGCAGGACAGCCAATTGAAGGCTTTTGAGCAAGGACACCAAGGACACCCTGTGAGGAGTTGTGCTGAGGAAGGTGATCATGGCAGCAGAAGGGGTTGGAGAAAAAGAGACTAGATGAACATATACTAGCCGAAGAGTGAAAAAAAGAATGAGTAGGCAAGATCAGAAGTCAGGGTGCTACAAGCGGAGTAGAATTTTCAGGAGGAGATTGGAGGAGTTGAGGCAGGAACACTCCAGGAAGTGTTTAATAGGTGAAATGAGGTCATAGGCATGAATTCTAGATATATCTCACTCAGCTTAAATACTCATTCTTCCACTTGATGTGTAACCTTAGTGTCCTCTCTGTGCCTTAGTGTCCTCATCTATAAGATGTGATCAATGACATAGAATCCAAAACAGATTCATATTTTTATCAATAAATCAAATAAGTATAAACGTAGTCACTAACACATAATAGCTTCATAAATGTTAGCTATATTATTAATTTTTAAAAAAATGTTGCTTATTATTATCCAGGAACTTAAATTCTATCTTGTGTGCTAGGAGGGACATGAAGGGTGTTAAAATTTAAAAAGGTTACCTTCTCCACAACAGGGAGAGTGGATTTGAGGAAGGTAAGACCTATAAAAATGAGACCAATTAGGAGGCTGTTTCAATAACCTAGGAAAGAGATATTGAAAACCTGGACTAGAAGAGAGGTATTTTATGATAAACCTCATGGATTGCTCATAGTAGTAACCCCATGGCTTGGAAATGCACTCAGCACATGCTGGGCTCTCAAAATAACTGATAAATGAATGAATGAGTGAACAGAGTGGTGAATCTGAAAAATTTACAGAGAATAAATTTTAAAAATTGAAGTATAATATGCACTCAGAAATGATCATGTCATAAATACATAGCTCCATGAACTTTTACAAACTGAACAAACCCATAAAACCATCTCCCAGATCAACAAACAAAAAATTATCTCCACTCCCCATCTCTCTTTCTGTGGTCTTTCTGTCACTACCACCACACAAAGCAACTGCGTACGTTAGATTGCCTTTTAAATATATATATATATATATATATATATATATATATATATATATATAGTCATTTGCATCCATGTTGCTGCAGATGGCAATATATATACAAAAATTGAGGCGTATAAGTATATAATTATTTGTGTCTTGTCTATTTCTTTTGCTCAATATTATAATATACTAGAATTGTTTATTCTGATGATTGCTGTCAGGGAGGAAGAAATTTTCCTCTACCCTTCAATGTTTTAAGATCTAGGCTGATCTAGGAATTATATTGACATGAGACAGAATAACAGGATAAAATCAAACAAAAGTTTGATAACATGCATACCTGGGAGAGACCCAGAAAAACTGAGCAAGTCATCAAAATGAAAAATCATTCTTAATTCTAAGGTTTAAAAAGTGTTCTCCTATGAATTCCTGATTGTTTGCTTTTCACTTTTAAGTGAGCAATCTAGGTGGAATTTCATTTTGTGTAAGGTATGAGGTAGGAGCTCAAGAATTTTTTTTTTTTTCTATGTTGATATCCCGTTGGCCCGCTACCCTTTGTTGGCAAGATCATATTTTCCCAACACAGTGATATCACGAGTATAGTAAATTAGATAACCATATTCTTGAAAGTGTATTCTCTTCTGCTGGTCAACTTATCTAAAAAACACCATATTTTAAAAAAATTTTTATTGGGGTATAGGTGACTTACAATGTTGTGTTAGTTTCTGCTGTACAGAAAACTGAATCAGTTCTACATATAAGTATATCCACTCTTTTTTAGATTCTTTTCCCATATAGGCCATTGCAGAGTATTGAGTAGAGTTCCCTCTGCTATATAGTAGGTCCTTATTAATTACCTATTTTATGTATAGTAGTGTGTATGTGTCAATCCCGATCTTCCACTTTATCCTCCCCCCCACCCCCCACCTGCTTATCCACTGGTAACCATAAGCTTATTTTCTACATCTGTAACACTATTTCTGTTTGTAGATAACTTCATTTGTAGCCTTTTTTTTTAGATTCCACATATAAGCGATACCATATGATATTTGTCTTTCCCTGTCTGACTTAATTCATTCAATATGACAATCCCTAGGTCCATCCGTGTTGACATTATTTCATCCTTTTTTATGGCTGAGTAATATTCCATTGTATATATGTATCACATCTTCTTTATCCATATCTCTGTTGATGGACACTTAGGTTGCTTCCATGTCCTAGCTATTGTATATAGTGCTGCAGTGAACACTGAGGTGCATGTATCTTTTTGAATTATGGTTTTCTCTGGATATATGCCCAGGAATGGGATTGCTGGATCATATGGTAACTCTATTTTTAGTTTTTTTAAGGCACCTCCATACTGTTCTATGTAGTGACTGTACCAGTTTACATTCCCACCCACAGTGTAGGTGGGTTCTCTTTTCTCTACACCCTTTCCAGCATTTATTGTAAAAAAAAACACCATTATTTTGCATGTTTGAGGAAACCAATTCTTTGGGAAGGGGCCTTGGTGGTATTTGATGGTTTCTCCAGGAAGCCCTAAGCTGCAGCAAGCCCTAAAGATTGGCTTTGAACACAACTACAGACAGTTGCAGCTTCTGTTATTTTAATATTCTTGGAATGAGATCTGTTTGAAAGCTCCATGCAAATGGCTGCAATTTCATTTGCCAAATGTGTGAAAAATATGTATCTTCACATTTTCCTGAGAACACATAGGTTAGGTTCATTTTTTCCCCATGCATTATCAGGCATAATAACTTTGTTCTGATGTTTCTTCAAAACCAAAGCTCAGCCTGGTCACAGAGAATAATGGTCAAGGCTTGGTTCTTCCAGAGAGCAGGGTTCTAATCTCAGTGCTCCCCTTGTTCAGTGGGAGACACGTGGTAAAGTCATCTGAGTGCTTAGTGCCTCATTTCCCTCAGAGTAAAGTGAAGCTAATAAAAATTTAATTATATATATCCCCCAGCTAATTAAAGAACCAATCAATAATTCCCTCAAATAATTATTATAATTGTAAAATTGCAAAATATGTGTGACAGCACATTAGAATGTTAAAAACTCCTTTGCATAAAGATATTATTCTGGTGTGCTGCTTCCCTCCTAGATTATATTTTGTCGTGGGTCCATAAAGTCTTTAACTAAAGGTGATATGCTGTTAAAGAGTAATAAAGATTGTGATGCAGTGAAATTGACAATTGCCTTCACTTCATCCATAAATTTCAAAGGAATTCATTCTAAATTTTTCCAACACAGCCTCCTCAGCATCTATAGTTTCCTCCTGGCTTCAAGCTGCTCCCTGTGGGGTGTACCAAACCTGAAGACATGATTAAAACAATTATTTTCACATTTGAATCTTCTTTTCTGCCAGTGATATATTTACTTCTCTCTTCCCAGAGTCAAATTTTTTTTTTTTTTTTTTTGCGGTACGCGGGCGTCTCGCTGTTGTGGCCTCTCCCGCTGCGGAGAGCAGGCTCCGGATGCGCAGGCTCAGCAGCCACGGCTCACGGGCCTAGCCACTCCGCGACATGTGGGATCTTCCCAGACCGGGGCACGAACCCGTGTCCCCTGCATCGGCAGGCGGACTCTCAACCACTGCGCCATCAGGGAAGCCCCCAGAGTCAAATTTTTGAATCAGGAAATTGAAATTTTTTTAATGTGTTGATAGAGGAAAAAAGCCATGAGATTCCATATGGACACGTAGCCTCTAGTCTTTCCCCATCACAAATGTAATGCAGGCTATCTCAACTTCCTGAAGCATTAGAATTTAATCAAGGAGGGTGGGGGTACTTTCTCTGTCTCTCAACTTTTTATTTTGAAATAATTAGAGATTCGAGGGGAATTACAAAAATAGTATATAGAATCCCAAGAATCTTTCACCCAACTGCCCCCAATGGTGACACCTTATATGACTCTAGTACCATATCAAACCAGGAAATCACCATTGGTATAACCTTTTTAATAGACCACAAACCTTACTCAGTTTTCACCAGTTTTTAAGCAGTTGTGTGTGTGTGTGTGTGTGTGTGTGTGTGTGTCTGTGTGTGTGTGTATAATTCTATGTGATTTAATCCAGTGTCTAGATGAACGTAACCACAGTACACCCAAGATACAATAGTGTTCCCTCATCACAAAAGAACTCCCTTTTACTATCCCTTTTCCATGGTTGCCACATGGGTATGATAGCTCTTTTTCCTGCAGAATAAAATACAAACTTCTTAGCCTATTAATTAATCAAAGCCCTTCAAAAGGAAGAGGTTACTTTGAATTGGCAGGGCCTAAGTTATTCACTGGGACCTGGTTTACCTGTGGGCGGAGACATTGTGAGTGCAAAGGTTAACGCACAGATGTTAATCTTCCCCTAAACTTGCTCTAGTGACAAGGTAAACTTTTGCAGAGTTCTTCTGGACGTCCTCACCCTCTTGAGCCCTTTTCATCTCCATGCAGGTGGTGTGGTAAAAATATTTTGTAGAGACCTAAAAAATTGGGACAGGTCTGCAATTTTCAGATTTTCTTATTTCAGTTCTGTTACCTGCAACTGGATAAGTAAGCTGGGCCAGAATTTTCCCTACAGGGGGCATTTTAAATTCAGAATTAGGAAGTGGAATTCATGTTCTCCCACACAACTTGTTTCAAGGCTTTGCAATGAACACTGTTTGATGCTTTCCTGAGTATTAATCAAAAAGCGCTCTGTAATTAACAGTGGAATAGTCCATTTCTACTTGTCTTTAAGGGCGCTTGCTTCCTGTATATCTCAAAGATATATTGTTAAGTTATGATATATTAATATATTGATATGATATATTGTTACATGATATATCACTATAATATACTGATATATTGTTCATGGTAATGGTTGTTAAATCTTATTGGCAAATTGTAACTTTATCAAGTAAAATAATTATCTTTTTGTTTCGAAAAAAACAAAAGCGCTCTGTAAAAATTCAGCTATTTTCTTCACGTATATTTCTTGTTCAGATGGGATCATGGAGAGATTTTATCTTGCCTCCACTAAGGGAAAGACAAGGGGTGGGACCACCAAATCCCATCTAAATTCTTAATATCCACCATATTCTAGTTGTGTTGCTAGGTTCTGGAGACTTAATTGTGGGCAAAATAGGCACAGCATCTATCTTCGGAGAACTTATAGTCTAGTGGAGCAATTCTTAAGGGTAGCATTCACATATGATTATCTCATTATAGTAATATGGATTCCAATATATTATACATAGTAAATATTCATTATATATTGGACACATAGATTCAACAGCAAATGAGTGATTGAAGGAACAAATGCCAAACTGAGATATATTAACAAAAAGTTTTATTCTCTTTCTTCCTGCCCTCAATTCTATTTTGTAAGATTTGGTAACGAGTTGAGGTTTCATAAGAAAATGCTGTCTTTGGGTTTCAAGGGGAAACTTGAGGCCAAAGCCTGAAATTTTGCAGCAGTTTTCTGAAGCAGCTTTACAACCTGCCTTCTTTTCGAAGGTTGCATCCAGCTACCAATATTCAGCATTTCTCTCCTCCTCATTCTAATTTACAGTGCAACCAATTCAAATAAAATGCAAAAAGAAGCATTATTAAAAAATAATCAATTAGCATACAAAAGTGGAACTGCAGAAGCTGTTTCTGGGTAAGAGGTCCTGAGAGAGCTCAATAGCCTATAGGCAAGAATAGTGCTAAACATTCAAGTTTACAATCCCTTTGGGGTGCTTGAGCAAAGAAAATCAACTCCCTATCGGTGGTCCTAAAGCAAACCAGTTTTATTTCCCTGCAAACTCATTTGGAAAATAGCATGATTTGGGGGGAAACCTCTATGGGTGTTGTTAAGAGAAAACTCTCACCTGTCCAAAACTCCAGGTTGACCTATAAGAGCAGACCCTGACAAAATACTAATTGTGGACAGGTCATTTGTTATAAGTTTAGACTGAATGCTCTATTTAAAGCAAATGGGATTTAGGTATCTTAAGAGAAATGTGTATGCGCTCCAGCCAAAGGGCACTTGAGCACTGAGAGTGGGTGTGCTATTATAACTGTTCCTTTTAAATTTTTTTTACATAATACCAAATTCAGAATGCTATCTCCTCTGTGAAATATTCACAGATCCTCATGTTCATCATGCATTCTGTTCTTCTGGGCTTCCTCAGTGCATTTTGTACATTAGATAGCCCCTTGCATGGTTTACAGTATAAGGCCCTGAGATCAGAACTTGTGTACAGCTCCATCTTCATCTCTCACTTCTCACCATGCTTCTTTTACACTTGTATTTCAACCGACTCAAATGAATCATGGTTTCCTAAACATATGATGCCAAGTAATGCCACCTGTCTTTGCTCGTGTTGTTTCCCTCTATGTGGAATGTCTTTTTTTGTGTGTGTGTGGTACGCGAGCCTCTCACTGCTGTGGCCTCTCCCGTTGCGGAGCACAGGCTCCGGATGCACAGGCTCAGCGGCCATGGCTCACGGGCCTAGCCGCTCCGCGGCATGTGGGATCTTCCTGAACCGGGGTACGAACCCGTGTTCCCTGCATCGGCAGGCGGACTCTCAACCACTGCACCACCTGGGAAGCCCCTACGTGGAATGTCTTACTTCATCATGTTCAACCAATAAACTTTCCATTTTCAACACTTACATCAAAACTCACCATCTTTTTTGACTGCTCCTACAGAATTGTGTACTGCCCATTTTCTGGCCTCCACAGTCCCATGGATATACTTCGGTTATTGCATCTAGGTCATCTTTGTTGCATTTTTAAACAACATCTTCTGTACTCTCAGTGCCTGCAAAAATGCATGCTTAGCAACAGGTAGCATCAAATATAAATGGAACAAAGGAATGAATGTTGGTAAGGGAGCAAGCCATTTAAAACCTTTGTTAGCTTATAAACCTTGGGAAAGGAATACAAATGTGCCAAGCCTCAGTTTTCTCCTGTGGGAAACACCAAGGAATAAATGAAAGGAGATAGATATAAAGGATCTGGCATATACAGATACTCAATACCTGCTAATTCCCTTCCTTTTCCAGTCACCTTGAGTTGTGATGACTAAAGCAGAAACTGCATTAAGGAAGGCTAAGAGACATTTTTATTTTTTAAAACATCTTTATTGGAGTATAATTGCTTTACAATGTTGTGTTAGTTGCTGCTGTGTAACAAAGTGAAATCAGCTATACATATACATATATCCCCATATCCCCTCCCTATTGCATCTCCCTCTCACCCTCCCTATCCCACCCCTCTAGGTGGTCACAAAGCACCAAGCTGATCTCCCTGTGCTATGCAGCTACTTCCCACTAGCTATCTGTTTTACATCTGGTAGTGTATATATGTCAGTGCTACCCTCTCCCTTCGTCCCAGATTACCCTTCCCTTTCTCCTCCCCCCACGTCCTCAAGTCCATTCTCTACATCTGCATAAGAGACATTATTGACGAGAGGAAATAGAGAGCAGTATCTAAGGGATACTGAGCCAAACACTCTGTGTGTGTGTGTGTGTGTGTGTGTGTGTGTGTGTGTATTGTTGAGAGGCAATCATCCACCTATAGAATGGGAGAGAAAAGCCAATATCTGCTTTTAGGAGAAGTATATGGTATATCTATGTTTTGATCATTGTTGGAGAATGAAAATATCCAGATACTTAAACAAAAAGTTGTTTTCTTAGGCTATACAAATCATTAGGCTATGCCACTTGAAAATAATGACGCAGATGTGTTTGGGGGTGTCTCCAAAAGCCCAAGTGAACATCTGTTATTGACACATCCCCCAACTCAAAGGCTCTGTCTGAGCAGTCATTTTCCAATGATGTGACCCCACAAGTCAAGCTCAATCACAATCCCAGCCTCATTATTAGGGCTGAAATGTTCAAATTACCCTGTACTGGGAGCTTGAAAGGATACATAAACTGTGGAGCAGTGAAGTAGTCCCCTTTTCCAGTATGCTTGGGGGAGCAGAGAAATCCAGTCTGGATTTCACAGACCATTACATCCACAGGATGCAACTGGGAAAGAAAAAAAGGCTCTGCTTTTTTTTTAGATTGCTTAAAACCTATAAACTGGTAATATGTTTTGTGATTCCCCAAGATATACAGTTATTTCCATCTTCCATCATGGCAAACTCATGGGGCTAGTGGGCCATGGAATACACTTGGAATTACATGGGATAGATTCTGGAGAAGATGGGTTTTAATCCTGGTTCCACTAATGACTCTCTCTGTGACCTTGAGCAAAGCATTTGACCTCCCTAAGCCTCTACACTACATATGTAAATTCAGATCTACTTATTTATGCCTTAGGTATTTTTATTGTCAAAATCTGACTGAACAAATAATCCCTACCCTTGAGTATTGCCCAGTGTGCTGATAGGAAATGGCACATTCAAAGAGTATGTAAGGAGAGCTCAATAGAGACACTGTTAACAGGTCGGTAGGGTTAAAGGACATGAAAAAGAACTGGAAAGTACCCCAGTATGAGCGGGAGCAGGACGCTTTCAACACCCCTGGGTCTGAAGAGACAAGGTGATAAGTAGTTTAGGGACCTGCCGAGATTAGTTAGCAATAATAGGAGAGGGCTACCTAAAAGGAGCAGCGGCTACTGTAAAGGGACACGGCCAAGCCACAGTGACCAGAAAGGAAGAGACCTGAGGAATAAATACCCACCCCCCTCATTTCTCCCCTGACCTCCAGATCAGCTGCCAGTGCCTCCCCTTGGCTGAACCCCCCAGAAGCCATAGGACAAAGGAGGCCAGTAATATTCAATAACAGTCAGCTTCCTGGGGCACAGAGCAGGAGAGAAAAGGGCAGAGAGTACCCTACCCTTTTGTTTGTACCTACAAACAGTTGGCAGTTGGCAACCAAACTCGTTCATAGATAAATCCAAAGAAAGGTAGTCAAGATGATAACACAGCTCTTTGGAGAAATTGACTTTGATGTCATCCTCATTGGCATGATTCAAAACCTCCCTGTGTCTCTCAAAGTATGGCCCACACTACTAAATGTTTCAGAGAGTTTTCCCTAATTTGAGGAAATCAAATACGATTTAAAATCAGACCCACTTTGAAGTCTCCCAGCAAATAGCAAATCTGGGACTTGATAGATCTAGTTATTAAGAGTCAGTCCATCTGAGCAATCTGTTTGCCTGCCTTTCTTGCTGTGTTGGTAATTTTGCAAAAAACTGCTGAATTTGCTCTTCTCTTCACGGCAGATAGTAGGCAGAGTCAAAGATGTCTCTTGGTTGTCTATCACCCTTTAGGAAGAGTCCCCACCCCCTTCTTTCAACTACTCCCATCTTTCTCACTCTAGACATTTAGAGAAGGAAATATAGGAAGAATTACCATTAGGTGAGTGATCGTGTGTGTTTCATGTGGATGCAGGCAGGAAAATATCTCGTGCTCTAGCTACAATCTTTGGTTTGCTGCTCTGGATTGAAGAATCTTCAGTCAGAGGGAGCTCAATGGCCTGTAAGATGAAAAAGAGACTGGGGAGTTGAGGGGAAATCTCAAAGATTGATTGAAAAGGAGAAAAAGAGAGAGTTAAAAAACAAGAGGGGGTGTGGTAGAGCACAGACAAAGAGAGGAGGAAAAAAAGAAATGCAGCACAATTCCCCAAGTGAGACTTTATTTCTGGCTATTTGCTGCCAAGAATACAGCTCTAGGAGCTCAGAATCTTTTTGCATTTCTCTTTCCATCTGAATTACTATTGAACTGTTGGGCGCAATTAATTGTGAATTACATCCAACAAGCGCCTACCATCACCAGCATTGAAGAGAATGCTCACCATATGCCAGATCATAAATGTTTCTTTCCCACAGGAGTGACTTACCTCTTCAGCAAGGATCTATTCATCCTATTCTTAATGACGCTTGCCCCGCCCTTTTTTTTTTTTAAATAAGACACTGTTTGCAGAGAATGTAGAGAACTACTGCCGTAGTCTTGGGAAGACATATTAGAATTGCAAGCAACCTTGACCAATTTGAAAGACAAATTTGTTCTAATATAAAAACATTTAACAATAGGGAGCATTTCGTACCAGTTGACCTACAGAACTCCCCAAATTCCATGCTGGATGAGCCTGACCATATGCAAAATTCTAAAAGAGAAAAATCTGAGAATCTAAGTAAATATCACTGTATTTAACAATCAGAAATGTAGAATTGGTACTATTAATGTAAACAGGCTATAGGTGTATCAAAAACAAAAGGAAAGGGAAGCTAATGCCTTTCAAGTTTAACACTTGATTCATATATTATATTAAAGACTGTGTCTAATTCAGAGCCCAATAACTTACGTACATGATTAAGAATGTTAAATAATTTCAAATTAATTTAAGAAAGATATGAACCCCATATTGAGTGGAAGAATCTTGGTTCAAGAATGAAAGATCCCGACCCTGCTCACTCCTCTCATCTCACTGACTCTGACCTCCACCCTATGAACACTGCCTGTTTCCCTCCATCTAAGCAATTGATCTCAATATTACATACAGAAAAGAAATATGGAATCATACTACCAGACTAATGCAATCACAGTGACCTGGAGCCTAAGATAGGTAAGGCCACACCTTGAACTAATGCACAGAAACAGTAGCATAAAAGGTATGTAAAGGATTAGGGGACAGGAACTTCTTTTTTTTTTTTTTTGCGGTATGCAGGGCTCTCACTGTTGTGGCCCCTCCCGTTGCAGAGCACAGGTTCCAGACGCGCAGGCTCAGCGGCCATGGCTCACGGACCCAGCCGCTCCGCGGCATGTGGGATCTTCCCGGACCGGGGCATAAACCCGTGTCCCCTGCATCGGCAGGCGGACTCTCAACCACTGCGCCGTCAGGGAAGCCCTGGGACAGGAGCTTTTGATAACAACCTTTCTTCCACATGCCAAAGGACATGTGCCAAACTAACTTATCTCAATTAATGGAATCATTTAAAGTACACTTGCCATAAGAATGCACAGAAAATGTAAGGTTAATCTATCCATTGTCAAACACTTCTACATGTATCTATAGAACCTATATAGGAATTCCTGGCCACCAATGTGTCCTTCTTTAATAACTGTGCTCCTCTTAGCCCTAACCATGATTCCTCTTGAAGTATTCCACATTCAGAAGTTCTCAATCACCTTTGCACCTAGCACACTGCCTGATGTATCATATGTGCTCAATAAATGCTTGATCCATGAGCTAATATCTTCTACCAAAGGCACATATTTCAATGGAAAATAATTATGACAGTTTTTACCCTTTCTCCGCATATTATCATAGCAATTCTCGTATCCTTATTGCAAGTGTTAACCAAGATAATGCCCATAAAATTGCTTGCAACAATCTATTTCAGAAATGCACTTTCTATTCAATTCTTTCTAAACCTCCTCTATTCAAGACCCCTACTTCTTTTATAAGAGATGACATTGTCCTTTGTTTTGGATCACAGCTGATGCATTTTCTAAAATATGGGGATATTTGCCATAACTGGAACATTGCCTTTGACGGAGAGACTGTGGTGGCCAGAGACTGATAAAAGTGAAGGTTTCCATGTTATGGGCTGAATTGTATCCTCCCCGTCCCCCAACAATTCATATGTTAAAGTCTTATCCCTAGTATTTCAGAATGTGGCCCTATTTGGAGATACGGTCTTTAAAGAGGCAAATAAGTGAAAATGATGTCATTAGGGTGAGCCCTAATCTCATACGACTAGTGTCCTTCTAAAAAGAGGAAGTTAGGACACAGACACATGCAGAGGAAAGACAATGTGAAGATACATGGGGAAGATGTCCATCTATAAGCCAAAGAGGGAAGACTCAGAAGAAACCAACCCTGCCAACACCTTGATCTTGGACTTCTAACTCCAAAACTGTGAGAAAATACATTTCTGTTGTTTAAGCCCCCTTATCTGTGGTATTTGTTATGGCAGCCCTAGCAAACTAAAATACCCCAAGACTCCTGGGTTGTCTTAACAGAAAGAGTCGGGAAACCTAGGTTCAAGATGTGGCATAGCCACTAGGTCACTGAGTAGCTTGGAGGAAGGTTTCTCAGGTCTAGGAAACTAAAATGCCAGACAGACTTAGAACTGGATTCTAGCTTCACCCTTACCATCAGCAAAGTGACTAATCTCTGGGAACTTCAGGTCTTCACCTGTAGAAGGCTAACAAGCAACCTACTTCCTAGATTTTATGTGAGCATTCATTGTAAAAATATATTTTAAATAAATTGTGCAATACTGAACATATAATAAATACTATTAAACAATAGGTATTATTAGTAGTAGCAATACTAGTATTATTATCATTGTCTCTTAATGACTCAGTTTTAATATTAATAAAATAGAATACCTTTGCCTAACTAGGAGGGTTAAGAGTAGAGAAGTAAATGCATTAATACTGATGAAAGAATATTTCTGTTTGTGCCAAAGGTGGTGGCCAGTGTGTTCTGTCCCAAGTACAGGGGATAAGCTGATGTGTCCTTTGTAGAGAATTTAAAGACAAAAATACAGCTGATTAAAATTGGGTCTGCTTTAATGATGTCAGTTATGAAATACATTTGGGGTACATCTCTCTCACCCCCCAGGGTTATATTGTAAACTAAAATGAGCCAAATCAAAATAAGATTTTAAAAATGATCCTTATATATTCTTTACATCCTCTGAACACTCTACTAAGTGCTCACCACTTTACAAGTTATCGCGTTCAATCTGTAGACTCACCCTATAAAGTAGGTTTAAAAAGTGCCCAAGGTCACAAAGCATACAGCAAAGCCTGCATTTGAAGCCAGGGAGCCTACCTCCAGAGCCAAACTGGTTATATAACAGTCCTTATCATGATATAGGGAAGAAGTACCTTTCTCCCTCTTCCTTCCTGGACACTGTGCTAACAAGGAGGAAGCATCTCACATGCTTAGCTGGACCCCCATATGGAGCCTGCAAGTCTCCAACCTGATCTTGGTGGCTGTCATTCTCGATGTGTCCTATTCACGCTGGCCCACTGTTTGAATTTCACTCATTTGGTGATTTATGGACCATGTCAGTGTAATTTAGGGTCTTAATGCTCCTAGTCAGAGACCATCAAATGTCTTCTAAAGCCTCCAGTGCCCTTCAGGGAGACAGAAGTAGAACTCAAATGTTAACAGCTTTTGTGCTCTTTAGGTGAAAGGAAAAGTATATTGGGCAAATAGTCAACAGACCTGGGCTCCTGGCTCTGCAACTAATTAGCTATGTGACTCTGTGTATGTCAGTTCTTTCCTCTAATCTTTATATCACAATAGCTGCCACTCTGGATTTGGACTTGTTTACAGATTTGTCTTTTTTTCTGGGTTCTGAGCCCCTACAAAAATAAAATACAATCTTATATATAAAAATTATGTCTGTTTATTTGATATCCTTAGAATCTAGAGAGGTATATGGGTGCTAATGAGGGTTCCCTTTTCTCCACACCCTCTCCAGCAGTTGTTGTTTGTAGATATTTTGATGATGGCCATTCTGACCGGTGTGAGGTGATACCTCACTGTAGTTTTGATTTGCATTTCTCTAATAATTAGTGTTGTTGAGCAGCTTTTCATGTGCTTCTTGGCCATTTGTATGTCTTCTTTGGAGAAATGTCTATCTAGGTCTTCTGCCCAGTTTTGGATTGGATTGTTTGTTTTTTTTAATACTGAGCTGCATGAGTTGTTTATGTATTTTGGAGATTAATCCTTTGTCCGTTGATTCATTTGCAAACATTTTCTCCCGTTCTGAGGGTTATCTTTTCATCTTATTTGTAGTTTCCTTTTCTTTGCAAAAGCTTTTAAGTTTCATTAGGTCCCATTTGTTTATTTTTGTTTTTATTTCCATTACTCTAGGAGGTGGATCAAAAAAGATCTTGCTGTGATTTGTGTCAAAGAGTGCTCTTCCTATGTTTTCCTCTAAGAGTTTTATAGTGTCCGGTCTTACATTTAGGTCTCTAATCCATTTGGAGTTTATTTTTGTGTATGGTGTTAGGGAGTGTTCTAATTTCATTCTTTTACATGTAGCTGTCCAGTTTTCCCAGCACCACTTATTGAAGAGCAAAGTTTTTTTTTTTTAATATAAGTGCATGAACAGGCTTACCAGGGTCTGAGTGTACCTATGAACAGTCCTGAGGAACAGGCCCAGAATTTCATCTTATTTTAAGAACTACTAACTAAAAATATGAGTATGATTCTGTATTTTGAAATAAGGGGGCTGTATCATGAAGTAAAGGCAGAACCATGTGGGATTGAAATGAGCTTAACACAAAAGGGTGATGCAGAAGTAAAGGATAAGATCCAAATTTCTTATAGGAAGGGATACTCTAGAAGGGAAGTAGGTATATTTTTATTTAGCATTCCTGTGGCTTTCAAGATACATATCAGAATCTTGAATCTAAAAGGAACCCTAGAGTTTATCTATTTTGCTTCCTCAGTGTTCAGTTGAGGAAATAGTGGCTCAGACAGGAGAGACTAGTTAATGATCAAACAGTTAATTAAGTGCAAATCTGCTAACTTTTTTTTCACCACACTGATTCTTTCTAGGATATTCCCCCAAACAGTCGAACTGTTTCTTTAATGAAATATATTACCTACAGAATCCCATATGAAAACTGATACAGTGGGGCCTCCCTGGTGGCGCAGTGGTTGAGAGTCCGCCTGCCGATGCAGGGGACGCGGGTTCGTGCCCCGGTCCGGGAAGATCCCACATGCCGCAGAGTGGCTGGGCCCGTGAGCCATGGCCGCTGAGTCTGCGCGTCTGGAGCCTGTGCTCTGCAACGGGAGAGGCCACAATAGTGAGAGGCCGGCGTACCGCAAAAAAAAAACAAAAAACAAAAAAAACTGATACAGTGGAATTTTTTCTCATTGAAGCAGGTCTTGGGGCTCTGGAACTGAAATGTATTCCCTAAAGCATGGAATCTGAAAATCCTAGTTTGAAATCTACTGGGCTAATCCATACTAGCTTTCATAATATTTTCGATGCAAATTAAAAATGCAAGTTAGCTAAGAAAATTCCTGCATGGTTATTAAATGAGTGGATTCTTGCAGAAGAGGAAATGAAGGATGTTCCCAGTCTAAAGCTCACCTTTAAAGAGAGAGAGACACAAGATGTCCAGCAATATGTCCCTGGTCCCTGCATAAGCTGTCAGAGCAGATAATTGCCTGGATGGACGATGGATGACATTTCTTAGATTCTTACCTACCCTCAGCAGTCTTTGGCATGATATATAAAATATCTATTTTTTGGTTCCTGTTTCAGTCTTTTCTTGCTTGCTTATGTAAAGGATGGTGTATCTCATGGGGATGATTATTGTTCAGAGATGCCACTCACTTGGTCTTCCCAGTCTTGCCATCAGAATGATGATGGGAAGCCCATGCTGGTTCTAGATTCACTGTCCTTTAACAGTTAAGTACCTGAGTAGGAGAGCGAGTGGGCCAGCCTTCAACATAGACACTTCTACCATGATAGCAGTTTGAATGTTTCACTATGACTAGCTGCAGGATAGAGGAAAAGGAAACACTTTATTCTTGTATACCACGGGAATGATTTTTCAAAGATTTTTCTCATCATCTTACCTGAGCCTGCTAAAAATCCTTTAACGGGGCTTCCTTGCCCTCAGAATAAAATCTAAATTCCTTCGCATGGATTTCAAGGCCCTTGCAGATCTGTTCCCCGCTCACACCTTTACTATTCTCAACTGATTCTTGAACTGAATGTCTTTTCAAGCCACACCACAGAATTTCCTTCTCTACCTTTAAGACAGAGGCTCTCTTTTACCTCCAGGCCTGGATATGTACTGTTTTCCCTATTCGAACAACTATTTCTTTTTTCCCTATCTCTGTCTGTCTTCTAGTCTTAGCTTAAACTTCACCTGCCTAAAAAGTCCTTCTCTGACCCCAGTAGAGTATGTCAGAGTCGCCTCCTTTGTACCCTTCCCACCATATTGCTTCACACACTAATGGGAATGGGTTGCTTCATTTCCTACCTTTCCTGTTAGACTGTAATACGGTAACATGGGGACAGGTAATATGGTAATCTTGCTCACAGAGAGCCCACTCAAGAACCCTGAATACACATATTTTAAAGAGTGGATCAGTTATTGAGTGTAAAGCCCGAGAAAAAGGGAGGTATGGACCTTCAGGATCAAGACCAGAAGGAAATATCTGGATGGTAGCTGCAGAGCATGATCTGAAAAGCCAGCTGTTGGTAACACCCTGCTAAAGTCATCAGATCAAAGGAAAATCCTGAGCAGTTTAGACCAGGAAGGAACGAATGCTTCCTGTGAAAATGGGAACTTAGGCCAAGGATCCAGGGCAGACAATGAAGTTATGGGGACAAGAACTACAACCAACGGCCTCACTAATATCTGGCTAATTCTACCACACTGCCTTTTTGTTACCTGGAATTGCTTGTATTAGTTTATACAAGATGACTGTTTTCCGGGACGACTTAAAGGTCTCTCGTGATATCTGATAGGAAGTTTTAGGCCCTTGCACAGGGACTGTGTGATGTGTGATGAAGATAAATCACAGCTGCACTGGTATAGTCCAGATGAGCTCAGCAGTTGACTCAACTCTACCTGTGGGTGGTCTACCTTTCCAAATTTAATAGTGACTAAGAAAAATGTGCTGGTCCTGAACTATAATGAAATGCAAGTTCCTCTTCTTCTGCCAAGGTCTGATGACCACCAAATTCATATCAAAGATTGCTTTGAACTTGAAAGCAATCTTTGCGAGTATCATCAATTTAACTTCAATTATCAGCCACAGTATTAAGCTTGCTTTTGCAAACTTGCATTTGCATTATGGAGACACAGAAAGAGAAAATATTATATATATATATTATGTGTGTATATTATATATATAATTTATGTATGTATTTATGGATATATAATTTATATATATTTTATGTATATATGTTTAATATATGTATTACATATATTATATATAATTGCGTTATATCTCTTTTGTATATCCAGCTGAGATACATTTCCATAAAATGGAAATTTAAGGAAATAATTTTATTAATTTTTGCCTTCATGGATCTAGGATACACTGAGGATTTTGTTTTGTTAATCATGATATTTCACACAATAAGTTTCTTCCAGACTTTACACTCAATGCTTCCATGATTCTGAATGATATGATTTCCCTACTAATAGGAAGGTTATCAAATGACTGATTTCCTTAGTGTTGTGTCTACAAAACCCTTAGTAGCTACTAATCCAAGCCTTTTTCCTTTTCATTTTAAAAAAAACTCATGTTTCTCCAAGGAAAATTCAATCCGCTTCATCTTCATTGATTGGCATTTAGTGCAGCAAGGTGATGTTTTGTGAGAACGCTGCGTGGCTAACCAGCAGTCTGATCAATTAGTTATGCTTCTTGTCATGCTAATCATATTTTGCACCTGGAAACCATGTTTCCCCTGAAGTGTTCTAACTTCATTTAAAACCAGTGTCATTTCTAATTTGACAATGGAGAAACTGAGGCATGAGCTATTGACTATCTTAGGTTAGTCAGTGTTATCCACGGCTCTGTGCTACCGGAATTCCTCCATAATTAGATCTCAGCCTCTCCTTTGAACAGAAAAAGTGTCTTTTATTTTTGTAACACCCGTACTTTTTTGTGACCTTGAAATACTTATTTAGGATACTGAGCCTTGGTTCCCTCTCCTATAAAATGGGGGAAATCATTTTTACCACAGGGCTTTTATAAAAATTTATTAAATAGATTTATGAGAAAGAACCTAATGTAGTACCAGGAATATAGTAAATGTTCAGGAAGTATGGCCTGAAGGTGAAAGTAAAGAAGCAGAAGGAGTAAAGGTAGTGAAGACATACTCTGAGAACTTCCTAAGACAGGGTTCTCCAAGTCTAGTACAGGTTCCATTTGAATCAAGGTTATTGGGAGTGTTCTGGGGTTTTTTTAGATTTTTAAAAAAATTTTATTTATTTATTTTTGGCTGCACTGGGTCTTTGTTGCTGTGCTCGGGCTCTCTTTAGTTGCAGTGAGCAGGTGGTACTCTTCGTTGCGGTGTGCGGGCCTCTCACTGCGGTGGCCTCTCCCGCTGCAGAGCACGGGCTCCAGCCTCGCGGGCTTCAGTAGTTGTGGCTCATGGGCTCCAGAGCGCAGGCCCAGTCGTGGTGCACGGGCCTAGTTGCTTCACGGCATGTGGGATCTTCCCAGACCAGGGCTCAAACTCGTGTCCTCTGCACTGGCAGGCAGACTCGTAACCACTGCGCCACCAGGGAAGCCCAGGAGTGTATTTAAAAGTATGGATTCTTATGGCCCATTAAGACCAACTGAATCAAATCCCTGGAGGTGTGACTCAGGAATCTGAATTTTACCCTTCTCTCTGACACTTCGTATATACTTGGATGAGTAGTATTTGGGCGTATAGGCAATACTGTAACCTTTTCATTAAGTATTCTAAAATCCCAGGGAGGTCCTAAGCAGAGGACGTTAATTGAGTAGACAGTGATGGAAAAGGGTGTTGGTTCTGGCACAATGTTGGATACGTCCTTTCCATAGAAAAGGGGGTGATATAAAGAAGTTGCAGCCCTCTTTTGGCTGTTTGGTTTGATTCAGCATAATCCTCCTTTTTTGGTGTTCTGGCCTAATGTTGTGTCGCATCCATCGTGTTTCATTTTCTGCCATGTTTCCTTGACCATGCTCCAAATTCATTGCCTCTTCTTAACAAGGACCTAAGGAAAAAAATTCATGTTTGCTTTTCATACAAAGAACATTTATGTTTCTAGATAACTTGCTTTTTTCACATGTAAACTCAATTGGTTGACTAAACTAGTTACCCTTTTCTATTTGACTACCAGGAAACTTAGGAAAAAACTCATGGAATGCCATAAACAGATGCCTGGTTCACTAGAGTCTAATGTTTATCTTCACTTCTTGTTTGTTCACTCAGGTATACATGCTATATTATAAAGTTTTATATGTCTTTGAAGGCATCTTTAAGGATTATCCCGTAGACAAATAAGTGCTGGGATTGTGAGCAGAGTAACTGTTCGAACATGGATACTAGTTGCCTAGCCTCAGGGACTGGAGAAAGAACCAGTTTCCAAAGAAGGTGAGGTTACTATGAGCTGGAAATACACACATGAAAGGTGTACGTTTTTATTCAGGCACGCTGCTAAGTCCTAAGAAATCATCCTGAGGTTGACTGCATTCTTACTTCTCGAAAGTCCCCTGGGCTGCATCCATCTGTTGGGGTGTCTCTAGATTAGAGTTGAAGTCAATGAGAGTTGAAATGATCATAATAAGCATTTACTCAATGCTTATTAAGGAATAGACAATGCACTAAACATTTTAAGTAGCTGTTACGCTAAGTCCTCACAAGATTCCTATGGAGTCACACCATTATCTCCATTTATGGATGAGGAAACTGAGTCATAGAAAGGTTAATATCTGGCCAAAGAACTTCAAATTAAAAATGGTGAGGCCACGTTTTGAAGGAGGATAACTGATACCAGAGTAGCAGTTGTTAACTGCTAATAGTCCTGTAGAAACTCCCTCCCCAGAGATAGCTCCAGGAAAACCTAACTACATACCAGTGGTAACCAAGTTTCCCTAGTCATCACAATCTGAAAGGCCCATGGGAGCCTAGACCAGACTTTCCACTGCAGTGTGTTGGACAAGATCTTTGTTCTAGTCTATAATAGCCAATTAATTTACTCAATTTGAAACATTTAAGGTTGAGAAGATTATAAACCCAAAATAAAAACACAATATTTTTACCTCTTCAACTAACCTAATTCTTATGCTAATGATGAGAGAAAGTCATTCATTGTTTATTATCTGTGTTATAGAGATTAGGAAAATAAGACTCATAGATGTTAACTGACTTGCATGCTGCTAGGTAATGTGGTAGATCTGGAAATTGCAGTACCTCTGACACAAGGGCAAAAGGTCTTATTCATATACTACGTAATTTCTGCTGTAAAAGATTGTAAGTTGCAGTTCTCTGTGGTTCTGAGTAGAAAGTGAGACAACTGAAAGAAATGTAGATATAAAATTGCATGTGAATTCAAAGGTAGAAGAAACTAGTAATTGGAGACATTTGGGTAAAGCTCTACAGAGAAGATGGACTTTGAACCAAGTCTCAAAGGATGGGGCATGGTTGAGTAACTACAGTGTGGTATAGAAAATGTATTTCAGGCAAAGGGGAAACTATAAGTAAAGACAAAAAGACAGTCTATTAGATGTAGGTGTTTTAGCGTTGGGAGGTAGCCACACGTCATAGGGTGTACTTGGGCTTCATAGACGAAGGCGGTTTTAAGTCCTACCTCTGTGGGATACTAGTCATGTGACTTTGGGCAGGTTATTTCACTTCTCCAAGAGTCTCCATTCCTTCTTCTGTAAAATGGAGGCAATAAAATCTTCCTAGGAAAAAATCTATATTAATTTGTCTTTTGTCTGTTGGGGAAAAACCCTATATCAATGTGTCTTTTGCTGATCAATACTCCATTAACATGGCTAAGTTCTTTCTTTTTCCAAACTCTGGCATGAATGCCTGCGTGCCGCATGCACCGACTCAGGATTGCCTATAAGACAATATGCGCAGAATCTACTTGATACAAAGTAAGGACTGTGTAGCTTTTTTTCTTAAAGAAATGAATTAATATGAATAAAGAAATACGTCAAGTGATATCATGAACTCAGCTTCCTATATCATCATTTTCATTTTTGTACGTTCCTATGTAAATCTCCATCTTCTTCATCCCTTTATGTCTTTGCAGTGTCTCTACTTGCATACATTTATTTATTATTATTATAAAATGTATGTTGGGCTTCCCTGGTGGCGCAGTGGTTGAGAGTCCGCCTGCCGATTCAGGAGACACGGGTTCGTGCCCCGGTCCGGGAAGATCCCACATGCCATGGAGCACTTGGGCCCGTGAGCCATGGCCGCTGAGCCTGTGCGTCCGGAGCCTGTGCTCCGCAACGGGAGAGGCCACAACAATGAGAGGCCTGCGTACCGCAAAAAAAGAAGAAAAAAAAAAAAGTATGTTATAATAATAATTACTAATAAAAACAGTTATAATAATCTGTTCTCTCAGTAAATCCAAGAAAATGTTTTCCTCCTCCCCATATTTTGCATAACACTCCCAAGTGAAAAGAGATTATACCCTTCTCTCTGCAAGATGGGTTTGAAGAGGATTCAGTAATCCTCTTTCCTCACACAATGTTATAACCATCAGTTTTTCCAGCTGCTATCTTCTTTTGTGTTACTATTGGAATCCTTTGTAGAAGAGCGATAACCCAGGTAAAGCTTTTGTTTCCTTTAACACACAGAACCAGGAGTGATGTCACACAGTGCCGGGTTGAGTTTGCAGTGGGTCTGATACCAGATGGCCCAGGTGCTTAAACATTCATCAGAAGAGAGAATGTGGAATAGTGGAATCATTTGCGATTAACTGCAGCATCAGCAACAATCCTTTTTTTATTTTTTTAATTTGTCTATGTTGTTTTAGCACAGTATTTCTAGAAAATATATCTTTCCCAGTCAGTGGACTGAAGGAACTAGAGGAAGGTTACTCGTTTTATTTTAGTTTGTTTCCTTCCCAGATTTCTTCTCCCATTTTGGCTTTTCAACGAGTCAATGAAAACAATGATGTATAAATGCAATTTACCTGCACCTCTTGAGCTCTTCTTGGAAAACCACATAACAGTGGTTCTTAAAATATTTGACTCGTGGATTTCATTGAGAAAAATAAAACAAGTTTCTAAAATATAGTGCAAACAATTTCAAGGTGTTCATTGGTCCCGTTACCTAAAAGAACTTAACCGTGTCTGTTGCCCTGGTCTGCCACCAGTGAGCTGTGTGGCCTTGGTTAACTTCCTCATTTTCTATCTTTAAACTAAATTGTGTTTACTGGTAACATGAAGAATTTGAACTAAATGATGTCTAAGGCTTGTTTAAGAGTTGTTATTCTATGAAGCAAGAGAAGGTAAACTAAATATATGGAGACTGGACAGGTGGCAAATAAATGTACTGTGGATATCAGAAGCTTAGGGAAGTTAAGTGGCATGCTGGGTTAGACCAGAGCCTGAGTATTTAAGCCTTCTTTTCCTCCTCAGTGATGATAATCTGGGTAATGTCTTGTGTTTGAGAGAGCAATGCTTCAGTCTTTCTGCAGCCTTCAGCATGGTGTCCAAAAATTCACCAATGTGTGTCTCTCACATTCCATTTTCTTCATCTTTCCCCGCTTTTGCCCCAGTTGCTTATATCCATGCCCCACCAGAATGGCATGGCCATGCCTCAGTTCTGTTTTGCACTCACCTGTCCTCAAGGCCCTGCCCGTGCCATCCTTTTTCCATAACATCTTACCTGTCAAGCCAAGGGTGAACGTTTTATTCATGTGCTATATCCTCTGACTTTGCAGATTTCTCGCTCTTATTGTTTTTTGTTTGTTTGTTTGTTTTTAGTTTTTTATTTTGTTTTGTTTTGCTTTGTATGGTTTGATCAGCACAGAAGGCATGCCTTGAGTTGGAGAGGGGGGTCAAACTAATGACAATAGAAAAGTCTTACCCAGATCTAGAGTAGCTGTATAGAGTGGTAGGCGTATAGAGAACAATAGCAGGAGAGTGAATGTGGCCGAAGGCTAGATAGATAGGTAGATGTCAAAGGCAGTGTTTGGTGGGGAAAGTCAGTACTGAAAAGGGCACAATTGCGAGTTACTATTTTTAGGGATATTACCGATTCTTGAGTTTCTCTTGTACACAAAATAGCTAGCTTAATATTTTGCATAAATTATTAATTCTCTGGAGCCAACATGCCTGTTTGTATTCTGGTCCTGCTATTTGCTTAGCTCTGTGACCTTGGACAGGTTAATTAACCTTTCTGTGCCTCAGTTTATATTAATTAATTAATTAATTAAAATGGGAATAATAAAGCATACCTCATAGGGTTGTCGTAAACAAAAGAGGAAACTGGGCTGGAGTAACCCTTTGTCCTGGACTCCATGGAAGAGTGAGCACATAGAAAGTGCTCGATTCTCGTCATTATCACCGTCATCATCATCACCAGTTATATTGCTGTCATCCTGTATGTCAGCTTTATGAGATAAGGGTAGGTACTATTGTTAGAAGATAAAGTGAGGCATATTAACAATTGTAAGAGTTTATTTGAGCAAAAACTCTATTGGAATTGGGCAGCATCAAACCAGAGTGGCTAGGAGTGCTCCTTGATCAGGAGCTCAAGGAGAGACTCTTACAGACAAAAGGTGGAAATAAAGTAAAGAGATTATTGATTGGCTATAGCCTAAAGCCTAGTTGGCTATTTGTGATTGGTTGTCCTTAGGTTTCAATTTTGTGTCCTTGAGGCCTTTAGAGGCTTAGATTTTGCTTTGATTATTAGGCCATCAGGGCACTAGGGGCTAACTCAGTCTAATGGCCTCCTTGTTTAATTAATAAAATTAAAAAAAAAAAAAACTTAACCACTTATTATATTAATTTCTTCAGTGAATCAATGATGTGTTTGAGCTTGGTAAAGATGAGCAGGTTTAGACACATACTTTTCTAGGAAAGTGAGAGGATCCATGTTGAGCTTTTGTTTCCTGCTTTTTCCCCAGCACATCATGGAAGCATAGCATCCTAGGAAGTAAAACCTCAAGACATCCACTCCCACTCCACTCCACAGCCCTGGCCATCCTTCCTGAAGGGAGCCTATGGGACTCACATCCCCCAGGCTTTAAGCTGAAACTAACTTCCCAGGTCAGAAGCTGGAAACTCAACCTAGCCATTTAGCCCTGAGTTTCTTTTCCTGCTGATCAATTCTGACCTTCTGTTTTGAAGTTTAAAAGCCTCCAAAGCCTCCTTGGACATCAAATAGCTCTTACCAAACTCCATTTGGGCAATTTAAATGCAAATGAATTGGCAGTATTTGGGCTGCTTCCAGTTAACTTGCTTGCACTTTCCCGAACAAAAGAGGAAGCTGGGCTGGAGCAACGCTTTGTACTGGACTGTGTGGTGTCAGAGTAAAATTGTACCAGACATTTGTTAAAAATAGCAATATGGATTTTATTCAGGCTACTGTAGTAGGTGAAAGAGACTTCAGTTCAGGACAGAGCTCAGCTATGCTGAAACAAAAGGCAGGGCTGTTTTCTTAGCACTGGGGTGAGTTAATAGAAAATTACTGCAGGACCTTGGGTGGAAGTTGTTCAAGGTGATTAGGCCATCTGTGTGTATGTGTGTGCGATGTGTCGCTTATTGAAGTTAGGTTCCGACCCTCCTACAGAGACTGGGAGATGGGGTGCTATGTTCCTTAATGATGACATCTTAAAGCAGTGGCTCCTAGGTCCTTGAGGAAAAACACTCCCGGGTTGTAAAATGGCAAGTGGCTGGGAAAAGAGTTATATCGCAAAGGAGCAGAGACAGAATTTATAATTACAAGTTTTATAAAGTAAATGCTCTAAGAAAAGGGAAGTCAGCGTCCTAGACTCTGGAAGAAACCTGTCTAAATTTAGTCAAGCTGAGGGGAATATTAAGGTTATCTTGATCTGTGGTCTTCACAGTTCTTAAAAAAATAAGTTAATTCAAGACATTGGACACTCATGCTCTGAATCTACCCTACATTGGTTTCAAAACCAGTAGAGATGAGTGTTTTCATCCTAGGAAGAGGTAGAATAAAGGCTTACAGCCAGAAAGAGACATAAACCTGGAAGAAGGAGGGAGAGATCAGATTTCTACTTCTGTCTTTGCTATTAATTCTGCAGGTGGCCTTGACAAATGACATTCATCTTCCTGGGCCTCAGTTTCCTCATCTGTAAAATGAAACCACTGACCTCTATGGATCTCTAAGGGACATTTTAGATTATAAAAGATATTTTATTTTCTTGATTATGTGACTCTATGAAACTCTGGTGAGGAGAAAAACAGTTACTAAAGATAGCTGCATTTCTGTTAGGGTAAAACTTTCTTTCGAAAACTCTTACACGGACCTCATGAAAGGTTATGAAAAGGAAGGACTGGCATCATCTAACTGGGAGAGGTTAAAACTGAGAGAGCCGACGGTGCTTTGTGACCACCTAGAGGGGTGGGATAGGGAGGGTGGGAGGGAGGGAGACACAAGAGGGAAGAGATATGGGGACATATGTATACGTATAACTGATTCACTTTATTATAAAGCAGAAACTAACACACCATCATAAAGCAATTATACTCCAATAAAGATGTTAAAAAAAAAAACCAAAAAAACACAGAGAGCCAAATTCCTCTGAGTACAAAAATTCCTTTAAAAGAATTTCTGGTTCCTCTAGGTTTCCTAGGAAAAATATATTAGGCCCAGAAATTTGGTGAAGGTGATAATGTTTTGTATTTTATTGAAGTTTAGTTGATATGATTTACAGATGTACAATATAGTGATTCACAATTTTTAAAGATTATACTCCATTTATAGTTATTATAAAATATTGGCTATGTTCCTCATGTTGTACATGTCCTTGTAGCTTATTTTATACGTAATAGTTTATACCTCTTAATCCCCTACCCCTAAACTGCCTCTCCCCCACTTCCCTCTCCCCACTGGTAACCACTAGTTTGTTCTCTATATCTGTGAGTCTGCTTCTTTTTTGTTATATTCACTAGTTTGTTGTATTTTTAAGATTGCATATATAAGTGACAATATACAGTATTTGTCTTTGTCTGACATTTCGTTTAGTGTAATACCCTCCAAGTCCATCTGTGTTGCTGTGAATGGCAAAATTTCATTCTTTTGTATGGCTGAGCAGTATTCCATTATCACATCTTCTTTGTTCATTCATCTGTTGGTGGACACTTAGGTTGCTTCCATATCTTGGCAATTGTAAATAATGCTGCTATGAACCTTGAGGTGCACGCATCTTTTCGAATTAGTGTTTTTGTTTTCTTCAGATATATACCTAGGAGTGGAATTGCTGGATTGTAAGGTAGTTCTATTTTTTGTTTTTTGAGAAACTTCCATACTGTTTTCCACAGTGGCTGTACCGAAGGTGATAATATTAGTAGCTAATACTGGCATTTTTGGAAATGTTCCAGGCTCTAAGTGTTTTACCTATACGAACTCATTCAATCCCAAGCATAACCCCCGTGCAGTAGGTACTGTGATCCCCATTTTACAGATGAAGAAACTTGCTTAAGTTCTTACAATTAGAAAGTGATGGCCCCGAGATCCAATCCCAGGTAGCTTGAGTCCAGGCAAAGACCGTATGTGACTCAGACATTATGGATAGAGCCCAGGACAGGGATCACTGAGCCAGAAACCAATAAGTGATTTCTATTCAAAGGATGGGGAATGAATTGTTCATTAATTTTAGCTGCAGTGATTTCTGATGCCGTTTTAAGTTCCTCTGCCTTGGTGCTTTCTTTCCCCTCCATTATCCCTAACCTTTCGGGAAAATAATGTAGGGTTCCTCAAGGCACTTGAGGTGCTGGAGAACTGAAGCATTGGAGGCCAAGCTTATGCATGGACTGAAGCTGAATCATGACAGAAGAATGAAGTTGAGTGAAAAGAAAGAGAGAGAATGGCCATAAAGATGATGGAAGGAGGTAGGCAGTCAGTGTGAAGAAGTGAGGAACAGAGGCTGCCTAGGGGAAATAAAGAAAAAGCAGACAAAAGGAGTTTGAGTTGGAAGGTGACAGGCAGCCCACATATTATTTTAAGCACTGACACGATTACTCAGGAAACACTTAGAATTATGAGAAGAGTCCTAGGTTCCCGGAAATTATGTGATGTGGAGTCCAGGAAGTCTTCCCCAGGAAGAAATGGTGACTTCAGGCTGCTCTGGATTTCAGAACATTTCAGTTACAGGCAACCTCTTCAGCTCTGGACTGTATTGCAACATCACCTTTCTTTTTTTTTTTTTTTTCGGTACGCGGGCCTCTCACTGTTGTGGCCTCTCCCGTTGCGGAGCACAGGCTCCGGTTGCGCAGGCTCAGCGGCCATGGCTCACGGGCCCAGCTGCTCCGCGGCATGTGGGATCTTCCCGGACCGGGGCACGAACCTGTGTCCCCTGCATCGGCAGGCAGACTCTCAACCACTGCGCCACCAGGGAAGCCCGCAACATCACCTTTCTGAATTCGTCCTGGTCTTCAGAGATCAGTTCAAATCTATCGCTCATCACAAAGATTTTCTTGTCCTTCCAGTGGACATTCATCTCTGCCTTCTATGAACCCCAAGAAGCACTTAGAGGCTAAACTGCTCAATCTAGCACTTGCTCTAATTTTGCACTGTAAATTAACTGCTTTATGTAAGGCACTCATTTCTTCCAGCCTGAGAGAGAGACCTTGTCTTGATCTCATTTTCATTTTACAAATTGTCTGGCACCAGACTGGGCACATGGTGGCTGCATCAAATCTATTGATACTTGCTTATGCAGTTTTCTATCTAGCATTTTAGCAGAATTCAAATAGCACTTTACAGAAGGTTTTCATAAACTGCTGTTGAATTAGATGGTTTCCACAGTCTTATCCTGAATCCAATATAGAATTGGAGGTGCCTTTTTGCCTACATGTTCCAAACTCCATTCTCCCTGTCCTTTCTCTCCTCTCTCTCCCAGCAAGACAGATATATGATGTCTACGATGATTTTTCACGTCAAGGGTATGGATATAGGATACACGTCCTGATGGCAGATCTGCCAGCATTTTGAACTTGAGTGCAAGGGAAACATTGAAACACAGTCTTTTCTCTATGCAGAGTGTGCTTTGGTTTTGCATAATACATTGTGTTTCAGATGCCAAGTTCCAGACACAGGGAGAATTAATGGAATAACATCGGTAAAGGGGCTTTAGATCCCTCAGAGGAAGTTCCCCAGCCTCATTAAAGGTAATATTATTCCAGAAGAACAAAATAATATTTTCCTGTCTTTATTGCTAATTTCTCCAGGCTTGGCAAAGCAAGCCGTGCTGTGAATTCACAAGCTCTATCACCCTTGTGGATCTCAGAATTGCACTTTAGAATGCCCTCCACCAGGGTAATCATGGGGATATATAGGCACATGCATTTTCTGAGTATTTTTGTGCATATAAACCTTGTCTCTCTGCACTTTATTACCTGTGAATATGTCTGTATTTCCTATTTAATTGTCAATTTCTTGGGGGCAAAGGACCTTATTGTTTTGTTCCCTGATTTGTTCCCAGTGACTGGCACAATGTCTGGCACATAGTAGGAGTGTCATAAATGATGAATCATGCATGCATGCACACTTAGCCAACAAAAAAGACTGAAGGAATCCAGGGAGACCAACCAGTCTCCTTGTTCTGATGGGAAGATTCTATGAGCTTCCAGGAAAGTTTTCAGAACATTAATCGAGCTCTTCCACCTTCCACTCTAATCAGTCTAAATTCATTGAATTGTACACATTTCACTGGTGGCCACCAGAGACCATACAATGACATAAAAAAATCCATGATGATCTGGCTTCTATTTCTTTGGTCTCATCTTCTACCACTCTCCCCTCCCAGACTTACTGTCTTCCAGCTACTGTGATCTCCTTGCGTGTCTCAAACACACCAAGCACTCTCCTACCTCAGGACCTTGTACCATGCCCTCTGTACTTTTTCTCTTCATGGAGTCACTTCAACAGCCTACACAGAGAGGCCTGCAGGGACGCCCTACCTAAAACACCATCCGTCTTCACGCCTTCACAAAGGTAATTGATTATTCTCTATACACAGCAGGTATCACCACCCAACATTTATTGTACTTTTAGTTATTCATTTTTAATGTTTTCATTCTTCCAGTCACTACTACAGTGTTTTTCCGTGAGAGCAAAGGTAGTATTTGTTTATCACTGCTTCTCCATGACAGGACCTGCAAACAGTAGATATCTACTGCATACTTGTTGAGTAGATGGATGGGTAAATAAATAAATGAATAAACTTTAACACGCACCATTGATATAACACTGGGCCAAGAGTCAAAAAACTTCTTGTTTAAGGTCCCCCTTCTGTTATTTCTAATCTAGGTCTCAGTCCTTTATTTCAATTCTCTGAGTTCAGCACTTAATATGTGCCCAGCATTCTGTTTCGGAATTTGCCTGAATTTTCTCATTCAGTCCTTTCAAAAGTTCTGTTATCTCCATTAAGCTTTTCTTTTTGTAAAATAAGGATAATGATTATCTTCATTTTAGAAAAGAATAAAGGTAAATAGAAGATACATATAAAAGTACTTTGCAAAGGGTAAAGCCCTTTACAACTGATAAGTATTCTCATCAGCAAAGCTCTCTACCCCTGTTCAGCTCCTATAGTGAAGTTCTTCTGAATTAGGTTTTTATATTGGGGCCTTCGTTCATACTGTGAGTAGACACAAAATATATGCTTGACCCGAATGTCGTGTGCTCATCGATGTTTAACAACCAGATCGCTGCAGGGAAAAGCCTCTTGTAGCCTTTGCCAGGTTCCATAGTGTAAATGCTCCCACCATGAGATTACATGCTGCCAACTTGAAGTCCCTGCATCGGAGATAGTTATTGACAATCATCGTTCTTCAGCCGGAAGGATGGCTCCAATGCACCACTGCTACACAGTCTTGTAATGGGTATATTTCCCTCCAGCCTTGGCTTCTCTCCTTTCTCCACAATGCAGCCTGAGTGGTCTTCCTAAAAATAAAATACACCATTTGGTGAAAGCTTCAGGGCCTGACATTCCTTTCAATGCCAAGTTAAAGATCGAATGGCTTCTATCTGGTCTTACAAGACTGCGTGAGTTCACCTTTGCCTCCTCCCTAGCTTTAACTCATCTGTTTCCACCACTCTTCTTGAAGGACCCAGAAGTGCAGGGACTATGTCTGTTGTGCTCACCACCGTTTCCTCAGTTCTTACCACAGTGCCTGATGCTTGTTAGATGAGTCTATGAGTTTAAGATGTTATATCCTGAGTACAATGTCTTTGGCCTATTATACTATGTGACTGTGCGTTTGCCCAGTATATGCACACATTTCCAACTTAAGGTGATTTAACTTGCCATGGAGCATCACTGAAGTTGCTTTGTGTATGGTACATTATTATTCAATTGTATTTCCCCCGATGGAAAGCTGGCAGGCTGCTTCTCCGTGACAGATGGGCTTGCTTTGGTTGAGTCACCACCACAAGGTGTATTATCAGTTTTACTAATGTTTGCTCTTTTACACTCCAACAGGTAGTGTGATTCATCAGGTGCAAGTCAGGAGACTGACGCACACGTAAATCTGTATTGCGTGAAGGTGTGCACGCAAGATTTCATCCATGGGGAGGGAAGGACCATGGAACACATGACCATTGCATGCGTAATACATGCACATATAAACAAAGATACAGTTAGCTTATGTATTCACGGGCACACACACTTTCGTTCATGATCATTTGATTTCAAATGCTCCAGAGGATTGGGATGGATCTTTTCTTACTTGTTGCTGTACACCAGTTTGCCAATCTGTGCTAGACTCAACACATCTGAGTCAGCTGGAGATAGTTTTCATATACAGATTCCTGGATTCAGAACATATTCTGTTTCAGGACAGTAGGGGTAGAACCTGGGAATCTGTAGTTTTTAAGAGCTCCAAAAGTTCCACAGCTGATTCTGATGGGCAGCCAGCCTTTAGAACCCCTGTTTTTAGATGATATATACCTAATATGAGCAGAGGGTTTTGTGAGACACTTGTATATATACACCTAAACTTTGTTAAAGTAAAACATTTATTGCAGTAGGGTAGACAGTTTCTACCATCTCTGCCTCCATATTTCCCTGGGTCTCAGATCTGGGAGGCTGATGTCTCCATCCATGTTTGAAAGACGAGCACAAAAATCTGCTGTTTAGGAAATACTTATGAACTTCATGGATTGCAAGCTCCATGAAGATAGGATGTATCCTTTTTTCTTCTCCATATCTTTAGTGTTAAACACAGCGACTGGCATGTAACAGGTCCTCAATAAATACTTGTCGAACAAATGAATACATCTAGCTATGTGTTTCAAATTCATGAAAGCATGCAAGTGGACGTTCACTGAACAAAAGGTTATTCTCAAAGGACCTCACTGAGTAAGGAAAAAAAAGGGATTAACTGTCAGCCTTGTTCTCCTTGCCTGACCCATTCAGTTTTACTTCACTATCCTTTAGTCTACCATGAATAATAATGAAAGAATGGACAGCTGAGATGTAACAGTTTAAATTTTATGGTTTGGATCAGTTTTCACTCTGGATTTTTAAAGCGCATTGGGAAAACGTGTGTGTGTGTGTGTGTGTGTGTGTGTGTATGTGTTTAATTAGACTCTATCAACCTCTTTATTTGCGCAGTAGTGACAGATACCCTCTGCACGTCTCCTAGGCCATAACACCTTTCTGGTAAATGAGGCCATCCAGACCACCAGAAGCACAGCATAAAGGCTGGGCTGCCAACTGAACTGCAGTGAGGTGGAATGAAAAGTAGTTTTGTTCATTACAATCTGATTCTCTGTCTGGGGTGGTCCTTTATATCTCTCCATCACTGCACTTACTTTGCTGGCTCTGATGAAGAGGTGAGCAGATTAAATTCCTGGGCACAGACAAATACATAGCCTTCCTTGTTTTTCCCCTGAGCTCACCACCTAGAATACTCCAGAGACTGAAAGAAACTAAGAGACTCAGGAACAGGAGTGAAGCCCTGTAAACATACTAAGCAAGCTCACCTGTGAATATTTAATTATTCAAAAGCTGAGGGCTAATTATTAACTGAGCATCAGCTTATATGGGGCAATGAGGACAGGTGTTCAGGATATGGCCACTGCCCCTATAATTTCTGAACGTCTCAAATGTGGCTTGATTCGGTTACATCTAGGGGTGGGAGGGTGTGGACATTAGCAGGCAAAGGATCTGAACCTGGAATTGGATTCAGCTAATGTGGAAGGCAGTCAGTGAGGGTATAAACCTAGCTTCAGGGAGCAGTAGGAAGCCAATATATTTGGTTAACACAATATCTAAGGAGGCAAGTGTACCAAACATCTTATGTGGTTGCTCCAATGTGCGTTTTGTTTTCCAACACCATCAAGCAGTTCTACATACCAGCTGGGTGTCCTACACTTCAAGGCAATTCTCAGGCTACCCGGAGATAGCGTCAGATCACACAGGTTAAGGGCTCAGTGCTACAAGACTGCTCCCTCACCATATACAACGTCAGACACCAATCACAAGTCCAGGTTTTCACCTGTGTTTCTAGCCCATGAGCTAGATCAGAGGTTCCCACAACCCCTTCCTTGGGTTTGATTAATTTGTTAGTGTGGCTCCCAGATCTCAGAGAAACTTTTGCTTATTAGATTGATGATTTATTATAAAAGGATACATACAACTCAGGAACAACCAGATGGAAGAGATACATAGGCAAGGTATGGGAAAAGGGATAAGGAGTATCCATGCCCTCTCCAAGTGAACCACTTCCGGAGTACCTCTATGTGTTCACCAACCCAGAACCTCTATGAATTGCATTTTGGGGGGACTTTATGGAGGCTTCATTACATAGGCATGATTAGTTAAATCATTGGCCATTAGTGATTGATTCATTCTCCAGCCTCTCTCTCGTCTTTGGAGGTCAGCAGGCTGAAATGGAAATTCCACATCTCTAATCACATGGTTGGTTCCCCTGACAACCATCCCCCAACCTTAGGTGATTTCCAAAATTCACCTCATTAACATAAACTCATGTGGTTGACAGGGGTTTGTTATGAATATCAAGACAGCTTTATTGCTCTTAATCACTTAGGAGATTTTCAGAGTTTTAGGAGCTCTGTGCCAGAAACAGGGACGAAGACCAAACACACACTTCTTATTTTAAATCACCATATCACAGCAGTCACCAAACACAACTGTGACTCTAAGTTGACTACAGGAGATACTGTAGGCTGATAGACTACAAAGAAGAGATGCCTCTGAGAAGAAAAATCTATATCATCTAGCAGTTAGCTGGACAGTTTAAGTGACATAAATTAGCAGATTGCAGGACTTATAAAGACCTGTAGTCTTAGGCAGAGGAGGTGGGGAATTTGCTGCATGTCAGACGGGGTGCTAATTCAGTAAGATTTTAGAAAAATGAGTATGATTTAGAAATATAATTTTCTGTGCCAATATCCAACATAATTCAGTGTTAAGTCATGAACTAATTTTTAACTCAAAAAATTAAGTCGTGCTTCTATAAACCTGACAAATGGTTAATTGTTAAGAATGCTTAACACTCCAGATATGAACCATTTATTTGTAATGTACCAGGCAAAACTGACATTTAAAGCACATGTGGGTACGGTAGGGTTAATTTGTAAGCCATAATTTTTCATTGTTTCTTCATTTTCTTGTAGTTCTTGCTCTGGTCTAAGACTTCACTTTTCCATTTAAAGCACTGACTTTCTCAGTGGAACAAGTTGTCTTACTCATTTTCCAACTAGAAAGGCCCATGGAAAGTTCATGTAAGGTTACTAAAAGTTATCTCAAGGGCTGAGATAGGCCCTTGAGATACCTTTTATTCCAAAGGTGAAACTCTTTGGATTAAAATCCTTCCTCATTTATTTCCACTTAAAGTAGGATGATTCAACTTTTATATGTTTAATATATTAAATTCTATGTAAAATCACATAAAAATCTTTTGATACTTTGAGAAGTTTGTGAAATGTTGAATTTCAATGACCTCATTCTTGTCTACCATTTTTAAAAAGGTAGAAATGTACACATTTAAGTTTGCAAAGCATGATTTGAGAGGCCACCTGTTAGGTATCTTCAGATAAAATTAGTGTGATTAAGTGGTAGGGAAGAAAGTTAGGAAATAGATCCAGCCTCAAGTGGTAGTTCTAAAATTTCTATATAATGATAGCTAATGTGTATGTGGGGTTTACTGTGTGTCCAACGCTATTCAGAGAACCTCAAATAAACTCATATAATTATCACAACCGATATTATAGAAGATATTATTAATATTTTCTATTTTACAGATAAGAGAAGGGAGACATAGAAGTTAAATAGCTTGTCTAAAGTCACATGGTCAAAAAGATGCAGAGCTAGTGATTTCAACCCCTGCAGGATACCTTCAGAAGTTTTTTCATTTTTTTTTTTTTAATTGAAGTAACATTGGTTTTTAACACTATATATGTTTCATGTGTACCAAATAATATTTTGGCTTCTGTATATACTACAACATTCTCACCACTAAAAGTTTCAGTTTTCATCTGTCACCATACAGTTGACCCCATTTACCCATTTCACCCTCCCCCTACTCCCCTTCCCCTCTGGTAACCACTACTCCATTCTCTGTATCTATGTGTTTGCTTCTGTTTGCTTTGGTTTATCTATCTATCGATCTAGTATTCCACATATGTTATCCTGCCTTGAGTCTCTACTTCAGGAGCAGGAAATTTGTCCTGAACCAGCATCAGTACATTGAGTTTTCTTTCTGTTGTACACACCATTTACTTATCCATCCATTCACTTGGCAATTTAAAATATATATATATATTTATTTATTTATTTGTTTATTTATTTGGCTGTGCTGGGTCTTAGCTGTGGCATGAGAACTCTTATTTGTGGCATGTGGGCTCTTAATTGTGGCATGCGAACTCTTAGTTGTGGCATGCATGTGGGATCTAGTTCCCTGAACAGGGATCGAACCCAGGTCCCCTGCATTGGGAGTGTGAAGTCTTAACCACTGGACCACCAGGGAAATCCCAGCAACTATTTTCCAAGACTTACTATTTGCTACAACATCACTTAGATGCCTTTCCTCATTCCTTGATATTTATTTAAATATATTTGATTAAAACATTGAATTTAAATGAAAACCATTTTCATTGACTCAGAGTTTCAATTTCCTATGAGAGATACAAAGCACTGAGTGGTCTAAATCAGTATAAATCCTCATCTTGCATGGATTTACTTACCTACAAGCAAATGGGAAACAGCTTTTGTCCAACCCCAATATATATTGTAACCCAAGTCTACACTCCTAGAGTCTTCTGCTCATAGCTCCCACAGCCTTATCTACTGATGTGAGTGGCCTTGGAAATCAATGAAAAGGCATATAATCTTTTCAGTTTCTTGAGGGAAACAAAAAGTTGTTGTTTTTTTATTTATAACAATAAAACTGTATTTGGAGCATGGACACCTCAAAATGTGATTATTCAAACAACCCTCTTTCTCAAAGCTAAATTCACAGAAAGGTAGTTTATGTCCTCAGAGAAATCAATTAATCCACCTTCTTCAATATGGGTGTCCTTCTGGCATTTGTATTGGGTGCAATCTCATTTTATAATTATATTAAACCAATAAAAGCATTCTAAGCATTCTCCTGGCAGGGAACAATAAAAAAAAAAGGCAGCATCCTGTGTTAGATAAAATCTTTCATTATATACAACCAAAATGCCATGTATTTTGCAGTGGTGAAACGTATTTGTGCATTTTACACATGTGATGTGAATCATTTTAAAAGCCATAATCACAACACAGCAGATGCTAATAAATTTTCAATCTGTTAGGCTTTGTTTTCTGGAGAATGAATTTGATTTGTGATACAGATGTTACATGGGTGATTGTGTTTAGCCATAGTGATTATGGGAGGTCTGGTATGCTGACCTCTGGGGTATTTTTTTTTTTTCTATCTGATAATGTTTGCAGAGAATTCCACTTCCTAGGGTACCATGCTTCACTGCAATGGGCCCATTCACCTGTCTTAAGCTCTTTTAGAATGCTCTTTCCAGCTCTGTGATATGTGTTAGGACCTGTTTATCAGGATTCTAAATCCTCTGAAGGATATTGAACAATGAGTCTTAGTCCTGAGATATCTGCTTTCCTCTCCATTATTTCATTCCTAACAGTGGACTCTTGGTTAATCCTTACATTGCTCCTTCTTTTAGTAACTTTAGGTATGGTAGCTGATCAAGTAATTCCTGCTACTCACTTTTCACTCTGATCTCCTTATCTTGACCTTGGCTCACATGCTGGTAATGGCCCCATAACTCGGCAAATTACAATACAATTCTCTTTATGCACGATGAATACAGCCTGAGTTTGAAAGAGGTTCCGTGGTGAGAATCCTTCAGGACTGAGGGCTACAGCTGGAGATTAGGTGACTAGAGGTACCTCAGGAGAGTGAGCTCAAGACAGAAAGTCAAAGAAAGCTGTGGATAAATGCAGAATCCAGGATCTAGATGCTTACCACAGTATAGAGAGAGATCCAGAAGCTACAAGCGAAAGAAATATGGACCAAACTGGAACAGAATGCATTGTAACAAATAGCAGAAAATTGGAAAAGTAAAAAGATGCAACGTCAATATACCACCCCAAATTGTCTCAGAAACTTTGCTTAAAGACTTAATGTAGCACCAGTCAACTTATATCTCTTCTCCTCCATATGTCACAGTTTTCAAGCTAAGAATATCTTCTTTTTTAGATTCTTTCCCCTTAGAGGTTATTACAAAATATTGAGTATAGTTCTCTGTGCTACACAGTAGGTCCTCGTTGCTAACCTATTTTATATGTAGTAGTGTGTATATGTTAATCCCAAACTCCTAATTTATCCCTCCCCCTCCCCCTTCCCCTTTGGTAACCATGAATTTTTTTTTTTTTTTCTAAGTCTATGGGTCTCTTTCTGTTTTATAAATAAGTTCATTTGTATCTCTTTTTTTTTTTTTTGACATAGAGATTATCATACTAAGTGAAGTAAACCAGACAGAGAAGGACAAATATCGTATGATATTGCTTATAATGTGGAATCTAAAAATATATATATATATATTTTTTAACAACTTGCAGTTAATATATTTATGATATTATGCTCTAGAACTATTCCAGATTGCAAGGCAGATATTATAACATAGTTCTTCCAGTCTGTATAACATTTCATTTATGTTTTATAAGTTAATTAACAGTTCTCCATTTAGGAGACATTTATATCATATTCATATTTCCTTTATTGTAAACAATGACACAATGAACATCTTTCAATAAATGCAGACTTTAAGTAATTGATTCTTTTCTTTGGCTACAGTACTAAAAAGTCTATTCCTAGCAATCCATTGCAATATACTTTTATAGTTTTTGATTTATTGTACAAAAGTGTTTTCCAAAGAGATATCAGAATTTATGCCAGTGCCAGAATTGTGTATGTACCAATTTCACTGTAACCCCTCTAGCATTAGCTAGCTATATATGTATATAATTTAATTTAATTGGTGAAACACAGAGCATCCCACACCTAAAATTAAGAACTTTATAGCATAATGTGTTGTTAGAAAGATTTCTAGAGGTAATCTAGCCCAATTCTCTTATTTAAAGTTCAAGAAACAGTCCTGGAGAAAGCCAATGATTTATTCAAGGTTACACAATGCATTACTATTGGAGCAGATAATTGAATACAGGTTACCTGACTTCTTGTTCAGTGGTCCTTTACATCAGCACTAAGTCCCTTGGGCTTCTCATGGATTAAGTCACTTTGCATACCAATCCAAGAGCAATACTTGTTAGTGTATTTTTTATTACTGCTGCAAAACACATATCTGCATGTTTATGTTTCTGCACCTCAACCAAAAATGTATTGGCCTTTTAAAAATAAAGTTTAGACTATTTTTAAATTAGTGGATGTTAATGTCTTTAATAACTTGTTTGTTTTGTTTGTTCAAGAAATTGTCCTTCCTAATAGAGCCTTAATAGTCTTTGGCAGTATCTTCTCTTTATCTCTTTGGGTAGAAGGGTGTGGTAGGCAGAATTTTAGATGGCCCTCTTGCTATTATCATGGTTATGTTACCTTACTGGCAAAGGGGCTTTTGTTGATACAACTAAGGTATGAATCTATTGATTTTAAAATAGGGAGATTACCTACGTGGGTCTAATCTAATTATAGGATTCCTTTAAAAGCTACCTTCTGCTACCTTCTTCAGTTGGTCAAAGAGACAGAGATTGAGAGTGAGAATGGTTGGACGCAGCATTGCTGGCCTGAAAATGGAGAAGAGCAAAAGTAACGACTAGAGAGCTGTCTCACAGATGGAAGTGACCCTTAATTGGAAGCCAGCAAGAAAATGGTGACCTTAGTCATCCAGCTTCAAAGAACAGAAGTCAGCCACCAACCTGAATGCACTTAGAAGCAGATTCTTCCCCAGAGATTTCAGGTATAAGAGCCTAGTCTGGCAACCACTTGATTTTGGCCTTGAGAGACCCTGGGTTGACCACCAAGTGAACCTACTGAGACTTCTGACTCACAGAACTGGGTGTTGTTTTAAGCCCCTGAGTTGTAGTAATTTTTACACAGCAATAGAGCGTTAATACAGAGGACAATTCAGGATGACTGTCTTTCTCTGAAGAAGCTCAAGAGATTAGAGACACTTTCCTCTACCCCAGTACACCCAGGAGTAGACCTAGGATTGATACTCAACCAACCAGACATTCCCTCTTAGGATTCAGTATTTGACTCCAGGGTGGCAGTGTTAAACAGCAAAATTCAACTGAGTAAATTTGAAGATCTAAATGAATTTATTAAGTGATTCATGAATCAGGCAGCATCCCATCGAACACTTAGAAGCGTACTCTGACGGGTTGTATAAAATGGAAGGTTTTTATAGGAAGAAGTATGGGGCAAGGGAACTATTAGCAAAAGAAAAGAATTAGTTTTAAACCAGGACATCTTTGCGGGGGAAGGGAACCATTTGGTTTTATCATGTATACATTGCTTCTGCAGGATGGCAAGGACCCATGTGACAAATTACCTCATTGGTGCTGACCAGAAAATTCCAGACTGGTTGATTAAGATTACATTTCTGGGGAAGTTTGAAACTGTAATTAAGTCAGATTTTAGTCTAAGTTTCATATCATGGGCTCTAGCACAAGTGATGCCATTTTGGGCCTGTGGGTTTTTTTCATTTTAACAGTAAGAAGAGTCAGAAGCCAGGAATTATAGATGTAAAATTCTCACAAGACTATTCCTGATACAACTGTTGTATTCCTGCTGGCTAGCCATCTGCAACAGGCTTCCCTCCTGAATTCTAAACCTGGACCTCCAGATATCCATGAGAATGGTAAATTCCTTAATATACTTCCCAGTAATTCTCTTTTGCTTAGATTATCAAGAGTTCTTTCCTGATATCTGTAAGAAATACACCAAATGATAGAAATGCTAAGTAAAACATAAAACAATTATTTTCTAAACCTTTCAGTCACATTCAGCAACCAAACCAATTTCTTTCCAACCTAATTTGCTTAATGGAATATTTCACGGCCGCATAGTGCCAGTACACATCTCTGTCAGCCCCATCTGCTTAGTTTCTACCTACTAATTTCTGGGACCAGTATCTGAGTTCCAAAGCCTAGAAACATGAGAGTCAGGTATAATGGTGATGTTGGGAATTGAGGGATGGGGATTTAGTCAATACTTATCATTAGGCAGAGTCTGAGAAGAATATTCTTCTTATTTTGAGGAATCGTTTCCCATCTCAATAATAAAGGTCTACTTAAAGCTGTCAATCCCAGCACCCTCTATCCTAGTCACACTGTAGGCATGCACCCGAGGCTGAACCAATCATATAACTCAGTTCTCTAGTCATAGGATTTGATTCAGAGATGGACACATGGCCCAAAGTGGACCAATCAGAATCATTCCCCAGGATTTTTCCCAATGGATGGAGCATATTTAAACCTACGTATTTCATTTTCTTTGGAATGACTGCAAATGGCATTGTTTTAAATTTTTGGTTTTGTATGTTCATTGTTAATATATAACAGTATGATTTATTGTGACTCATTTTTGTGTGTTCTGTGGCTGTGCTGAAGTCACTTATTAGTTCTAGAAGTTTTTTGTAGTTCTTTAGGCTTTTCAACATAGACAATCATCTGCAAATAAGGACAGTTTTATTTCTTCCTTTTAACTGTATAGACCTTTTATTTCTTTTTCTTGACTGATTGCAGTGTCTGTAATTCCCAGTATCATAAATAAAAGTGGTGAGAGTGGGTATCCTCACCTTGATCCCCATTTTAAAGGGAAAGCACTCAGTCTTTCACCATTCTATATGATTACATGAAATATTAGCTGTAGGATATCTGTAGATGCTCTTTGTCAAACTGAGGTAGTTCCCTTTTATTTCTAACTTTCTGAGAGTTATTTTTTTCTTTTACTCATAAATGGTTATTGGCATAAATGATTTTTTTTTCAAACCTGGTTCTAGGTTTCTTTCTGGAACTAGAACCCTTCCATGGGTTTCAGGGACACTCATTTCTCCTCTCAATCCCTGCTGGCCCATTTACCTGGACTAGAGGCTGGACTGTACTTCTCATATCCATCATGCCTTCAAAAAGCAGTTATTTGGTTGTCTTCATGGCCCTCAGTACAAAGATGGATAAGGCATGGAGCCTGTTTAATGGAGGAAATAAGAATGATATTAGAAGGTATAACATAGATAGATGTCATGAGAAAGAGGGCAGTGGTGGGCACAGCACATTCATATGGCTCTAAAGAATTAGGATAGCTTTTTGGAGGCATTGACACTTATATAGAGTTTTAAACATAGTGGATCTAACCAGAAATAAAAAAAGGAGGGGAGGAAGATGGCAGGAAGCAGGAGAAGGTGTTTTACACATACACAACTGGCTTCGAGCCTTGCATAACTAAGAATCAGACTTGAAAAGGGACATGCAAATGTCTAGGTTGTAGCAAAAAAAATAGGTTAAAGTAAAAATGGGAAAGTGCTTGATGGCAAGGGATATTCAATAATGAGATCTTGCTATTATTGGAGTTAGAATTAAATAGATCACGGAGACCTTTAAAAAGAAAAGATACCTTTTGAATGCTTTAACTCTAGGCCTATACTAAAAGCAGAGACAGAAATATAGTGATACAGTTAGTATTTTAAACAGCTAAAAGCATTTTCATGGACATTATTAGCTTGGAGACATCCAAAATTACTGAGCTCTACCCAGTCCTCACACTTCTCCTTTTCAAATGCCCACCTTACTGTAATCATGAACTCATTCTCAAGAGAAACAAAAATGTCTTTAGACAGCAGGTAAGCAACCTGAAAGATTACATCCAGCTAAGGTAAATGAGAGAAGATGATATTTTTCACAAAATGGTGTAACTCAACCTACTGGGAGCTATTGGCCATTCATCCGTAGCTTATTGCAATTTATTTCCTCAACTTAAATACAGGCATATAAAAAATGTTTTTTCTTTTACCCAGTAATTACCAGCAATAAAGGAAGAAAAGAATGAAGCCCACATTGCCAAACCTGATTTCAATAATTCTACTGAAGAGAAGCTTCAAAATAGCAAGTAAATATGAGGCCATACAAGGCATTATTATTTGGCTAATATGCTAATTGATTGTCCACTTTGCAGCAGTCACTGTGCTGAGAAATGTAGTGAACATGGATGAAGGCAACCCTATGCAGTTCCCACAAGCAATTTGAGGTGAGAAGTTGGTATTATGTATGAAACACCCAAGTACAATACTAGTGGAGGGAGAAGGACAGAGGGAGGTGAAAAATGTTTAACTAGGAAGTGAGAAGATGATGGAGGGCTGTTCTATTGCAGAGCAAAGAAGCTTGGTTAAATGTATGTGTGTAGCAAACAAAATATGCTTAGAGAATTCAGTTTGGTTAGGATGTAATGTTTAAGTAGCATGAGTAGAGAGAAAAATATTTTTAGTGCTTTGTTTGAAATACACATATACTACTCTTACACTATAGAAGACTTACACTATAGACGACTTATCTGTATCCTATTGATCAAACTTCAAAAGGCAAGTTATTCTGTCTGACTCTCAAAAGATTCAAGTCTTCAGTCTCTTGCCTTGGTTGTTCCTTATGCAGATGGCTACTTGTCCAGTTGATGACTGGTAAAGTTCTTTTTGTTTTATCTTACAATTCAAATCCTTTGAAAAATATGTGGTTTTTAAGACCAACTTTACTTTGTAATGCTGACAGCCTCTGTTAGCTCTAGGGTCTTTGATTCAGGTGAGTCAAAGTTCCAATAATCAGAAGTGTCTTGAGTCACCTTCAAGGCCGTTTCTGTTGTGCCAAAGCAAAGATGTTTAGTTAAGCATCTTTGTAGGATGCCATTTATCAGTCCACTAGCCTCTTTCAACGTTTTTCACTCATTTTGTATTTTCCCCTTTGTTTACAATTAACCCATCAGTCTAGGTTTAAGTAATAACTCAATGTCATTTTTATATTTAAATCATAAGTATGTCTTTCTTAGACTTCTTCAGAGACAGTAGGAGGACTGAGATAAGTGAACCAATTAGATTTCCTCCCAGATATTTTAAAATTTGTGACCCAAGGAGAGTTAAGCATTCTGGGAGAAAGCTGAATAGACACACCGTGAGACAGTAAAACGCTTAAAAAAACAAAAGCCATGAGTGAGTCAAAGCCATGTGGGAGCCAATAGATCTAATATAGTGCCTGCACATTCTCCAGTGCCTAAATTACATATGTTTTCTTGGTCCTAAAAAACTTCGCTTAATAGTTATTTCCTTATTTCCATAAATCTTCTTCCCATAAAACATTGTGCCTTGAGGTTAAATTATACCAAAAATTTAGCTAACACAATTAGACTTCATGTCACAGGATAGGCAATGTGAACTTAGATCCTGGAGATAAGAAAAAAATTTATCCTACAGGTAAGGCATTGGAACAGACTGGGATAGAGAACACTGTGTCCAGGAAAGAGGAGCTATCTTATGCAAAACACTGAATGGGAGAGCAGTTCAGAGGTGTAAGGCCAGTGAAAGGGAATCACTGTTTGTGGCTGGTTCTCAAGCTGGAAGGTCATAGAACTCCAGGGTCAGAGTGGACCTCATTCTTAGTAGCTGAAAGAGTCTAGAGAGAATGATGTATAAGCAGAAGCCCGAGGAGAGGGAGAGAAATGGGTCAAAGGAATAAAAAAAAAAATCTGAGAAGGGCAAGAATGACTCAGGTTCTGAAAAAGAGACAGGATCCTCAGTTCCAAAAGTCTGTCCTCATTGTACATTATATCCTATCTTTGGATAACTAAAGCTATGCTTAAAAGTTCTCCCACCTCACCCCCATTCCTCCATCCCCATTATCATGCACACACACCAATTACTTGTACTTCAGATAAATGGTTGTTTCTTCTAACATCAGCAACACCACTACTTAAGTAAACCTGGACTGAATCCATATGAGCTCATTTAGGGTTACATATCATGCTAAGAGTTTTGGAATTGACCCTGTAAGCAGGCTTCTAGGCTAGTGATCACTTTTTCCCAATATTTTGTTATTGAAAAATTTAAGCATACAGTACATGTGAAAGAATTTTAAGTAAATACCTATATACCTACAACCTAGATTGTATCATTAACATTTTACCATACTTGCTTTATCACATACCTACTCATCTCTCTACCCCATCCACTCATCGATCTTATTTTTGTTTCATTTCAAAATAAATTGCAGAGATCCATGTGCTTCCCTCTAAATGTTTCAGCATTCATATCATTATCTAGGGTTTGAATTTTTTTTTTTAAAACATGTTTATTGGGGTATAATTGCTTTACAATGGTGTGTTAGTTTCTGCTTTATAACAAAGTGAATCAGCTATACATATACATATGTTCCCATATGTCTTCCCTCTTGCGTCTCCCTCCCTCCCACTCTCCCCATCCCACCCTTCCAGGCTGTCCCAAAGCACCGAGCTAATATCCCTGTGCCTTGCGGCTGCTTCCCCCTAGCTATCTACCTTACTACGTTTGTTAGTGTGTATATGTCCATGACTCTCTCTCGCCCTGTCAAAACTCACCCTTCCCCCTCCCCATATCCTCAAGTCCGTTCTCCAGTAGGTCTGCGTCTTTATTCCTGTCTTACCCCTAGGTTTTTCATGACATTTTTTTTTCCCTTAAATTCCATATATATGTGTTAGCATATGGTATTTGTCTCTTTCTTTCTGACTTACTTCACTCTGTATGACAGACTCTAGGTCTATCCATCTCATTACAAATAGCTCAATTTCATTTCTTTTCTTTTTAAGGCTGAGTAATATTCCATTGTGTATATGTGCCACATCTTCTTTATCCATTCATCCGATGATGGGCGCTTAGGTTGTTTCCATCTCCGGGCTATTGTAAATAGAGCTGCAATGAACATTTTGGTACATGACTCTTTGAATTTTGGTTTTCTCAGGGTATATGCCCAGTAGTGGGATTGCTGGGTCATATGGTAATTCTATTTGTAGTTTTTTAAGGAACCTCCATACTGTTCTCCATAGTGGCTGAACCAATTCACATTCCCACCAGCAGTGCAAGAGTGTCCCCTTTTCTCCACACCCTCTCCAGCATTTATTGTTTCTAGATTTTTTGATGATGGCCATTCTGACTGGTGTGAGATGATATCTCATTGTAGTTTTGATTTGCATTTCTCTAATGATTAATGATGTTGAGCATTCTTTCATGTGTTTGTTGGCATTCTGTATATCTTCTTTGGAGAAATGTCTATTTAGGTCTTCTGCCCATTTTTGGATGGGGTTGTTTGTTTTTTTAATATTGAGCTGCATGAGCTGCTTGTAAATTTTGGAGATTAATCCTTTGTCAGTTGCTTCATTTGCAAATGTTTTCTCCCATTCTGAGGGTTGTCTTTTGGTCTTGATTATGGTTTCCTTTGCTGTGCAAAAGCTTTGAAGTTTCATTAGGTCCCATTTGTTTATTTTTGTTTTTATTTCCATTACTCTAGGAGGTGGGTCAGAAAGGATCTTGCTGTGATTTATGTCATAGAGTGTTCTTCCTATGTTTTCCTCTAAGAGTTTGATAGTTTCTGGCCTTACATTTAGGTCTTTAATCCATTTTGAGCTTATTTTTGTGTATGGTGTTAGGGAGTGATCTAATCTCATACTTTTACATGTACCTGTCCAGTTTTCCCAGCACCATTTATTGAAGAGGCTGTCCTTTCTCCACTGTACATTCCTGCCTCCTTTATCAAAGATAAGGTGTCCATATGTGCGTGGGTTTATCTCTGGGCTTTCTATCCTGTTCCACTGATCTATCTTTCTGTTTTTGTGCCAGTACCATACTGTCTTGATTACTGTTGCTTTGTAGTATAGTCTGAAGTCAGGGAGCCTGATTCCTCCAGCTCCTTTTTTCGTTCTCAAGATTGCTTTGGCTATTCGGGGTCTTTTGTGTTTCCATACAAATTGCGAAATTTTTTGTTCTAGTTCTGTGAAAAATGCCAGTGGTAGTTTGATAGGGATTGCATTGAATCTGTAGATTGCTTTGGGTAGTAGAGTCATTTTCACAATGTTGATTCTTCCCATCCAAGAACATGGTATATCTCTCCATCTATTTGTATCATCTTTAATTTCTTTCATCAGTGTCTTATAATTTTCTGCATACAGGTCTTTCATCTCCTTAGGTAGGTTTATTCCTAGATATTTTATTCTTTTTGTTGCAATGGTAAATGGGAGTGTTTTCTTGATTTCACTTTCAGATTTTTCATCATTAGTATATAGGAATGCCAGAGATTTCTGTGCATTAATTTTGTATCCTTCTACTTTACCAAATTCATTGATTAGCTCTAGTAGTTTTCTGGTAGCATCTTTAGGATTCTCTATGTATAGTATGTCATCTGCAAACAGTGACAGCTTTACTTCTTCTTTTCTGATTTGGATTCCTTTTATTTCCTTTTCTTCTCTGATTGCTGTGGCTAAAACTTCCAAAACTATGTTGAATAAGAGTGGTGAGAGTGGGCAACCTTGTCTTATTCCTGATCTTAGTGGAAATGCTTTCAGTTTTTCACCATTGAGGATGATGTTTGCTGTGGGCTTGTCATATATGACCTTTATTATGTTGAGGAAAGTTCCCTCTATGCCTACTTTCTGGAGGGTTTTTATCATAAATGGGTGTTGAATTTTGTCGAAAGCTTTCTCTGCATCTATTGAGATGATCATATGGTTTTTCTCCTTCAATTTGTTAATATGGTTTATCATATTGATAGATTTGCGTATATTGAAGAATCCTTGCATTCCTGGAATAAACCCCACTTGATCATGGTGTATGATCCTTTTCATGTGCTGTTGGATTCTGTTTGCTAGTATTTTGTTGAGGATTTTTGCATCTATGTTCATCAGTGATATTGGCCTGTAGTTTTCTTTCTTTGTGACATCCTTGTCTGGTTTTGGTATCAAGGTGATGGTGGCCTCATAGAAGGAATTTGGGAATGTTCCTCCCTCTGCTATATTTTGGAAGAGTTCGAGAAGGATAGGTGTTAGCTCTTCTCTAAAAGTTTGATAGAATTCACCTGTGAAGCCATCTGGTCCTGGGCTTTTGTTTGTTGGAAAATTTTTAATCAGAGTTTCAATTTCAGTGCTTGTGATTGGTCTATTCATATTTTCTATTTCTTCCTGATTCAGTCTTGGCAGGTTGTGCATTTCTAAGAATTTGTCCATTTCTTCCAGATTGTCCATTTTATTGGCGTACAGTTGCTTGTAGTAATCTCTCGTGATTTTTTTTTATTTCTGCAGTGTCAGTTGTTACTTCTCCTTTTTCATTTCTAATTCTATTGATTTGAGTCTTCTCCCTTTTTTTCTTGATGAGTCTGGCTAGTGGTTTATCTATTTTGTTTATCTTCTCAAAGAACCAGCTTTTAGTTTTATTGATCTTTGCTATCGTTTCCTTCATTTCTTTTTCATTTATTTCTGATCTGATTTTTATGATTTCTTTCCTTCTGCTAGCTTTGGGGTTTTTTTGTTCTTCTTTCTCTAATTGCTTGAGGTGCAAGGTTAGGTTGTTTATTCGAGATGTTTCCTGCTTAAGGTGGGCTTGTATTGCTATAAACTTCCCCCTTAGAACTGCTTTTGCTGCATCCCATAGGTTTTGGGTCGTTGTGTCTCCATTGTCATTTGTTTCTAGGTATTTTTTTATTTCCTCTTTGATTTCTTCAGTGATCACTTCATTATTAAGTAGTGTATTGTTTAGCCTCCATGTGTTTGTATTTTTTACAGATCTTTTCCTGTAATTGATATCTAGTCTCATGGCGTTGTGGTCAGAAAAGATACTTGATACAATTTCAGTTTTCTTAAATTTACCAAGGCTTGATTTGTGACCCAGGATATGATCTATCCTGGAGAATGTTCCATGAGCACTTGAGAAAAATGTGTGTTCTGTTGTTTTTGGATGGAGTGTCCTATAAATATCAATTAAGTCCATCTTGTTTAATGTATCATTTAAAGCTTGTGTTTCCTTATTTATTTTCATTTTGGATGATCTGTCCATGGGCGAAAGTGGGGTGTTAAAGTCCCCTACTATGAATGTGTTACTGTCGATCTCCCCTTTTATGGCTGTTAGTATTTGCCTTATGTATTGAGGTGCTCCTATGTTGGGTGCATAAATATTTACAATTGTTATATCTTCTTCCTGGATCGATCCCTTGATCATTATGTAGTGTCCTTCTTTGTCCCTTTTAATAGTCCTTATTTTAAAGTCTATTTTGTCTGATATGAGAATTGCTACTCCAGCTTTCTTTTGGTTTCCATTTGCATGGAATATCTTTTTCCATCCCCTTACTTTCAGTCTGTATGTGTCTCTAGGTCTGAAGTGGGTCTCCTGTAGACAGCATATATAAGGGTCTTGTTTTTGTATCCATTCAGCCAATCTGTGTCTTTTGGTGGGATCATTTAGTCCATTTACATTTAAGGTAATTATCGATATGTATGTTCCTATTCCCATTTTCTATATTGTTTTGGGTTCGTTATTATAGGTCGTTTCCTTCTCTTGTGTTTCTTGTCTAGAGAAGTTCCTTTAGCATTTGTTGTAAAGCTGGTTTGGTGGTGCTGAGCTCTCTCAGCTTTTGCTTGTCTGTAAAGGTTTTAATTTCTCCATCAAATCTGAATGAGATCCTTGCTGGGTAGAGTAGTCTTGGTTGCAGGTTTTTCTCCTTCATCACTTTCAGTATGTCCTGCCACTCCCTTCTGGCTTGTAGGGTTTCTGCTGAGAGATCAGCTGTTAACCTTATGGGGATTCCCTTGTGTGTTATTTGTTGTTTTTCCCTTGCTGCTTTTAATATGCTTTCTTTGTATTTAATTTTTGACAGTTTGATTAATATGTGTCTTGGCGTATTTCTCCTTCTATTTGTCCTGTATGGGACTCTCTGTGCTTCCTGGACTTGATTAACTATTTCCTTTCCCATATTAGGGAAGTTTTCAACTATAATCTCTTCAAATATTTTCTCAGTCCCTTTCTTTTTTTCTTCTTCTTCTGGAACCCCTATAATTCGAATGTTGGTGCGTTTAATGTTGTCCCAGAGGTCTCTGAGACTGTCCTCAGTTCTTTTCATTCTTTTTTCTTTATTCTGCTCTGCAGTAGTTATTTCCACTACTTTATCTTCCAGGTCACTTATCCGTTCTTCTGCCTCAGTTATTCTGGTATTGATACTATCTAGAGTACTTTTAATTTCATTTATTGCGTTGTTCATCGTTGCTTGTTTCATCTTTATTTCTTCTAGGTCCTTGTTAACTGTTTCTTGCATTTTGTCCCTTCTACTTCCAAGATTTCGGATCATCCTTACTATCATTATTCTGAATTCTTTTTCAGGTAGATTGCCTATTTCCTCTTCATTTGTTAGGTCTGGTGGGTTTTTATCTTGCTCCTTCATCTGCTGTGTGTTTTTCTGTCTTCTCATTTTGCTTATCTTACTGTGTTTGGGGTCTCCTTTTTGCAGGCTGCACGTTCGTAGTTCCCATTGTTTTTGATGTCTGTCTCCAGTGGCTAAGGTTGTTTCAGTGGGTTGTGTAGGCTTCCCGGTGGAGGGGACTAGTGCCTGTGTTGTGGTGGATGAGGCTGGATCTTGTCTCTCTAGTGGGCAGGTTCACGTCTGGTGGTGTGTTTTGGGGTGTCTGTGGCCTTATTATGATTTTAGGCAGCCTCTCTGCTAATGGGTGGGGTTGTGTTCCTGTTTTGCTAGTTGTTTGGCATAGGTTGTCCAGCACTGTGGCTTGCTGGTCGTTGAGTGAAGCTGGGTGCTGGTGTTAAGATGGAGGTCTCTGGGAGATTTCCACCGTTTAATATTATGTGGAGCTGGGAGGTCTCTTGTTGACCAGTGTCCTGAAGTTGGCTCTCCTACCTCAGAGGCAGAGCCCTGACTCCTGGGCTGGAGCACCAAGAGCCTTTCAGCCACACGGCTCAGAATAAAAGGGAGAAAAAGTAGAGAGAATTAGTAGAAGTATGAGGTAAGAAAGAAGGAAAGGAGGAAAGGAAGGAAGGAAGAAAGAAGCAAAGAAGGAAAGAAAGGAGGGAGGGAGGGAGGGAGGAAGGAAGGAAGGAAGGAGGGAAAGAAGGAAAAAAGAAAGAAGATACTGTAAAAATAAAATAAAGTATAATATAGTTATTGAATTAAAAAATATTTAGAAAAAAAAAAAGGGACGGATAGAACCTTAGGACAAATGTTGGAAGCAAAGCTATACAGAGAAAATCTTATACAGAAGCATACACATACACGTTCACAAAAAGAGGTAAAGGGGGAAAAATCATAAATCTTGCTCTCAGAGACCACCTCCTCAATTTGGGGTGATTCGTTGTCTAAAGGAGGGAAGGAAGGAAGGAAAGAAAGAAAGAAAGAACGAAGGTAAAGTATAATAAAGTTATTACAATTAAAATTAATTATTAAGAAAAAAATTTTTTTAAAAAAACATGGACGGATAGAGCCCTAGGACAAATGGTGGAAGCAAGAGTATACAGACAAGATCTCACACAGAAGCATACCCGTACACATTCACAAAAAGAGGAAAAGGGAAAAAAATCACAGATCTCGCTCCTAAATTCCACCTCTTCAATTTGGGATCATTCCTTGTCTATTCAGGTATTCCACAGATGCAGGGTATATCAAGTTGATTGTGGAGCTTTAATCCGCTGTTTCTGTGGCTGCTGGGAGAGATTTCTCTTTCTCTTCTTTGTTCTCACAGCTCACAGGAGCTCAGCTTTGGATTTGGCCCTGCCTCTGCGTGTAGGTCGCTGGAGGGCGTCTGTTTTTTGCTCAGACAGGACGGGGTTAAAGGAGCCGCTGATTTGGGGGCTCCGGCTCACTCAGGCCGGGGGTTGGGGGATGGGGGAAGGAGGGGCACTGCGTGCGGGGCGGGCCTGCGGCGGCAGAGGCGGCGTGACGTTGCACCAGCCTGAGGCCCGCCGTGCGTACTCCCGGGTAAGTTGTCCCTGGATCCCGGGAACCTGGCAGTGGCGGGCTGCACAGGCTCCGCGGAAGAGGGGTGTGGAGAGTGACCTATGCTCGCACACAGGCCCCTTGGTGGCGGCAGCAGCAGCCTTAGCGTCTCCCGCCCGTCTCTGGGGTCCGCGGTTTTAGCCGCGGCTCGCGCCCGTCTCGGGGGCTCGCGCCCTCAGCCGCGGCTCGCGCCCGTCTCTGGAGTTCCTTTAAGCAGCGCTCTTAAACCCCTCTCCTCGCGCACCAGGAGACAAAGAGGGAAGAAAAAGTCTCTTGCCTCTTCGGCCGGTGCAGGCTTTTCCCCGAACTCCCTCCCGGCTAGTCGTGGTGCACTAACCCCTTCAGGCTATGTTCAAGCCGCCAACCCCAGTCCTCTCCCTGAGCTCCGTCCAAAACCAAAACCCGAGCCTCAGCTCGCAGCCCCGCCCGCCCCGGCGGGTGAGCAGCAAGCCTCTCGGGTTGGTGAGTGCTGGTCGGCACCGATCGTCTGTGCAGGAATCTCCCCGCTTTGCCCTCCGCACCCGTCGCTGTGCACTACTCTGCGGTCCCGAAACTACCCCCTCCGCCTCCCGCAGTCTCCGCCCACGGAGGGGCTTCCTAGTGTGTGGAAACTTTTCCTCCTTCACAGCTCCCTCCCACTGGTGCAGGTGCCGTCCTTATTCTTTTGTCTCTGTTTTTTCTTTTTTTCTTTTGCCCTACCGAGGTACGTGGGGAGTTTCTTGCCTTTTGGAAGGTCTGAGGTCTTCTGCCAGCCTTCAGTAGGTGTTCTGTAGGAGTTGTTCCACGTGTAGATGTATTTCTGGTGTATCCGTGGGGAGGAAGGCGATCTCCGCGTCTTACTCTTCCGCCATCTTCAAGGTCCCCCCAAGCGAAGCAAGGCAAATCAATCTTTGAAGTTATTCAATCACTCTTAAGAGTTGGAGGCAATGCTTATTCACCATTGGTGATGCATCAGTATTTGAAAGCGTTGAGGTGACCACCTCTCATTGCCTCCTTGGTTTCTCCAGGTCACAGGGTGAGGATAATAATGCTCTTTGTGAGTGAAGCATTTGCTGTGCTCTTCATTCCATTATGTAGATCCAAATTTCCATCTGGTAGTATTTTCCCTGGGCTAAAGAACTACTTTTAAAATTTCTTGAGTGCAGATCTGCTGGTAAGGAATTCTCTCAGCTTTATTTGTCTTTTTTCCTTTGTGCTTCGTCCAGTTTCACTTGCTCGCAGAGGGCCATGTGCAGAGGCCTTGCACCAGGCACTTCAGACCAGAGTTCCTAGTGAGAATAGGCTGCGCGCGACACCCACAGCTCAGTTCAAGATGGCGCGTCTGCGGAGACGCTGCCCAGACACCTAGGGTTTGAAATTTATTTACGATTTTTTTTTTTTTTTTTTTACGATTTTTAATGTAAAAGTTATATACAGTGGAATGCACAAATTCATACACCTCTATAATCTAAATGCTTATCAAGATTAAAGTACTGTGTTATTATCACCCCAGAAAGTTCCTTCATGCCCCTTACCAGGCAATCCCTGTCCCCACCCTGTAGAAGAAACCAATGCCTTCATTGTTTTTCTCACTATACTTGTTTGTCGTTTCCAGAATTTCGTATAAATGAAATCACACAGTAGATGGTCTTTGTGTAAAGCTTTGTTTGCTCAGAAAGTTGTTTATGAAATTCATCCATGTTGTTGCATCATAATTCATTCCATTTAACTGCTGAGTGAATTCACTGCAATTTGCTTATCCATTTTCCTACTGATAGGCATTTGAACTGTTTCCAGTTTGTGGGTATTTGGACTAGAGCTCTTAGGAAAATTCTTGTACAGGTCTTTTTTGTGAACATATGTTTTCATTTCTTTTGGGCAAATACCTAGAAATGGAATTCCTGAGTCAGAGGGTAGGTATAGGGATATGTTTGCTTTTATAATAAAATGCTAGACATTGTTTTTCAGTATGATTGTACTATTTACAAATCCTCAACAAAAATGTTTGAGAGTTTCACTTGCTCTGCAACATCACCAAACTTTAGTGTTGTCACTCTTTCTAATTAGCCATTCTAGTAGGTGTATAATAGTTTCTCACTGTGTTTTTAATTTGCAGTCCCTAATTATTAATGATGTTGAGAACTTTTTCTTGTGCTTATCAGCTAATTGTACATTCTTCTTTGTGAAATATCTGTTTATTACTTTTGCCCATTTTTATTAAAATGCCTATTCATTCTCATAATGGTTTATTCAGATGTCCAGAAGTTTTAGATTTTGATGAAGTCTAATATATCATTTTCTTCTTTTATGATTATTTCTTTCCATTGTGTGTCTAAAAAACCTTTGCTCACCTGCAAGGTGTGAAGATATTCTCCTCTGTTTCCCTGTAAAGTCTTTGTAGTACTTTTGCTCTTATGTTTAAGTCTGTGATTCTTCATGAGTTAAGTTCTGTGTATGATGCAAAGGAGGAGTTGAAATTCATTTTTTTAAATGAATACCTTGTTATACCAGCACTGTTTCTTGCAATAATTTGTCTATATGGGATATGTCTACACTGGATTCCTCCTCTGCTTTTGTTGAAATAGTTTGGGTTCTTTATTCTGTTGCTCTGACCCAATTACTGATCCTTGTTCTACTACTGCACTATCTTGATTACTAGAGCACTTTAGTAAGTTTTGAAATCAGGTAGTGTACGTCTTCCAACTTTACTCTTTTTCAAGATTGTTTTGTATATTCCTGGTCCTCTGTACTTCCATGTAAAGTTTAGAATCAGCTTGTCAACCTCTAAAAAACAATCTCCTGGAATTATTTGGGGAGAATCGACATCTTAAAAATATTGAGTTTTCCAATCCATAATATATGTGTCTTTCCGCTTATTTAGGTGTTTTTAAAATTCCCCTCAGCAATGTTGTGTGGATTTTGACGTATAGGTCTTACATAACTCTTATTAAAAGTATCCCTAATTCTTCCATAAATAATCCTATTGTAAATATATTTTTTATCTTAATTTCCAGTTTTTTGCTGCTAGCATGTAAAAATACAATTGATTTTTGGATTATTCTTTTATCCTGTAACCTTGATAATTCACTTATTAATTCCAATAGATAGTTTTTGATTCCTTAGGATTTTCTGTGTTAGTAATCGTGTCATCTGCCAGTACAAATTTGATACAATGAAGCATCATTTTTTTTCTGCCGTCAATAGAAATACATCACTGGAAAGGGAGGAAAGCAGAGAGGAATTTAAGAAATGGAGTTCAGAATCACTGGATAGATATTCAAGTTCAGTCTTTTTCTCTTTAATTCTGGGTTGAAGAGCAGTATAGAAAATCCAGAATGATGAATAAAAATTCGATGATCTGTTTGTTCCCTCTTCATCTAAAGAATCAGAATTTTTTTTGAATTTTGTTTTATTTTATTTTTAATACAGCAGGTTCTTATTAGTTATCTATTTCATACTTATTAGTGTATATATGTCAGTCCCAATCTCCCAGTTCATTCCACTGTCTCCCCCCGACTGCTTTCTCCCCTTGGTGTCCATATGTGTGTTCTCTACATAAAGAATCAGGCTTCTTATTCACATCTTAAATTTAATTAAGGGAGAGATAGAGCACCTTTCAAAGCTCCCTTTCTCTTTCATTCCTGAACTCCTGAAAGCCAGTCATGTTCCTAGACTTCCCTTTCCAGAGCAGAAATTCAGGCTATACCAATTTTGGGTAAATAACTTTATTTCCTATTGAATGAAATTTCTCCCTGATATGACAGCAAGAAAAAGTGAACTATAGACATGGAAAGTGTAACAACCACCCATTAGGTGCTGTGGAGTTTAAAAATAACGACATCAGAGGGGCTCAGTTAGCAAAGGCCAGTTGCCTGGTCACACAAGTGCATCCCGGTGGGGTGCGCCACCTTTGTAGATCCACATCCATTCAGGGACTGTCCCTTGGCTTGCGTGTCTCACATACCCATTGTTAAAAGTGTTTCAGAGTGTATCAGATTCAGGAATACTGGTTCACACTAATGAAGCTCGCAAGAGGCTGATGAATAAAGCCAGAATAACGATGTACTAATTTACACTGAGAAATATAAATCTAACATAGATTGGGTTTTATGTCAGCCTGGGCAGTGCATTCTCTCTCTACAGAACATAAGTGGGAAGATAAATTAGGAGAAAGTATGCCTGATCAGCACAGGATTGACACAAGGCAGATGAGTTTATATGACGCAGATACTTAATTGCCTCAGTTTAATAGACTCTGATGTAGCCATCCCCACACTAGGCATGCTCCAGCAGCTGGAACCAGACAGGTGATATTTTTAGGCTAGAAAATGTTCTTTCCTGGGCAGAGGAAGTCTAATGATGGTTCTGTACTTCCACTGAAGAATACTTCCAACCTATTTTTACACATCCTTTCTGTAGTTGGGTTTTTACCTTCCATTAGACTACTGAACTGATTTGGAACAATTCTGTATTTTTAAAGTTACTTGGCATTTTCTTACTCATACCCATCATGGGTTGATTTCATGGCCTCTACTTTAGTAAACGATTTTGTCAACCTTATTTAAAAATTCTTATTTTCTTTGGAGTGTTCTGATTTGTGTCCAGTTGGAAGCAAGGCACAGTTCTTAATATAGTAAGTCTTCAGAATGATCCTGAGATGTAAACGGTATTACCATATTTTCTTTTTACCGACGTGAAAACTGAGGATCAGAGAATTTAGGTGATTTTACCATTTTCAGTTGACAAATAAATAATGAGCATCTACCATGTGCCAGGCATGGTGGGAAATGAGAGGATAATAAACAATCTATTCATACTGTCTATCTTACAATAACATAATGAGGCTTAAATATTAGCATAATGAAATTTAAGCATGTGAGACATTTTGCCAACTCCATTAGGCTGTGTCAAAGCCAGGGGGCTTTGTTCCGTTTGAAGCTCATTTTATTCAGTGACTTAAATGAATGAGTGAATGAATGGATGAATGAATACGCACTATTTTTTGGCATTGTTTCTTTCTGTAAATAAAGGAAAAGCAAAGTTGAAGAAGTATGTTTACATTTTTAGAGATTTCACATGACGAGGGTCCCAATTGTTGCAACTTTTAATGAAATCCAGCAGTGTTTCTGGCATTGTGCAGGATACAGAGGAGATGTGACCCAGACTAACAGACATGCCATCAAAGTGGGACAAAGGCCACCAGGATAACAGAAGGAGAAGGTGAATAACTTGTTCCAGGAGGACACAGCTGGAGCTGGTTTCTGAATGCTAAATAGTTTTGAGTTTCTCTTTGATTCAAGAAAGCCAGATCCTCATGACTTAAACTTTGAGATGTGTTCTGAACGTCGGCAAGACCCCCGAACTGAGTAGACTATGTCCTGTGGAGAGGTTTCCTTGGGTTATTTTCTTAACTCCTCTCTTCTGCATCAGTTCAGCGATGTAAGAGAAGTGGCCTTCGTCTGATATTTTCTTCTCAGATCCTAGCACAATACTAGAGTGGCAAAGGTCTTGCAACATATAAAGGGGAAATATAAGTAAGATGTTTCAGTTTAAAACAACATAAAAGGGTTCTATTTATTTCGTTCTTAATACATGCTAGGTACTGTCATAAGCATTTGTGTCTTATTTTAACATTAAGTCAACTGTGGGTGAGTGGGGCTATCATAATCTACATATTATAGGTGAGGACACAGAGATCCAGAGAGCAATAGTAACTTATCCAGATCTAGTAAGATCTGAGCAAGAATTTAAACCCAGTTGTGGAAAGTTCTAAAAGTTCAAAGGCTTCACCATTACCCATACTGTCCCTTTCAGTTAAGGGCTTGCAGGCTTCACCTGCCACAAAATCTTCCATTCTGGCTGTGGCCTAATTTAATTACCCCCTTTTTTCTGTATCTTCTAGAATATCTCTTTTGCCTCTAACAGAGCATTAAACATTTAGTGTTGTTTTAGGTGTCAAAAAGAAAAAAAAAATGTGCTTCTGCACTAGATTCTCCTCTCCTTGAAAGCAAGAATAATGTTTAAATTTGTTCTTTCCACCAATATTTCATAAGACATTATTTAAAACAATCTTTAGCAAACATTCATTGAATTGAAGGTCATTTGAGTGCCTGAAGAGGTTTGAGTAATATATAAGCTAATGTGAAAACGTCACAGGTTATCTGTTTCATGAATTTTGCTGAGACCGTGGACCAATCAGAGATGTCCAAATTCACAAGCAGGAAAACCTTGCCAATCTCTATTACGAACAAATAACAGGAGCGATTTATTGAGCATCTACTGTACTCCCATTATTTTGTTACACACTATAGTTCTTGTCTAAAATAATCCATAGTCTTACAGGAAAGAGCAGAAAAGCACATCTCTGGAGGGATAGAAACATTTATTTTTATATCTTCAGGGCCTATCAAATTGGCTGTCCCAGACAAATCCTTATTATGTGTTTGTTGAATGAAATTAAAAAACAGAGCAAAGTGACCTCAGCAAGATGGCCAAATAAGATGCCCTTCGCTCATATACCCCCATCAAAAACGATAATTATCAACATCTATCAACAGATAGAAGTGCATTTGTTGGGGCTTTGGGATTCAAATAGGAGGTTGTGAATCCTCAGTGCAATCCAAGACCAAGGAGAGCCATTCTGAGAAGGCTGCCCGGCACCCAGGAAGCTGACTCGCTGACCGTGGTCCCAGATACAGGCATGGAAAGAGCTCCATACCCCTGAAGACTCAGCTACAACCCTGTTTGGCTTTGGTCGTGTCTCCAGCACCATACACCAAGGGACCCAGTAGAGGTCATGCCCATTCATGTATCAGATAATGGGCATACAGACCTTGATCCTGGCTGTGGACCCTGGAGTGTCCTGTGAACTGCCCCAGCCTCTCCTGGCCACAGTCCAAGAGCCCCTGGAGGTAAACCGACCAATTCTGTCAGACTGTAGATTCTGAAAGGACCATGTAACTGGGCTCCAGCCCTGTCAAAGTCACAGTGCACCAGCACACCTGCCAGTCCAGGGACCAAGCAAGAAGCACTTCAGCCTGCACTCCAGGAGAGCTTGAACAGGCTCTTTACTCGGCTCCAGATCCTCCCAGCCACAGTCCACGGAGCAGTACTCTGGCCCAGGGACCTAGTGGGAGATAATCCATATACACCCCTAGAGAACTTGAAAGGGCCTTATACTAAGTTTAAGCCCTTCCCAGACACAGTCTGTGAGCAGTCCTACCTGTACAGGGACCAGGCAGGAGACACCCATATCTACATCTCAGGAGATCCTCAAACTGCTCTATCATCAGCTGCATCCCTAAAGCTTTGGACAGGGACCAGATCAGTCTGCCCAGGGACCTGATAGCAACACACCCGTCTATGCTTCCAGAGCCAGGTTTGCAGACTTAAATCTTGGCTGCAGAAACTGAAATAGCCCTGAGACTTTGTTCTAGTCCCTCAGCCACCGTCCAGGGCTAGGCTTGCCCACCTAGGGACACTTCCAGTGATCAGGCAGTGGCCTTACCAGAGACCTGCTGGAGCCATGCCTGAATGTACACCCAGTAATAGGTTGGCTGTCTGAGATCTCAACTGTGGACCCTGAAGTGAACACTTGTCCCATTGCTATCCTACTGAACAAGGTACCAGGAGGCAGTCCAGTTCACCCAGAGATAGTCAGGATCCATGCCCACTCGAGCCCCTGGTAACAAGCTTGACATCTGCAGACCACACTGCAGACCCAGTGGCAACCTTGTAACCAATTCTAACCCCAGACAACTGCAGTTCTGGGTGTAATTCCATCAGCTGGGGAACAGACAGGAGAAGGTCTTTACCTGCTGAAAGCTGTCTTTAAAGGCTGGAAGATGTATTTGAATATAGATGTAAAAAAAAAAAAAAATCCTGGAGCTGAAGAATATAAGGACAGAACTGAAAAAAACTATATATATAAAATATATATATGTGTGTGTATATATATATACATGTATATATATAAATCAAATCATTATGTACAACTTAAATTTACACAATGTTATATGTCAATCACAGCTCAGTAAAATTGGAGAAAGAAAAAGAGTATGAGTCATGAACTGTACACCACCAAAGCTTGATTCCAGGTCTTTAAAAGAACCTTTGTAAGCTAAACTTTCTTAGGTTGCAACAGAAAACCCAGCTCGATATTCTGTTTGAAGCTGTCCTTATTTTCTCCCCAATCCCATCTGAATTAATCTACTTTACATCTCTTAAATCCAGAGGGTCTTCCTTTGACTTGGAAGGTCCTAGTTTCCTGGAACCAGTTTTTGTTTCAGAAGACAAGTGCCTTCTAAGGAATTAACATGCAAGAACCGGGACTGTATGAGAAAGTCAACTGACATAAAACTGTCACTCTACAAAATGGGTTGATTAAATAGTAAAAGGTAATTAATTCAGATTTTGTTAGAATTCAGTCTGAGCTAGAGTGAAATTTACATTCCCATGCCTATGAAGACATGATTTGGTAAGAGAAATAATGTGGTTATATTAGAGAAATGTATACTTAAAAAGTGACAAGATGTTTTCAATTTTAGTTTACCTGTGATCATCATAATGCCACTAGCAATTCATTGATACATTTTCGTTGAATCAGATTCCTTAAAAACTTTCAGTAGCCAGAACCTTATTTATCTAGTTATTTATTTATACAGTTTCTTGTTCTAAAAGAAATTTGGAGTGGCTAATATCATTTTTTTTAGCCCAATTCAATGGAACACCATGCATTTGTAGATTTAATTACAAAGGACATCTGTTTGTGTATCTCAGTTAATTCACATAGCACATTTCCTGAAGTAGGTGAGAGAGTTTATGGAGCCCATTTCACTAGTGAAAAAAATTGAGGCTCATATACTCTTGATGACTTGTCTAAGCTAACCTTAAAAATGGTCAAGGGGTGAGGCAGGACAAGGTCCTGGAGAGGGTTGCAGTGTGTAGTCATCTCCATTGCACTGGCTGCCGCCCGTAATTACTATACATGCTTGAAAATAAATAGAGCTCTGCTTTCAAAACAAAAACAAAACTGCATCTCTAAATCAGGTGCTTCACTAATCAGATAACTTCTGTGAAAGTTAAGACCCCAGCCTTGTGTGTGAGGGGCACTGAAGAATCACAGAGATGGAGCAGGAAACTCTGGCTCAGAATGTTGAGGAATGAGCATCAATGAAAGGTCAGGCCCAGATGTGGAAATGTCACAGTCATCTCCCCCACACACACTAGCCCTGACACTGCTGTTGTCCAAGCTCTTTTTATCTCTGAAAGAGGCTATTGCAGCAGCCCTGGATCCAGTGCTTAACCCTTAAAATTAACCCTTCCTATTTCCAACAAAATTCCTTAGCTAGAATGTAAAATCCTTGGGGGTCTTCTCCCAAGTTAACTCACTTTCCCATGACGTGCTGCTCTCCAGATTCCATGTGTTTCTTCAGTTATTCTTAGGGAATTGTACATTCCTTCCTTATCTGATATCTGTTCATATTATGTTCCCTCTGTACCCTGAATGTGCTTTCCCTCTATACCACTCTTTTCAGGTGCAAATCTTTGCAGCCTTTAGGGTGCAGTTTATTTATTTATTTATTTTTGGCTGCGTTGGGTCTTCGTTGCTGCATGCGGGCTTTCTCTAGTTGTGGCGAGCGGGTGCTACTCTTCATTGCGGTGCACAGGCTTCTCATTGTGGTGGCTTCTCTTGTTGGGAGCATGGGCTCTAGGCACATGGGCTTCAGTAGCTGTGGCACGTGGGCTTCAGTAGTTGTGGCTCGCGGGCTCTAGAACACAGGCTCAGTAGTTGTGGCGCACAGGCTTAGTTGCTCCGCGGCATGTGGGATCTTCCCGGACTGTGGCACGAACCCGTGTCCCCTGCATCGGCAGGTGGACTCTCAACCACTGCGCCACCAGGGAAGCCCTAGTCTCCTACCTTTTAAATCCATTTAAATGTTGATGACTTATAAATATATACCTCCTGCTTGGATCTTTCCTCTCCATTCAGCTCTTTATTTGAGGTCTCTACTTGAATGTGCTACATATATCTCAAATCTAACATGGTCAAAAGTGAATTCCAAATATTCCCCCCCAAACCAGTTCCTCCAGCATCTTCCCAATCTCGGCTGATGGCAACTCTGATCCTCTAGTGGCTCAAGCACTGGACATCTCTCATTCTGTTACTTACCATGTCCAGTCCATTGGCAAATTCTGTCACCGATACCTTCAAAATGCATGCATAACTTGTTCCTTTCTCACCACTTCCATGGCTATCACACTCATCCAAGACATTTCTCACCTAGATCATTGCGATAGCCTCTTAAAATGTTTCCCAGATTCTCCTCCTGCATCCTCTATCTAGTCTCAACACACTGAGATATCATTTTAAAATAAAATCCAGATCTTTCCCTTCTTTGCTCCAAACCTTTTGAAAACCTCCCATCTCACTTACAGTAAAATCCAAAGTCCTTCTGATGGCCTGCCAAGCCCACAGAATCTGACCATTGATTTCATCTCTGACATATTCCTATATTCTCCTCTCTGTTTAATTGGCCCCAGCTATGCTGGCTTCCCTTTTGTTACTGAAACATTCCAGGCCTGTTCTTACACAGTCTTTGTGTTTGATATTTCCTGTGCCTGGACTCTTCTTCCTCCAGATATCTGCATGGCTCACCCCTTCACTTACTCTTTATCTCAAGACTTTCCTCAAATATACCTTCTAAGCTGTGGCCATCCTGCCTTCCTTCCTTCCTGACCACCCCATCTAAATGTGCAGTCTCAGCTTGATGTTTCCTATCCCTTTACATGATTCAGTTTTCATCTTACTATCTAATATATTATAAACTGTATCTTTTATCTTGTTCATTGCCTTTCTCTCAACTAGAAACTATGTTTCCTGAAGTCAGGGATTTTTTGACTGATTTCTTTCCATAATCCTGGTACTTAGAACAGTGCTGGAAAAAGTAGACAGTTGTCAAAATAAGAAAGGAAGGAAGGAAGAAAGGAAGGGAGGGAGAGAAGATCATCCATTACATGTATTGTTATGAGGTCATTCATAAGAATGAGGCTGATCTATAGTCATGATATGGAAATATTTCTAAAATACATTACAGAAAGAAATCAGTTTTCAGAACGGCGTGCATAATATCGTTCCAGTTTTTAAAAATAATTTTATATCAGGTTGTATATATATAAAATGAGGGCAGAGAAAGGTATATGCCAGTTAGTAGTGGTTGTCTCTGAAAGTGGTATGAAGTGGCACTTATCATCTTTGTCTTGCATTTCTGCATAATTTGCATTTTAAAATATGTATGTATTAAAATTTTAACAGTGAAAATTTGATATTCAGTGATGGTGTAGATACATTTTTTTTTGAACATTGAAAGCTGTTTATAATATACTCATCATGTCGGAGAGCAGTTTAGAATAGTAATAATGTAAGCGTTAATGTTCAGTTTGGAAATCCAAACACTCTGCAAATTAAATGTATTTTTTCATTTTTGTTGCCAAAACACATTTGGCCACAAAACCTAACCTGAACTGACATGAGTTTATTTATAGACCTTAGCACCACATAATGTGAATATTCATAATTTTCACTAATTCTGCCTCAGAAGCTGCGACGATATGTCATATAACGAATATGCTCTAAATTAACTTTCTAAAATCTAAACAAATTCTGAAACACATCCAACCACAAGGTTTTTTACATAAGGCATCTTGGACATATTTTACTGTCCTTACAACAAAACTATTATCTTTGGTTTGTATGATTTTGACTAATTTTTTTCCTCTTTTGCTCAGTTGAATCTTATACATTATTGCTTTCTATAATAATTTGTATAATCTTATACATTATTGCTTTCTATAGTTATAATAAGTCTATAATAGGTGGCTTGGTAATAAATAAAATAGCATGTAAATTAATTTAAAACTTTAGTTATGATTACATGCATTAAAAAAAAAGTTTTATGATTGAGAAAGCTATTGCCTAGTCCAGGTATGGCTTTGTATGTTGCCTCTTGAAACTAGCCAACCCTATGATTTAGTTGACTCAGAGTCCCCAGGTAAGAGCAAGGTAACCTATTAAATTAAAATACAAAAATGGGTCGATTTGGATGAGATGGGGATATAAGGGAGGACAGATTCCAAGAATACTCTGGGACAGGTTCTGCCCCAGGGACAACTTCAATACTGCAGCAGTGACAAATGCACAATCATGGTTGAATTTGTTGAACTTCAGTATAGGGCAGTTGTACTTCCCCCATCCCAACATTTCAGGCTGGTTCCGTTAAAGACAGGAGGGCAGGCCGGTGATATTAATAGCAGAAGCGTGTTCTTTTCCTGTTCAGCTATTTAAAGAAATGCTCAGTGGCAAGGTGTGCTGCTTTATGCAGCTTGTCTTCTTCAACCCAGATGCAGCTCACTGCCCTTTCCTCCCATCACAACCCTCACTCAATGGGTCTGTAACTGACTTACATTTTGTGATGTAAAATTTACAAGAAAAAAGGGTGTGTGTTGGTGGAGGGAGGGGCACTGTTATTGTTTCCAGGTGCTGCTGATTACACTTGTGTGGGTTATGAACACCCTTAATTGGGTTCCTGGCTATAAATGTGTCCTAAACAAATTTAGGAGACAATCAGGCAGTGTTAAAGGAGAACTGGGAAATTATTGTCACCAACTAGGTAACCTTAAAGCGCAATACCAATTATTCTTTATGGGGATTAGAAACACAACCAGCTATTCCTGAATGGCTTAGAGATGTGGCCAGCCAAAATGAAGCAGAATTAGACCCCAGAATAAAATGCAGCATGTGGTTTGGACCTTGGATTTTTAGAGAAGGATCTCACATCTGTTTCTTGACATCCTTTCCAGCATTCAAGTCCTAGTTCAAAAATTGTTTCCTCTTCAAAGCCTTCCCAAATTCCCACTAGTTGGAATTAATTTTCCCTTTCTCTCAATAACTGCTGTTGATGTTTCCTGCATCTACTAGGCTATTTGTTATAGTTTATTTATTATAGTGTTTGACTTTAAAGTGATTATGGTTTTATGGAGCATCTCAAATGCCAGTTATCTGTGCATATGAGATATTTTGCCAAATCTGCATACTGTCCATACTTTATTTATTTAATTTTCTCTTTATATTTAGCAACTTGTAGAAACATTTCTTCTTTAACTTCATCCTAGGCAATAACATCAATGAAATTAAAATTTTAATGTAATTATATGCATGCATATATGTTTATATATTTGAAAGTGTATCAAAATAAATACATAACTATCAAATTTTTAAACTAGTTTAATGTATAGCCTCAAATCATTTGGAATATTATCAGTAATTCTTATACTCTATATCAAATCCATACCAATATTTGCAAAACACTGCCGCATCTTACAGTGTTAGGCCCTTAGGTAGAGAAACCATTTTAAACACAATGCAATGTATTCAAGAACCTTTGCTGAGACCTGCTCTATGCAAGATGGTATGCTAGGGCACCATAATCTCAGTAATCAAGATAAAATATTTTAATACTACAGTCTTTTGATATAGTTGAAAAATATAAAAATATTAAAAATCAAAACAAATGCCAAGACTCCACACAAAACAAAACATCAACATTTTCTTTATTTTTCTTTGTATTTTTTTTATCGAGGTATAGTTTATTTACAATATTATATTAGTCTCAGGTATACAACATACAGATTTAAAATTTTTGTAGATTATATTCCATTTATAGCTATTATAAAATATTGGCTATATTCCCTGTGCTGTGCAGTATATCCTTGTGGCTTATTTATTTATACATAGAAATAGTTTGTTCCTCTTAATCCCCTACCCTTATCTTGTCCCTCCCCACTTCCCTCTCCCCACTGGTAACCACTAGTTTGTTCTCTATATCTATGAGTCTGCTTCTTTTTTATTATATTCACTTTTTGTTTTATTTTTCATATACCACAAAAACATCAACATTTTAAATAAAGACAGCATCAGTTATTTATAAACAGAAATGATGATTCCTGGCTTAGGGACTTGTTTAGGGAATTATAGAAGGTAACATATTAAGCGTCTGGCCTGTTTTCCTCTAAAGCCCATGCTATTAAACTTTGCTGTGTGATTGCAGAAACTTTATTCTTACCACTTCATGTTTCCTGAGGGAACTTTTCTAGGAGAATGCTTCAGGGCTCTGCCCACAGCCAGCTTCTCCCCCCAAGAGGAGGAGGGACAAATGATGGGATGCGGGAAGGGATTCCAGGTAGGAGCTCCCGGGGACATCATGCCTCCAGGTGCCCCTGTGAGTTAACTGTCCTGTCCTTTGCCCCTCTGCCTGTACCCAGGTGAGTAAGGGTAAATCTGGGAAGAAGGTGCTTTATAGGGAAGCTTGATAATGGCCTCAAGCCCAAAACATGTCCTGCAATAACTGCTTTAACAATAACAAACTTGTAATTTGATTCCCACCTGTCTAAGTTCTGGAACTATTTCTGTTATTTCTGAACTTAAGGGAAAGAAAGGTATGTTATTGTTTAGCCCCCTTAAACCACAACACAACGTGCCTTCCTATTTCAAAGTGCTTTGCAAACCCCAAAACATTAGAATAAGCATATTTATTGTCATATTTCATCAGTGTTTTTGTAATATAAATTCACTGGTATCCTTACTAAGTATTTTATATAAAATGTGTACAAATGCATAGCTTAGTGCCTGGGAAACAAAAAGACATGTTATTTGTCTTCCTTTTTCATGCCCTGTCCCCACCCCTATCTCTTAACTACCAGTCACATAATATCAAGGAGTTTTCTATCCTTGGCCCATAGCTGCTGCCTCCGTCCCTCCGTCCCTCTCCCTTTGTGCCCTGGGCCTCAAGGAAAACATCAAGTTTAGGATGATAATGTAATTAAGGTCATCTTCTGCCTTCAGTCATCAATGTGCAAATGCTGTATGACTAATGAGACAGTCTTAACAGAGTCTCCTAAACTGTATCCTCCAATGAGGCTAAATAGGCACGGTTTCCTCGGCCACTTTCTGACAAGAATGAAAATTTGTCCTCGCCTTTGGGCTTCTGGCAGAGTCAGAGGAGTAAAGAGAATCAGTGATATAATCATTGGCATTTGCAGAACATGGATTCTAAGAAAAATGAACTTCATTCCTCCTGTCTCTCTAGTCAGCTGCATTGTCGCTTCCTCTCTGGAAGATGCACTGGGGTATGAGGATGGGAATTCAGGTACCAAGAAAACTGGACTTCATGTGGACTCAGAGGATATGCAGGCCTTAATAAAGCACAGAGGGTCAGAACAGAAGACCCATTCCAGAGCATCTGGGTGGAGGGGAACCAGCCAGAGTCAGGAGACTGGAGCAGGGTTGCAGTTCAGCTGTGGCTCTGGGGTTTAATTCTCTCCATCCCCTGAAACAGAGGCCTAGTCCTATCTGCTTTCCACAGGGTGTTTTTTTTAACCTTTTGTGTTTATTTTTTATCTTTCATAAACTGGAGATTAATGACCACTTGATAGGGCTCATATAAGAATTAAGTGAGACCACGCATTTTTTCTGGTTCGTGGTGTACCGTAATGCAATACCCCAAGTAAGTAGTAAATAAATATTAGTTCTTTTCAATAATTTAAAATCATAGACCTGGTCTTTTTGTGACTAATCCTGGGCGTCAATTTTTCTACTAATTTTTATTCTTAAGTCACAACATTGGTCTAATCATAACAATTATATAACTTCATTATTGCCCCCTGTACTACTGGAGAAAAACAAGCAAACTTAAAACAGCTTCCTCTTTTTGCCTTCCCCAATATTATGTACATAATACCCTGAGCATAATATTTTTTTTAAATGCGTATCCAATCACAGTTATCTCCTGCTTACAATCCTTCAATGTGTTTCCACTGTTCTTAGAATAAAAAGCAAAATCCTCAACATGACATAAGATGTCCTAAATGATCCAGCTCCTCACCTCATGCTGCCTTTCTTCCCTTCTTCTTGAGCCTCTAACCATGCTTGTCTTTCTTTCTGAAAGAAGTCACTCTCTACTGTCTCAGGGCCTTTGCACATGTTGTTCACAAACTTCTTTCCCTAGTTAATTCTATGTGTGTTTATATCCAGTTAAACATCATTTACTCCAGGAAAACTTAATTAACACTCCCCTTGCCCCACCTCAGATAATAAAGAGTCCCTCTTTTTATATGATTTATTTACTGCATGTTTTTTTTTTTTTCTTTTAGCACTTACCTAAGTTAAAAGTTATGCATTGGTGTGATTATTTTGACTATCCTTCAGTCCCTCTTCATGAGGGTGTGCACCTTGTCTATTGAACATGTTCTTATTTCCCTGGACCTGAAATTGTTTGGAAGGCACTAAATAATTGTTCGTTAAGGCACTGTGCTATAGCTCATTTTAAATATTCTGAAAAAAATTGAAATTAAAAAATTTAAAATGATCTGTTCAAGGTCATCCAGCCATCAAATGCTAGGATGTTAAATTGGTAGCAGTGTTTAAAAAAAAAAAAAAAAGGTTTAAAAGAAGGAGAACTGAAATGGAAATGCAATCAGATTAGAGACGTAGAGTTGGCAGAGGGCTTCATACCCTTCTTTCTTCCCACTGCAGACATTTTTAGTCACTCCTAACACTCTTTCCCACTAAGCACGGATTGGTCCTTCTCAACACAACTAACTCTTCAACAACTAGTTGAAACCCATTTGCCACTTCTAGCAAATATTTGAACAAGAAGATTTTTTGAGTGGTGAACAATGATGAATAAATATTATACTTATTATACTATCTCTGTGGCAATGGTACCAGAAAGTATTGGCTTAGCTTTTATCAAATGTGTTTTGGATTCCTCGGTTTTTCTTGAAGCCCCTCAAATGCATATTATCTAGTACGCCCATATGAATATATAACCAAACTTGGATAAGTAATTGAATAAATGAATTTAACAGTGAATGAATGAATGAATGAATATAATTGAGTCACATGGGAATAATAGCAGTTTCACTCTTAATTTTGACATGAAACCTAAAATGCCAGGTAGTATAAGCATCTCTGTCCTCTGGTTTATTCTATAGTCAGTTGAGGGTCTGACCACACTTGGAAGGCCGTATAAAACAGGACAGGGAACACAGAACATTTCAGCTTCCCCTTGCTTAGTTGCAGTTGTCTTCCAGGATCCTGTTCCAGGTCAGATTCCCCGAGTGTTTTTAATGTCCCGGTGTAACACTGAACATGAGGGAAATTAAATATGATGCATGTTACCTGGTCTTCCTGGACTGCCTAGGCCACTCTGACTCTAGCCATTGGACTCTATCCCTATCCTATTAGGATTTGCCTCTTCCCATCAAACAAACACTTCTGATCCACAGCTGAGCTTCTGCAATCTTTTTGACAGGTTATCCACTACTTGAATTTAATCTGCCCCAGGTAGATCAAGAAGAATTGATATGAATTTTTTGATTGGGTGCCTGTCTTTTTTCTCTCCATTCTTTACCTTTTGGCAGCTGAAGGGGATCCATCATGATAATTTCCCGTTATTAGGTTTGAAGTGTTTTGAATGTGAAATGCCTTTTCACTTAGAAAGAATTGATGCCTATAACTTGTAATGTGTTAGCAGTTTGGTAGAGTGCTTGACAGCCCAAACTGCATTACAGGTAGCTAATCCCCATGGCTGAGCTCCATTAAAGAAGAGATCGTATCTGTTAATACAGCCGTAGAGTGTGGGTCATTGTGCTGAAAGGCAGTCTAGCTGCTGGGAGAAAGATTATTACGTGACTTTATTCTATTTTAAACTTGGAGAATGTATGGTAGATATACTAGTCATGACTGATTAAAGATACCAGAGGGGATTTTATGACTCTCCTGGTATGTGCCAGGTTTATCATTTCCACCAGAAAGAAAAATGCTCCCAACGGCTTAAACGAGACCAATAGCAAATATCAAGCTATGGACAGCTACCCAGCTCCTGTACATTCTTCACTTTGACTTCCCCCATATTTCACACAGTTCTTCGGAAGAGATGAGAGGCTGATACCCTCTGATTCTTAATGTTTATTGATATTGACCCCTAAGAAAAAAAGAGTTTCTGGTCCAATATCGTGGCCCTGGTCTGATGTGGGTTATTAACATTTTTTTTCTGAAAGCCTAGAAAAGGTAAGTACAGTTCAGTTTATGTACCATCTTTAATCAATAGATAGGGAGAATCTTGTGGTTCTTTATTGAGGTCTAAAAAGTGTGGTAATGTCTCTGTACTATGGTTGATTAAAAATAACCACCTTCAGCAACAGATGAGAGAGAGGATGCCAGTGTACCACATATTCGTCATCCCTGGTATAGACAAACTCATGCATAGCTTGGTGAACTTTGGAGTAATTAAAAATATAGTCAGGTTTATGGCTCTTGCTGATTCATATAATCTATAGGAAAGTGCTATAGACTGAATGTCTGTGTGCCCTTCAGATTCATGCTTTGAAGCCTAATCCCCAATGTGATGTTATTTGGAGGTAGAATCTTTGGGAGATGATTAAGTCATGAGGGTGGAGCCTTCGTGAATGGGATTAGTGCCCTTATCAGAGACAGCCCAGAGAGCTCTCTTGCCCCCTTCTACCATGTGAGGACACAGAGAGATGTCCATGAGCCAGGAGGCAGGCCCTCACTAGCCACCAAATCTACCAGTGCCTTGATCTTGAACTTCCCAACTCCAGAACTGTGAAAAATAAATTTTTGTAATTTAAACCACCAGATCTATGGTCTCTTTGTTATAGCAGCCCAAACAGACAAATACAGAAGGCCAATTAGAATATCGGAAATCTAGATTATGAGATAGCTCCCATTTTATTATGTTAAATGTAGTTTTTAGTAAGCAAAGCATGATTAATGAAACTCCAAAAAATAGCCCATTGAGCAGTCAAGATTTCATTGAACAGACATTTGTGTATTAATCCCAAAATTCCATAAGAGGGAAGAGAAGTACTGACAAGATGCCTAGCCTTAAAAAATACACACATCATGGCAAGACATGAAATGCAGATGTATGGAATAGTTCAGTTACCAGCCAAATGGCTTTCAAGTACCAGAATGTGAGTTATCTATGGTTTCATAAATTGACCCACACAAAATGGCTTCAAATTCAACTCAGAGTTCCTTCGGGGGAAAGGATGCTTCTCAAGGTCTACAAAGTACTTATTTCTTGTAAACCAAAGATTGTGCCTTAGAATTTATCTAGCTCATGTCCTGATTTATAGGGAAACTGTGTGGTCAGTGGAGATGGTTATATTTATCAGAGGTCCTCAGTTTTTTGTTTTTTGTTTTTGCGGTACACGGGCCTCTCACTGTTGTGGCCTCTCCCGTTGCAGAGCACAGGCTCGGAACGGGCAGGCTCAGTGGCCATGGCTCACGGGCCTAGCTGCTCCGCGGCATGTGGGATCCTCCCGGACCGGGGCACAAACCTGTGTCCCCTGCATCGGCAGGCGGACTCTCAACCACTGCCCCACCAGGGAAGCCCAGAGGTCCTCAGTTTTGACAGCAGATCAGTTATCTGAATTCCTAGTCTAGTGTTGGTATGGGAAAATTCTAATAATTTTATTAAACAATTTTTAAAACCAAAAAAAAAACAATTTTAGGGTCATTCAGTTACTTAGTAATCTCATTTATTTAGTACTTTATCATTTCAGATAGCCTTTCGTAGTAAATAAGAGCAAAGGATTGGGATTAACATAAATTTGGCACTTCCATTTAGTAGCCAAGTAACATTGGAGCCATGCTCTGTTTTCCCATCTGTAAAATAGAGAAAATAATGCCTACTAGATAAGGTAATAGTGAAGTTTAAATGGGAAATTTATGTGAAACCAATGTACAGAACACATACTAAATATCTTCACATCTCCATATCAGAACACCTTGTCAATCACAGAAAAGGTGTGAAATCTCATTGGTTCATTTTTCTTCTCCTGTATGTATTTTCAGCTGCTGAAATGATTGAAACTGCAATTAAGATACAAATTGGAAGTGATTGTAATGTATCTTTGTGTCCATTTAGTCTAAAGAGCAAGCTAATACCAAAAAAATTCATTCATTTTGCATTCATTATTAATTAGCAAGTATTGAGTGAGCATATTTTAAGTAAAATTTAGTTCTCTCAGAGAACTAAGTTTTCTCAGAAAACCTTGCCTATAGCAATAGCTCAAGACAGTTGTGTTCTTGATCTTAAATGCAAATGACCCAAATGTTTGTTTCTAAACCAACTTTTAAGCCTTACGATGATAACCACCTTCTTTAAGGTTATCCATTATATTCAGTGCTTTAGTTTAGTGTGATATGAGAACCCAGTACCTCTTCATCTTCTGGCTAAAATCTCTCTAGTAGGAATATTTGGACTTGTGTCAGAGTTCTTCCCGCTTCTCAGTGTCAGTGTTCTTTCTCTGTCATTGTCTCTCCCTAGCCTCCCTACACAAATACTGACAAACCAATAATTAAGGTCCTCTATGGGACCCCATTTCTTGCTATGGGGGAAACAATACAAGTGACCAGAACACAAATGAAACCAAAACACCTCATTCTCAAACCATGCAATGAAGATCCAAACATGGGCTTCTAAGACCAGTCTTTTACATGCTCAAAATTATAGTCATTGCTTTGTAATCCCCACAAAGGCCCCTCCAGTTTGAAAGGAAACAAACACAGGTACTTGGATGTGGTAGGTAAATATTAAGACTGCAATTATTACACTCATCATTTTTCTGTGTTTTGGTTTTCTACTTTGATTAGTTTTTTCTGTATTTCACAAATTCATAAAAATAGAACTATGGCTTTTATTTCATTGTTTAAGCTCCTGATCAAATGTACTTTCAGCATTTCTGGAATATCTCCAACTGTTAGACATTTATTCCCTCTTAGAACCTGCTGCAATATGCCTTCCCCTGTACTTACCTTTTTGCTCTAGATTCATATTTGTCACTGTTAGGTCATGTCTTTCTTTTGTAACTTCTGTATCCAGGTTCTAGAAACTTGCTCTGAACCCTGATCTGAACTTGCTCTGAAACTTTCCTGTAGACAGATAGCCTGATGTCAAATATTTGCCTCCATATCTGGATCTCTAAGGAAGCCTTCTGGAGTCTCCAGGGTTACGCTCCATCTGCTTTCCTGCCTGAATATTCTCCTAGGTCTTGATGTTAACATGTTTTCTAGATTGCCCTCCTGTCTTCCGTCACTGTCCAAGCTGGAGATTATTTTCGTTTGTCATTCTGGACTTCCTTTCATCATCTGTGCCTGAATCACCAATTCTGGGGCATCCCAACTTTGGGGTCAGACCCCCAGACAAGTTCAGTTAGTCATTGTCATTACATATGAGAAGTAAAAAAAAAAGTCCCTTTTTACTCTTTTCCCATTAATCACAATGAGGCTTAATTTTTACTTAAAAAAAAAAAAAAAGTGAATGCCCACACCCCACATACTAGAAGTTAGCTGATCCTAACCTTATAACTAAAATGTATTGAGTACTTACCTTATGACAAACACTGTACTAAGTGCATTATGACCCTTATATCTTTTGATAATGAGAATAACCTTATGAAGTAAGTACTTTTTTTACCACTATTTTTCAGATTAAAATGAAACAAACAAACTTGAGTCTTAGATCAGCTGCTCAAATACATTCTATGACCAAGCAGAAGAAGCAGAACTGGAGTCCAGGTCTGTTGATGTTACATTACAGCCCGGTTGCCTTTCCGCCAAAGATCCCCGCTTCTTGACCAATTTAGGTAGAATATGTATTTAAATATGTACTTATTGAGTCAATGAGTCACAATGGTTTGTAGAGCAAGAGAACAGAAAAAGGAGGGAGGAAAAAGATCTCTTGTCCCCTGTAGGCAACAACTAGGCAACAACACTGATATAAGGATGCTAATTCATTAGGACTTTTTCATTGCTAGAAGATGCCAGACTTCAGAAATTCTTTAAAAAATAAACTTAGAACTTTACATGACCTCCTTCCTTTCGTGCATGTGACAACTAACAGATGTGCGCATCTGGCATCTAATATTCTGTCTCACATGGCTGCTTAGATCTGGAGACTTAGCAGCAGTCATGGAAGGGAAAGTCGTGAGGATGCTCCTGTGGGGAGGCTCAATGATTTCTTGGTCCATTCTGACCCTGTTCTGTTTCCTCAGCTCCTCTCACGTCTTTGGCTTTGCCGGGCCCTTGCTTTCAGGAGCTCCCTCACCGTACAGTTTGCCAACTTGCAATTTCACACCACATTTGTCACCATAGCAACAAAAAAAACCCCTACAAAGTGGAAAATTTGTTGAATCAGCCATCAGATTTGTGTCTTGCTGGTGTCGAGTCAAACACATGCCTGCATCTTGAGTAATCTGTGCAATGGGCTGGTATGTTTCCAGAGGGTGTTGGAGCCTGAACTTCAATTTCCAGCTGTCGCAATCTCTCCTTCACTGACCTTGTTTGCTTCTGACCCCGGCTTGGTAGTTGGCCAAGAAGACTTTTTCCCCATCCACACTTCAAGTTCTGCTTTCAGTGAGTCTTCCTCTGGTGTACAAAATGAACCCAGACTGAATTAATCAATGTTTAAGAAGTAGTGTTTATCATACATAGTCTTTGGTGTTGGTTGAACAGCATGGAAATAATTGCATCTAAATCTGAATACTATAACTTAAGAGAGATTTACATGTTAATTATAGTCAGGGAGATCCTGAAAATGGGTGTCAAGAACCAACTAGTTAGTCTGTGCTTAAAGTCAAAGTTTAGTGTAAAGCTAAAGCGAGGCATGGTGGTGGCCACAGTCTGAGAGAGAAGCCCAGTCAGACAGATGATTGTTCAAAATGTCAGGCTCAGGTAGGGAGACCAGGTGCTCATGTCCGCACAGTGTGGCAAACTCAAAGAACAAAGAGAGCAGGCACCTGTAGCTCAGTAAGGATCTCCTTCACTACTGCCCAGGGAGCTCTCATTTCTTAACGCCAGCTTTGGGCCAGAGACTAGGAGGGCAGTAGAAAGTAAAGGCTTTTCTCTGCAGGCATCCTTTAAAGCCATCCACAGAACTAGATGACTCACTGCTCCCAGATTCTGCAACAGTTTTCTGTCTTGCTGTACCTCTAAATTGCCTTTTCTCCATTTAGCTAAAGATGCAAATCCTATTATCCTTCAAAAAACCAGCTAATGGGACATCTGCTCCTTGGACTCTTTCTTTTACACCACTCCCAAAATTAAATAGGACTGTCCACCCCTTCTGTACAGTTATAATTGTCAATCCCTGTTTCTCCTGATACATTGCTTGCTTTATTCTTTGTATTCAAATTAGTACTCCAGTTGGTGTGTGTGTGGGTACACAAACTTACAAACTGTGTGAGGGTAGGGATGATATCCAGTTCACTCTAACTCTCACAACTAGAGCAGTTCTAGTTGCTATTATTTCTATATGCACAGATGAGAACACACAGGTTTATGCTAATGGTTAGAGTGTATTCTATCTGTGCAAATTATCGGTGAGCGGGATGTGTCTCTAATTTGCCTTTCTCTGGTGCCTAGTACAATGCTTTGAACATAGTAGGTTCTTTGCAGATCTTTGTTCAACAAAGATCTCTCAAATTTATGAACTATAGAGATTTTCCAGTGCATCTGAAGAGGCCAGACAAGTTTCCTGCTTATGTAGATCAATGCAAATAAGTATGCAAATATTACTAAAATGATTCAGGGAAGGTGGACCCCCTACTAACAGAAATGACTCACAGATGTCTCCATTACCACTGTTTCCCAGAATCCCTCAGCCTGCACATGCCCAGTTGAAGTTCCATGGCTCTTCCCAGGAACAAAGATGATGGAATGATGTGCTACCTCTGGGGCTCTCTAAGACCCTCTTTCGAACTCCCCAGAGTGAGCATGACAGGAGAGACCTGTGCAGCCCCTAAATGGGAACTGTACAGCCAAGCACTATTGACACTACTTCATTATGAAGATGCATGGGTTGGCTTCTAGCTAATGAATGCCAGTGCTCGGAAGGATAAACTCGGCTTCTCCCTGATACAATTTAACATTGTATTTCCCTAATTTGGGCCTGATTTAGTCACTGGGGTATTTGGACGCCTCTTCTATGGTGCCGATAGTTAATTAAACAGATGTTGCAGAGGGAATCATTAATTTTAGTGCTGCAGAGGGGAGTGAAATGACTTTGTGAAGTTAATGTTTCAGCAAAACAATGGGCTTCTGTCATCAGATGGTATAAACTGAGTAAATTAAGAGAACAAGTAGAATAGGGTAGATCGCTCTGAAGAAATATCAGTTATTCATTTTAGGAATTACACTTCTTTTCTGTCTTTTCCTTCCCATAAAGGGAGAAAAGTGGATGTCTGCAGGGAGGGGTAGTGGCAGCAGGAGGAAAGCAGATTGAAAAACTCGAAAGCTTTAGCTAAGCAAAGATTTTTAACTTCGTCAGGGTTTATTTTGTATCTGGGAGTGGATGGTTTAGGAATATGGACTGAGTCAGATGAACCAGAAAAATCTGTGACAAGATATATAGTTAGGAGAACACACCCCTGGAAGACAGAGAAATGTTCTTATCTATTGTACTAAGAATTATTCATTATTTCAGCAAATATTTATTGTTAAGTGGAACTTGGGGACCAGAAACATGGCAATGAACATAGAAGGGGGTCCCTGCACATGCAGAGCTCACAGTCATTTAGGAAAAAATGTATAGGTGCAAACTCCTTGTCCTAGAATATTTCCTCACAAAAATATATGTCAGTTTATCACACACATATGTGGGGAAGAGAGATAACATTCATTGAGCAGCCCCCATGAGCCATGTGTGCTTGTGCTTAATGTTTGTTGTGAGGAAATTTGACAAATTTATGGGGAAACTGAGACCCCAGGAAGTGGAGTGTCTTCCCAAAACCATGAGTGTTATGAAGAAATTGCATATTAATATTGGTTCAGAAATAGATTTTGCCTTCTAGAAGCTTACATTCAATGAGAAAAGATACATTATGCAAGTAGATCTATCCATTATACAAGATTTAAAGTGACTCGCTATATAAATAAAATCCAGTGGAAATTCAAGGAGGAAGACACAGATACCACAAGGCCAGTCACAGAGGAGGTGGCATTTAAGGTAGCCCTCGAAGAATGGGTTTCACTTCAACATGCCAAGATGGGAAGAGGGCTTATAGAGGACACGGATTTCATCAAGCCATTCCATGATCAGGGTAATTCCTTCTCATATGACACTGTGAAATTTGTGTTTGTCAGTCTATTCTGCTCTGGTAGTCAGAAAAATGGCCGTACAACTATGTCCCTCTCCTCATCCCCAGAATGTGTGACTATGTTACGGCAAAGGGAGATTTTGATTACAGTTGCAATTAAGGTTGCTGATCAGTTGACCCTAAGGTAAAAAGATTATCCTGGGTTATTCCAATGGGCTCAATGTAATCACGAGGATCCTTAAATGGGGGATAAGGGAGTCGGAAGGATCACAACCAGAGAGACGGCAGCATGGAAAGGCTTGACTGTCCATTGCTGTCTTTGAAGGTGGAAGAGTGTCACGGGCCACAGGATGTGGGCGTCCTCTAGAAGCCAGAAAGCAATCAAATGGATTCTCCCTCAGAGACTCCAGAAAGGAATGCAGCCCTACCAATGCTTTGCACTTAGCCCAGTGAAACTCATTTCAGATTTCTGACCTCCAGAAGTATGAGATAATAAAACATGTTGTCTTCAGCCACTAAGTTTGTGGTAATTTATTACAGCAGCGATAGGAAACTAATACATTGACAGAAGAGGCTTATTTCTTCTTTGGTTTGAGTAATTTCTATCAGATAAAACCCAGATGCTTGTCTTTTCTGATTCAACTTTTTTTTTTTCTTGATGAAAATGTATATTGCATTCATTTTTTGGATCCTGATTAATCATTCATTCCATGAATATTTCCTTAGATTTCCTGAGGTAAGATGGTACATAGAATAGATGGATTCCCTTTCCTCCTGAAGCTTACATAGTGAAGAAAAGGGTAGAGGTTAGATTTGAAACAAGGTGGATGGGCCTGTCATTTGCTGTGCCAGGGAACGCAGGAGCAAAACCAGGTATGGGACAGAAGAGTATTAGTTTAATTTTATCTGTGTCGCATGTAAGGTTCTAGGGTGCAGGTTTGCAAGTCAAAAGTGAGAAATGGGCTAGGAATACAAATCATTGTACTTATTCAGCTTCCATCCCAATTGCATTTTTAGTGCAGGTTGGGTCAACAGAATGGTGCCATCCGTGGCACCTGAGGACGGGCATTATGGGGAAACACTGATGGAAAGAGCCCAATGGTATACAAAATGATTACTTTGCTCCATCTGAGCTCGGTGCTGAGCACACCTGCTGTGCAGGGCCCATTCATGTGACGTGACTCCAAGTGGGCTGATTAAACGATTATGCTCATTGATCTCCGGGGACTCTATTCTGTTACGGCACTGACTCAGCTGGGTAGACAGGTTTTATTGCTGTGTAGTGTCTCGTGATGGGCCCCCCTAATTATTCTTAATCCACTTTCTGTAATATTTGGTTTCAAGAGTATACCCCAACCCCAACCTAGATTATGTTTTCTTTCTGTCTCTGATAGGTACACAATCACCACTTGATGGCCAATTTAACCAAAAAACACCCACTATTCCATAATGGCTTAAGAGTTGAACCCTGTGTCTATCTTAAATTCTCAAGCTTTCATCTTCAACTATTTGGTCAAACTGGACCAATTTACAAAATCAGTCATAGACATGTACGTAGATATGGGATATACTTTTAGAGTCTAAACAGTACTGGGAATCAAAAATTTTAAGAATTCTAGCCTTGTAAAATGAAAATTGAGGCTGGTACACTGTTACAATCATTGCTAGCTATTTTTGTTTGTGTGTGTGTTTGTTTTTCTTTATATGGTAATTGTAGGATTAATTCACAGACAAGCTGCTACACGTAAACTCAAATTGAAAAGAGCGCTTAGAGGAGACGAATCACATACAGCAAAACATGGTAAAGTCCTTTAATTAACCAGAGCAACAGTGCAAAACAATTATTGAGAATGATCTCCGGGGTATCTTCTATTCCCTGAGGCAACTTCTAAATTATCAAAATTTATTTTCTTACCGTAACCGCTAAACTGTGTTTTCATCATTACTTCTTCCATTGTTACTATTAGTCACATAATCTCGGAAATATGAGATACCATTAAATCCTATAATTTTCCTCTTGGGGTTACTGAGACCCTAAAAGGGCAGGGGATTTGCCCAGCTCTTGTCTTACAGCAACATGGTAGACTAGATGTCCTGAGGGACACTCCTCTTTAAGGGAAAGAAAGAAAAAAAAAGCTAGGTTATAAAAAGGACAAAATTTGGATGCAGTGTTAGTGTTTTTTAAAGGTAGGGAGTATTTCCACAAACATCCTGCTCCCAGAACATATACAGCTCTAAGCTGGTGGAAGCTAGGGAAAATGGGCCAATGAGAGAAGTAGCAAGTGCTTGAAGGTAGGTATCTAGAGAAATCCTATATTAGAATTACTGAATCTTGGACTGGCAGAGTGGTGGAAAGCTGGCTCTGTGGCTTCACATTAGCCATGACTCTCAGTGGAAGAGCAAATGTCCCCAATCTGGGGCATACATAGGGTTGAGGAGAGGCAGATTCATACCTCCATCTGAAAGTCGTTTCAACACAAACACAACCAGTAGCCGAATACTATGGCAGTAGAGACAGGCTGTTCATGACACCCATTGCTGAGGGTCTTTTAGAGCCCTACTGTGACAAGACACCAAGCACAAGTGAGGACATTTCTAGGTCGGGATGCACTTTTGCCCAAGGGAACGGTAAGACTGTGAGAGAAGGTCTTTCTCTCTGTACGTCTTTCTCTCTTGTAAAGAAGGGGCTACACTAATGATTATTATTTCTAATAATTGTAGCAATCTTTCTTGTTATAGTGCTTAGCTTCTGGAAGTTTCTGACATGTGCTAATGAGGACAAGATTGCAGGTTTGATGGACAGAAGAGTGAGTTCATTTTAGTCCTGCCATCAATACTGTCAGTGTGTATTACTGATTAGGAGGGCCACAGATATTAGAAGTGTGGCTGCCTCTGGTTAACCCATCACTCTTATAATAATGCTCCACAGTATAGGAGTTAGCAAGAAAGTGTTCGGCATCAAAACAGATGGTCCGTTTGCTCTAAACTTGATGAGTCATTGTCCCAGTTGCTGGTCTCTAAATTCCACGAGGACACAGATTATGTTGGTCTCATTCGTTACTATATCCTGAATGCTTAGCTGAGGTCTTGGCACATAGATGGTAATCCTTTACTTTTGGATGAATGAATTATTTTAATCAATTTACAAAATATTTAATGTAATACCCTGGAGGGAGTCCTGGCATTGGAGCCACAAGGTCCAGGCTGTGTTAGCAGACTTCCCCATCAATGTTGTGGCCTGTGGAAGGTATTTTAACCTTTTAGGACCTCACCACCTTTCCCATTTGTAAAATGGAGCTTGGATACATATTTCACCAGATTGCTGTATGAGTTTAGGAGCGGTAAAGTTTTCCACAGATATTAGGTACTATGATAAATTTAGCACTTATGCAGCACTGAGTGAAGAAATATAAATGAGGAAATAAATAAATTAAAAACTGATCGTTACTGAGTAGCCCCGAATCATACACTAGACACTTTTATATATGCTTTACTATTTAAACAATAGCATTTTTAAATAAGTGTTAGTGTCTCTTAATTATCAGGAGGACAACAAAAGGCTCAGGTACAGATTGCATTTACCTGGTTTTAAATGGCTACGATGATTTCTGTCTCTCCACCATGTCTCACTGCCTCCTGGCACAAGTGTAAGGGCAGAGAACAACATGTCAGAGTGTACTTAACTGCTTAATTACGTGGTACCCCATGTAATGCTGCAGTTTGGAAAAGAGGAAGAAGGGGGATGCCAGGAAATGTCTAACAGACCGAGTAGGAATTTAATGAAGCTTTGAAAGATGGGTGGAATTATTTCCTCTGATTTTAAAGGGAAAGCATAAACCTTTAGCATACATGAAGCCATCAGCACCCACAAAGGAACAGAGGCCAACGTAAGTACTGGGGGAAATTCCATTTGCAGACTTGGGTAAAGCCAGTGTATGAGAGTAAGGGAAATAGAACTGAATTGCTTTGCTTCTCCCAGATTATACACAAAAATATCGAGCCCTTTGTGCACCAAGTGTGATTACTTATTTGGGTTCCCTGATCTTGATCCTGAACATACAGGTGCTAGGAATGAGGGTCAAAACTTGTCCTTGAAGAAGCTGGTAGTAGCACAGCCCACCACAAACTTCCTCATCACCACAACCCAAAACAAATCATAGAAATATTGTTGGGAGTGATGAAAGAGATGCTGGATTCCAACAGTCGGAGCCATTTTTATGTGGATATTAAATAAAAGTATTTCCACAGGATCCCAGAGAATTTGGGATATTCCGGAAATAGAGAGTTACACTTTACTCACTTTCTAGTTGCAGCTGTTTATGTACTTGAATTCATGGGCATTGCTGTTACTATAGTAGTTGATTGTCTGAATCTTCTTTTTATCCCTTAAATGAAACTTGCATTTTAGTAACTGTCAATTCTGCTTGTATGTCAGAATTACTTAGGGATACTTTTAGAAAACTATATAGACCAGGGTTCCACCCCCTGAGATTGTGATTTAATAGATTTAGGGAGTCATGGAATCTAGAGTTTGAAAATTCTCCCCTGAGATTCTAACGCAAGGCCAAAGTTCACTTCCAGTGGCATAGATCATACAAACACCTGATCCAGATGACCCGTGAATTAATAGCATTCTTTAGGATTGGGAGGGCTCCTCCATCTCCCATCCATGAGTCTTATCTCTAGTTGTACTTAGTTACATAAGGTTTTTTGGGGTATTTTTTTTTTTTTTCAAAAATAGATTCTTCGGCTTCATACTCGTTTTTGTTTGTTTGTTTGTTTGTTTGTTTTTTGCGGTACGCGGGCCTCTCACTGTTGTGGCCTCTCCCGTTGCGGAGCACAGGCTCCGGACACGCAGGCTCAGCGGCCATGGCTCACGGGCCTAGCCGCTCCGCGGCATGTGGGATCTTCCCGGACCGGGGCACGAACTCGTGTCCCCTGCATCGGCAGGCGGACTCTCAACCACTGCGCCACCAGGGAAGCCCCATACTCATTTTGATATAGGAACATGGATTCTGTATTTTTAATAAACTTATTTTTTCATAATTTTAGGTCTACAAAAATGTTGTGTAGCTAGTTTAGAGAGTACTCCTATACCCTTCACCTCAGCTTCTCCTAATTTTATATAACCATGGTACAGTTTACAAAACTAAGAAATTAAGACTGGTATATTAGCTAAACTATAGACTTTATTCAGATTTCACCAGTATTTCCGTTAATGTTCTTTTTCTGTTCCAGAATTCAAGCCAGGATATGATAATTCATTTAGTGGAGTCTATATTTTAAAGACAATTTTAAAGGTGATTTTGATATAGTCAGTCCTCATACCAATGTTTGTAACTTCCAACCTTATCCAATCTGCTCAGTTTTGAGGTAACTGAGCACATTCAGAAAGGACTCAGTTAACCCAGCTATCTGACAAAAAACAGCAAGGCTTATGAACTCCTGGTTATCCCATTATCCCACACAGTCATGACTAGGCTCCAGGGGATTTCAGGGAAGCCAATGAAACCTTGTGGAAATAAAAGCAGTTACAACACTCAGTAGGAGTGAAGAGGCTCAAAGACCTATTAGAGCTTGAGGAGCCCTTATCTCGTTGGTAATGAATTTGAGGAAAACTGTTTTTTTTTTTTTCAATAGTGTATGAATTAATAATCTAAGATTATATCTGTGGTCAAAGACTTAACCACACAAACACAAGACATGCTCTGTACTCAACATTGGCAAAATCTATTTTCCATTGATTTATAGAAATAGTCAATGGTATACAGACTTCTGCAGGAGCAAAAAGTGTCAATACCTGTAAAGTAATTATAAAGATAGAAATCCTAATTTCAAATAAATTTCTCAGAAGAGAATTTTCTTTTCTCTGTAAACAGCACTTTATTTCAAAGAGCTATACAAATACTGTATGGAGTTGGAAAATTTAAACACACACACAAACATGAACATGTGCACACATACACTTATGAGCATGTAGCCTCTCAACCCTGAATAAAAGACTGTTTGAGGTGAAGTCCTCATGCTCTCTACTTATGATGCTTTGATTCACCTCCTGACATTGCTTGGCTAGATTTCATACTTGAATTTATGTCTTTAGAGCTCAGCTGGTCTAAACCATTGCACCTTGATGAAAATTTATTTAATTTTCTTTTTTTCAAGGTATTGAGCTTCTAATATTCACTTGCTCAGCATTGCAATCAATGTTTCAAGCTATTAATATTTTTAGGTACTAAATTCTGACCATTGTCTAGCAAGGTAAAGAAGAAAGGGAGAACATTCTCAGAGGAAAATATATGTAACCACATCACCTAAATTTTATTTAACCAAGGTTTTATAGTTTGCAAAACGTCATCTCCTTATTTGAGTTTTACAACAAACCTGAGAGATTCTATGGTACTTCCATTCTACCCATGCCTCTCCTTATGGTTCCAGGAATTATATAGTTCTTGGGAGTAGTAAAATTAACAACCAAGAAAGATTCATCCACTGCATTTACAAAAGTTCACTGACTGCTTAGTATGTGCCAGTCATTGTACTGAGTTCTTTTAATAAAGAGGCATTTCTTAACCTTTTGGAAACCCTTGACAAACATATATAACATCCCCCCAAATCTAGAGAATCTCTTAAAGGCTCTTACCTTGAAATAAGAGAAGTCCATTGGGGTGCTGGATCATACACTGAAAGTCACCTCACTTGACTTCTCAATGGACTTTTTACTCATGCAAACAAGAGGGTATCTTGTTATAGGATTCAGGGTGGGAATAATGCATGAGCCCAGATATTCTCTTTGAACAGAAAGGTTAGTGGATATTAAGCCCAGGCCAGATTTAAGATTAGCTAGAAGACAGGGTTGTCAATATGCTATGATTTGTTGTGCTTGAAACATATCCACTAATCCATGCCCTGCTAAACTATTTTTCACCTTGACATTGAAAAAGTGTCTAATATCCTTGTATTAATCACAAGGTAGTTAAAGTGTTTAGGGATAGATGGTAGATTAAAGATCATCTAACTCAGCTCATTGATTTTACAGATGGGGAAATTGAGACCCAGAGAAAGGAAATGGCTTATCCAAGATTATGAACTATTTGGTTGTGAGCTCAAACTATAACATAGCTCTCCTAACTCTATGTCCATTATCAGTTTCTCTTTATACTCCCCAACTTTATGCTATTGCTACTGTATAGCTGTTTCACACTAATAATGAAAAATGAACTCATAAACTTTTTAGGTTTGTAGTTGTGTAGTTCACCACAGAATCTATATTTTAATAAGTTATCCCAGGTGATTATAATGCACCTGCCCTGATACAGGTCCACAACCAACAGTGGGAAATTCCAACTCCAGTCTCCCTTATCAGAGACCAGGTATTATGACCCTCTTAGGAATTTATTTTTGCATTTATAAATGTTTCACTATATATTTACCATAACGTAATTATGATTACTCTAGCATATTGTTATTAGGATTCAAGACAGCTTGGAGCGTTTGTGTTAGAAGCCCAACTCTCCCTAAAAAGACCAGAACTAGAAAAGGCAAATGGCAACCCAAGAAACACAAGATCATGAAAATTAAATCAAGAAAACATCCTGTAAATATATTAGTTCAATCCTTTCTTTGACATGTGTCTCAAAGGAAATAAGAGACTTGTTTGATCACATAATGATGTTGTCAGATGTTGTATTTGTCTGCTAGAGCTTCCATAACAAAATACCGCAGATTGGGTGGCTGAAACAACAGACATTTATTTCCTCACAGTTCTGGAGACTTGAAGCCAATGGTCAAGGTGCTGGTAAATTCCATTCCCGGCGAGAGCTCTCTTTCTGACTTGTAGACGGCTGCGTTCTCACTGTGTCCTCACATGCCTTTCCTCAAGTATGTGCGTGGAGAGAGAGGGCACGTGAACGAGCTCTGGTGTCTCTTCTAATAAGGACACTAATCCTATCGGATCAGGACTCCATCTTTATGACCTCATTTAACCTTAGTTACCTCCTTAGAGGCCCCATCTCCAAATACAGGTCCTCTGAGGGTTATGGTTTCAACATAGGAACTTTAGGGGGACACAAACATTCAATCCATTACAAATGCAAGTACCAGTTTTCTTATTGGTGTTTAAAAAGATACAGCGTCTAGGAAGTGGGAAACGTGTGCTGCAAGTACTCCTTTATGACCATGCATCACAGTATATTTCACATTGGTGTCTTCACTGAGTGTGGGCTTGGAGTATTTTCTAGGTTAAACCTACAAGTAAAGATTCTTACATTCTAAGAATATGGGTGTATAATAGAAAGGAGAGAAGATGGTGAGGAGGAGGAGGAGACATATTGCTTATACCAATGTACACAAGCCTATTGTTAGCACCTCCTTGTGACTCTGTTCGGATAATGTCACATCAATGACATAAAATCAGCTATAGAGGGAGTATTTACAACACGCAAATTGGTAAATGTGAGAAATCAGGGCCCACTCCACCCTACCCCCATGCCAAAGAGCCAGTTATGAATTATTTACCAACACACTGTTTAACAGATTTGGGTGTGTGTATGGGGTGAGTAATAGCTTATGGTGGGGTCTTTGATCAAATGATAGACATTCTGATCTATAATGTGAGTATTTGGGTGTACAGCATAAAACAAATATGATGCTGATGGGTTGTGGGAAAAACGCACACTCTTGATGATTCTAAGGTCTCCCATCTGTAAAATGGGATGTTATCTACACTTCAGATTAGAATATGACATTAGAAATGACTGTATGTTTGTATGAATTTCTAAGAAAATATTGCATAATGATTAAAAAAAAGATTCAGAATCTGACAACATTTAATATGGGGTCAGGCCCAGTGATTTAATAACAATGTGACCTTAGGTGAGTCTTTTAATTAGTCTTAACTCCATGTTTCTATTTATAAAACAGCGTTAGTATATCACTTTCTCATAAAATGACTGTGAAGGATAATTAGATCATGATGTAATGTGCTTAGTGCACTTCCTGGCATCTAAGTAGTCAATTCATACCACAACTTCTACTCTTATTACTACTTCTGTTACTACCAATACTTCTATTACTGCCACTTCTAATGCTCCTACAGCTGTTACTACTAATGAACTTCCTCACTTTACCAAGTGCAAGGCAGGAGTTGGGAGTCCTGAGAGGAGGGAGATTACAGCTATTCCTGGCTCTGAGCAGTCAGTATTCTTTTTACTACAGAGCAACTGAGTTGATGTTCTCTGCCACTAGGTTGGCACCTTTCCTATGCCAACAAGTTTGGAGTTACAAAATCCAAACTTACAAGAGCTTATATCTGAGCAGAGAATTAATAGCAATTAAACAGGTTTCATTGTGAGCACCTCAGTGGAAATCACTCTCTCCAGTTCATTTCTTCTGACAGCTGGCTATGATTGGGAGACTAAATGAGAATTTCCAGGCAAGGAGACAAGGATGATTTTGGGATTCAGAGCAGTATTTTCAGATGGGAAAATATGAAAGTGGGCATTTTTAAACCGTGTTGGGAAGGTTAGGTGGAAGACTCCTGCTGGCAAAAACCTATGCCTGTCACATTTTAAACAAGAAGTGGATAAATCTTTAGGGATTTTTAGATATGGAAGGAGAAGTCTACATAGGTCAAGAACTAAGGCTTTGGAGGCCCTTTCCACATAATGTAGCCTAAGGTATGGTTTCCTCATTTGTAATATTGGGATATTCATGTGCTCTCCTCGAAAGGCTCTTGGAAGAATTAAATTATGCAGCCTATGGAAACCAGAGATCATAGTGCCTGAAACATAGTATAAGCTCAATAAGTTGAATTTATTGAGTTTATTTTTACCCACATTATCAATTTCTCTTTCTCCTCTTCTGTTTTCTTCCCTTCCCCCTCCTCAACCTCCTTTTTTTTTTTTTTTTTTACCATAGTTGTCATCATGATCACAACCATGATCATCATCATCTCATTCTCTCCATCATCTTCTAATATATGTGGAGTTCTTACTATGGGCTGGACACTCTTCCTATTTAATATTCATTATAATTCTTTAATGTCGATATTTCATTAACTCTGGTTTACAGATTAATAAATAGAGACACAGAGAAGTGAAGTAACCAACACACATAACCAGTTAGGAGTAAAACGGAGTTGTAAATAGTTATCTTGTATTCAGAGCTGGTGTGCTCTCAAACATGTATATATTTGTGTATTTGCTAATCACTGCCAAAATGTAAATTCCCTTCTTAGAATCATTGCCTTGAAGGGTCTAGTTTCAATTTTGTCATCTGGCTATTTGGGTGGTGAATTGTAACAACCTATTAAAAAAAACACGACTGTCTGATAGCCTAAAAATGATACTGACAATGTAAGATCAGGGTTTAGTCATTCACAAATATTTAGAGATTACTTACCATGTACTAGCTACTAATCTTGATGAGGAGGATAAAGTAGTGAAAATACTGGCAACACTCAAGTTACTATGGAACTTACATTCTAGTGGGAGGAAATAAACAATGAACTAACAAGAAGGTTGGAAAACTTTTTTCTGTAAATGACCGGACAGTAAATATTTTATGCTGTGATAGCCATATGTTCTCTCATGCAACTATTATAAAGTGCAGAAGCAGTCATAGAGAAAAAATAAATGGCTGGGTTCCAATAAAGCTTTATGTATAAAACCTAGTGGCCAGCGAGATATGACTTTCAGGCTACAGTTTGCTGACTCTTGAATTGACACAGAAATGAATACGTAAAGTAAAACAATATTAGTTAGTGGTTAAGTGCTAAGTAAATGATTACTGTAGGTAATGTCACAGATGGTGACTTACGGTGTCTTCTTTAGGTTGTAAGGATTGAGAGGATCTTTTAGAAATGTAAGCTGAAATTTTAATAAAATGAGAGAAGCAACCATGAAAATCAGAAGGAAGAACATACAAGGAGAACGCAAAGTGTCTAGAGGAGAAAGTCCCAGAACCTACTAAGGAAGGAGAGTGAAATAGATAAGGCTGGGAGGGTAAATAGTGGACATATAATAAGGTATAGGCTAGGTTAATAAATTGTAATTTTATTATAAATGAATTGGGAAGTCATAGGAGGGTGTTAGACAAAAATTTACATAATTTGTTTAGTGTTAAAAAATTACTTCGGAGGGTTCTAAGAAGATGGTAGTAGTAGCATAGTCTTGTATTTTCTCTCAATCATCATCTGAAACAAAGAGACTAGATAGGGAAACCAAAAACCACTGGATTATATTTACAACAAAAGTAGGTGACAAGATATTTCCAGGAACACAAAACTACAAGCAAATTGCCAGAATCCATAGGACCTGCAGAATATCAACATCTGTGTGGCAGGAAACAGAGGCAAACAACAAAGAATCAAAACCCAAAACAGTCAAAAGACATTCATTAGAAGAAATACAGCGTGTCAGTTTGAGAACAGCAGTTGAAGGGATTTTGGTCAGATGAAGACAAGGAGTCTATGGCAAGACTAACAGAGCTTGAGCAGGTAACCAGCACTGAATTATTCACTAGCAATTACATACTTGAGTATATTGACCCAGGAAGACCATACGAAGACATATAAAATTACTAGACTTTCAATAAGAAAAATCCTTTGAACATCTAGGCAAAGATATCAAGTGACTTATAAGGGAAAAAGAAAAGTCATCTTCAGACTTCCAACAACAACAATGCTTTAGGTCAGAAGAAAATGGAGTATCGTATTTCATATTCGAAGATAGAAAAAGTGAGCTAAGAATTGTTATCCAGCAAAATTGACTCTCACATATAAGGAGTGTGAACTGTTATCAACATGCAAGAATCAAGGAAATACTGTTCTGATGAGCTCTTCTTAAAGAATCTGCTAGAGAATGAACTTCTGAAGACCAAAATAATTGGAAACATATTGATATTACTGGTGTAGAACATAAAACACGTACAGTTGACCTTTGAACAACATGGTTTTCAACTGTGTAGGTCCACTTATATGTGGATTTTTTTCATTAGTAAATACTGTAGAATTACATGATCCGTGGTTGGTTGAATCCACAGACGCAGAGCTCAAGTAAGGGAGGGCTAACTCTAAGATTTTCAACTGTGCGGAGGGTTGGCCCCCATTACCCCCACTTTATTCAAGAGTCAACTGTAGTTACTTATAGACTTAAAATTATATGAGGTTTAGAGCAATGGAATACAGTATGCAATAGCTATATGCTCAGATAATGAGAGCATAAAAATAAAAATTGTTGTGCTCTCAGACTTAGAGAATGAGCTTATGGTTTCCAGCGGGGAAGGGCAGGCGGGGAGGGATAGATGGGGAGTTCCGAACTGCATGTACACAGTGCTATACTTAAAGTAGACAACCAGTGAAGACCTATTGTAAAAATAATAAAGAAAAACTATTGCCTGGAAGTAATTTCATATATGTATACTACTAGGTAATACATTTTATTTGGGAAAACAATTTTTAAAAATTGAAAAATAAATAACTGAAAATTGAGGAGGTGGAGATAACGAGGGAAAAAAATGTGACTATTTTTACCCTTAGTGGTGGTGGTATTAGTATTGTTATTCCAAGAACATTGTGTAGATAATGTGGGATAAGAAAATGAAAGTATATGAATTATTTTAATTATATTATTTTATGTATCCTCAAGGACCATGATTCTTGCTGTGCAAGAGGAATGATGCCGATGTTACACAGAGGATGTAGCACTTTTACAAAGAAACAAGCACGCAAACAAAAAGGCCTATGGTTCTAAATTAGACTTGAAATTACCAGCAGCATTTTTCTACATCTATGTCGATATATATCGACATCTTTATATCTATACCTATACCTTTTTTTTCTTCAAGTTCTGTCTAAAGAAAAGACATTACCGATGACCAGACCAGTAGTGATGAGCTCAGAGAATGTACTTGAAATATCACATTTCATTTGAAGAAAAACAACAACAACAAAAACATATAGCAAGACTTCTTGGAGAAATGGCTACGACCAGGTCTGGGGCAGGAAATGTTCAAGATGAACCTAGAACATCTTGCCATTCCGGGTATCTAGGAAGCAGTCAAAGATCACTGAAGGCATGTCAGATAGGCTCAAGACTCATCATAAGGAGGACCTCACTGCCAAACAAGAGGCGACTGAGCTTCAAAATGAAGAGTAATTGCAGTTAATTGAAAACTATCAAATATGTTTAAATCCATGAGTTCTGGATGACATTTAAAGCAAAACAAAACAACAACAAAATGTAATTGGTCACACTTGGCCATAATAGGGCACCAAATCTTTATCTAGAAAACTGGTAATTAAAGGGAAAAATTCAAATGTTTATCCTACCTGTCTCTACAGGTCCCCTATGAACTCTACCACTGGCTAACCACACAGTAGACAAGCAAGCATCTCTTTACAAAAGTACACCCACTGTTCAATAAAGACAGAAAAGAAATAATTTGAATATCAACATTTGGCAACTCCTAATGAATTAATGGATCCAGACACTGAGCTGAAACAGCTGAGAACTTCTCAAAAAGAGAAATAGCGGGAGTGATGTGTCTCCTGACGAAAGCACACACCGCCACGTCTAGTTTTGCCAAAGAGATTGAACATGAGTGTGACCTGGGCTCTGGATCCAGCTGCCAAAGTGAAGGGTGAAAGAATGGGTGACGTGTACCATGGATGTGTAATAAAAGCCAGGCTGTGGGAAACTCTACAAGTTAAAGTCTTTGGGCTATTCAACAGATAAATTGTAAGAGAAAGAAAGGGAAGAAGTGGTCATTGTGGTTATAGATTATAGGCAACACTAATCAAGGAAATCTGATGACAAAACATTAAACACACACACACACACACACACACACACACACACACACACACACACACAAGATTACTATAAAAGTCAGGAGAGTGGCTGCTTTTGGTTGAGTGAGATATTTGAGTTAGAAACAGCCAGACGCAGAGAGGGACTATCTGAGCTGGATGGCAAAATTCTACTTTTGTCCTTGGTAATGGTTTCAAGTGCGTTTGTCTTACAATAATCCATTAACCTCTATATTTGCTTTGTGGTTGTTTTGAATCTTTTGTTTTACAAGGAAAAATACTTAAATATAATATTTGTTCTTCTGTAAAGAGATTAGTTGAAAGGGGAGCAAGGATTAAAAACAAGGACCCAGGTTAGGGAGCGAAGTAGCCCAGGCATGACGATGGAGAAGGAGTTTAGCAGGATTCCCTGTTGGACTTCAGAGAAAGAGAGAAATCATTTGGGCTGCATTCCTCTTCCTTATAGAAGAACACTCAAGACACTGAAAGGAATGTGGAGACAGATGTACCAGTAAGTGTTTGGACTTAAAGCTAAACACTTACCTACTTGATTGACGCATCAAACTGTTCCACTGGGGGTGCTGCACACGTTAGGGAGATGGCTACCTTTTTTAAATGAACAAGCACGATCTGATAAAAATCGTCACTGACAGGCACTGCTTTAGTAGGACTTTTGAGGGTCATAATGGCCAAATTACGATTTGAGACTTTTGTATATTACCAGATTAGTTTTAAACTAGTATATATTAGTTCATATTGGAGGAGACCATTTCAATTTTGGGGAAAAGGGTTGGACAAGGCGTTGCCTATGGATGTTCCACAAATCCATGATTATAACACATATCGTAGGTTGTTAGCTATTAGAGAAGGGACCTGTCTTATTTACCAGTGCTGCTGTGCAAATATGTGATAAATTGAATCCAAAATTTAAATTCAAATTGAATTATTAAATTACTACAAAATTAATTAATATCTACAAATAAATGACATTGATAACTTAACTCACACCAAACTCACACTTACTCATTTTTTTCTCTGTAAGTGACAGTAGATCTTTATGATTACTGTAGAGGCCAGAAAGGATGGGATGTGTTAGGGATTGGGGTAGGGAACTGAGAGGACAAGGAATGGAATATGGACCTGGGGGTGGAACAGAATTGAGTCAGATGCCTGACTTTTAGTCATTACTAATTGTATAAACTTGGGGAAAGTCCCTTATCACTACTCGACCTTAACTTCCACCGTTGTAAAAGGGTGTAAAGCAGGAATGATAATTATGAGTGTTGAAGGAACTTATAGTCGATGGCTCCGTGCTCCTATGCCACATAAAAGTTGCTCAATAAAAGTTACTTTTTTTCTTCCTTAGAGATGATTTTATTTGTGACCTTCTTCTACCAGTTCTGAAACCAGCTTTTCCATGTTGGCTAAGCCCTGATGCACCACATCCTGCTGAGTGCTTTTCATCTTGAATGGGTCACTGTTGACATCAGGGTCGACATTTCCCAGTACATCCTCTGCAACTGCTATGTTGATGCCAACGTGACCTGAGTGGCTTCTGTAATAATCCCTTTCCTCTACACAGTCACCTGCTGTCAGGAGCTGCCTGTGCAGAAGGAAATGATTCCCAGTCCCATCAGAGCCCTAATTAAAAGTGCACCAAATTAAACTTGAATGCATGGAAAACAATTAGCTCTCTCTTTTGTCTCTCCATTCAGATCCATAATGCAGAGCAGCCAGGTGTCATGTTCAACAAATCTCCATCACTTGATGGCCAGAGAAAGGAATGGTGTTGGAAAAGCTCCAGAAACTTCCCCTGGAGGCCTGTTCTGGCTTTCCCATCTTTTCAGGGACTCAATTGTCATGATGCTTCTGCTCGAATCCCTCTTTCTAAATATCTCCTTCTTCTCCCATCTTTCACTTTCTTCTTCCAAGAAAACAAACCTCAAAATAAGTGTCTTTATCACCATGTTCTTTATCTGGAGGTTTGCAAAATGTTTTCAACAAAATGCGAAACATGGTTGTCTGGCCTTTTTTTTTCCCACAGGATTAAAGCATCAAACACAGACATCAGTTCACTCTACTATTGTCCTAACATTACATACATACCTTAGCAGAAGGCATCCCTGCTCCCTGCCATGGTAAACATAGTCAACCCTATGTAGGCTGTGATATTTTTTCTCCATATATATGCATAAATTATTCTACCTAGAATACTTTCTTGCAACTGAGTGATCCTTAACCTTATACTAATTCCAGTAACTAAGCCTCTGCCTTATACCCTCATAATTACAGGGGAACTGAATAAACTGCTCAATTCCCCAGTGTCTTCTAGACTGGGGCCCTTACTCAATCACCCAAGCCCCACCATTCCCAAGACCTGGAAAATTATTATTTCTCTGGAAACTCCTGAGGAAAATGGTTAGGAATCCAAAATTAAATCAGAATATACAAACAAACCTATTATCTTTTTGAAAACAAGATCTTTGGGAGGAGAGACTCATGGGCTAGTGAAAAGGAAAAAGTCCAGGCTTCGGACTATACCATTTTGAATTCAAGTTTTGTGACTTGAATTATCCATGTGACCTTTGGTGTATTACATAACTTCTCTGTGTCTCAGTTCTTCTGCTTATAAAATTGTGATAATAAGATAATATCTATACATGTGCTGTTTTGAGGATTAGTGATGATTTATATAACGTCTTAGCATGGTGTCTTAAGTATATGAAGGATGGTATTGCCGATGTGAAGGAGGTCAGTCTGGCTAGAACCAAAAATTCACACTGAGCTATTGTCTGGAAACAAGGCTGATATTACAGAATATTACAGAATGAGGTAGAATGAAATTTGCAGTTTCTCATGGTGATACTATGAATATCATAGTCTAATGTAAGGGCCACCTGGTTGTATAAGTTTGTGGGAAGGTGATAGAAGCATTGGAATAAATGGAAGTTCTCTTAGAAACATTTAGTCCATGGTAAGCTCACAGCACAATTGCCACCACTTGCCATCTTATCATCAAAGCAGATTCTGCCATTTGGTCCCAGGGCTCTCTCCCAGTGATTTGGGCATATTCTCAGAATTCTTTTCAATTACGTAAATGGTTTATTGCAGCCTCTAGCCCACAAAGCCTCTAATGGTAATAACATACTCAATTTTCTCGTTTTCTAGTTTCCCCAGTCAGAAAATGTCATTTACAGACACTCAGCCATGCATGCACCTTCCTGCTTATATGAATGACAGTCGTGATGAACACACAAGTCTGGTCAAATCTACACAGCAGTGGTGAGAAACATCTGTGGTTGGCAGCACACATTCAGATACTAGAATTTCTGTTGTCTCACTTGAAGGCACAAAAGGACTCAAAACAACACTAAACAAGTCAGCAACAATTACAACATCATCACTACCGTGGCATAACAATGACTCACAGATTCTTTCTGTAAAAGCATCCACAGTTATTACACCATTCACCTGGTCACCCTTTGGCACTGTTTTGCTATTTGAGGAGAACTTTACAGCTCTGTAGAACTTTCTTACAATCTTGAGACTTAACACTCAAAATGTTTCAGTGAATGCCTGATCATTCTCTTTTGCTGGTCTGCTGCTTTACTGCACTTCTTACCTCTTACTGGTAGCAAGAGGTGAGCATTGCACAAACCTCTCTGCCCGGAGCTCCATCAGACAAGCATCACCTCGTGATCTTTCTCTGCGGTTGTAGCCAACGGGAATTTGCATTTGAAATCAGCATCTGGTGATTCACCTGGGATGGGCTTGCTGTACACCAGTGTGCTGTGGCGTACATTTTTATAGAAAAACAAAAGCTCCCACTATAAATCATAAAGGGAAGTTGGACTGCTTAAGAGGGACCAGTGCTTCAGGGAGAGTCTTTGGAACATAACAGACAAGAATAAAGCCTCAAGGAAAAAAATCAGAAAAATGGTAGCCATATGGGACTGAGGGGAAATTCTCATTCTTTTCAGTATTTATGAGAAAGAGGTAAAGAAACTTTCCAGAACACTTACATAATTATACGCATCAAGAAAGATATTCCCAACAACTGGTTTTCAATGGGAAAGGGAATAATACAAAAATGAAATAACTACCTGGAGGATATAAAATGGGGTGGAAGGCTTTTCACCTTTTACTTCTAATTACCATTAACCCTTTTTTCTCCTCAACTTCATAAGTTCCAACCACTATATCTCTTTCTAGGAAAAGTCCTCCTTTCTTATTCTGTTAATATGGTACACAACTCCTGTCGTAGGTTTTTATGTCACAAGAGTTAGAAACCAATGAATATATAATACTCTTATTTATTCCACCTATGTTCACCCAGCCTCCATTATTGTTGGGATGTTCTTTATTGTTGTCAACTCTGTATGCACTTTAGAGACATTGCATAAGTGATGTCTTGTTATTGTTATTGACTGTTGCCTTATCCTTTACTTGGAGTTTACAGAGTGTCTTTAGCTATATCCGTTTCTCAGTTAATCGCAATCTGGTAATTTTCATGTGTGCATGACATTTCTATCACTTTTACTCACTCATTGCTCTCTTATGTTTCTTTTTATTTAATAACTTATATCTTTGATTTAATTTTCTTCTTTAATTATTATCACATAACCTTGTAATATGTTTGAAATTGTCATTGTAATTACAACTTCTCTATAGTGTATCATATACTAGGATATTCAAAGGGCTTGCCTTAGAAAATAAGAATCTCATTTTTGATTCTGCAGGATCTCATCCCTGGTGTGAACCGGCTACCTGGATCTCTGTACATCACTTCTTAACTGAGGCCTGAATTCAGTTATCTTCCTGTGTCTTCTCAACATACTTTTCATGGAATACCTGCCTGCCTGGTGAGTTTTCATTTTGTCCTCAGTTTTTTTTTCCCCCATTATCGTGTCAATTACTGTTGTCAGAACCTAGCCCCACCCCTCATAATTGCAGTCCCTTGATCCTTCAGAAAAGATGAAACTATTCTGGTTGTCAGAATATTAGGTTATTTTAGTCACGTCATTATGACCATGACATCATGAAGCAAGACTCTGGACCAGCGATTCGCAGCCTTTTTGGCACTAGGGACCAGTTTCATGGAGGACAATTTTTCCATGGCCGGGGTGGTGAGGCGATGGTTCAGGCAGTAATGCGAGCGATGGGGAGCAATGGGGAGCGGTGGGGAACGATGGGGAGTGATGGGGAGTGGTGGGGTGCAGTGGGGAGCGATGGGAGTGATGGGGAGCAATGGGAGTGATGGGGAATGGTGGGGAGTGATGGGGAGCAGTGGGGAGCGAAGGGAGCGATGGGAGCGGTGGGGAGCGATGGGAGCGATGGGGAGCGGCACGTGAAGCTTTGCTCACTCGCCCACCACTGAACCTCCTGCTGTGCGGCCCAGGTTCCTAACAGGCCACAGACTGGTACCAGTCCGTGGCCCGGGGGTTGGGGACCCCTGCTCTGGACAACTTGCAGTTTGGTCCAAAAATATATTGTGACTAAGCCTTATATACATAATAAAGCCCTTCTTCCATACAGCGCCCTCTCCCTGACCTCTTACCTCACCACCATTACCAAAACAACCTACATCTGTTGTTGTTCCCCAGAGGGAAGATTACCAGAAGATAATAATTTATAAAAGGCTTGTCAATGCAATCTTGGATTGTCTTTTACTTTGGAGACTTTATGTTATGACATGCAACCTCCACCTTTAAATTCGAATCGTTTTCTAGATTTTGGCATTACTCAACCTATCAGTACGTACAGTGTCTTTTAAGTCTTATATATTGAGCATCAATCATCAGCCAACTATTAGAGTTGCCTAAACCCCATGCATCAATTGAGGGAAAGACAAAGGAGATTTAGGATCTCACTGAGTTTACGCTGCAAAATAAGGGATGTGGGCTAAAAGATGTTGCAGGAGAACTTCATGCTGAAAATGAGAGTACAAGAAATGTTAGGCAGAATTTTATTCCGGTTCTCATGTACTTAAGCAGGATATTCAGAGTAACACTTTCAATTCATTAGGGAAGTTGACCTTAACAAAGTCAGTCTCTGGCACCCAAGTCTTCCACTGAATTCTGAGCTCAAGACGCTATTGTGAGCCTCTCACCTCCGCCTAGTTTCTAACCATGGGCTGCCTGATTCTGGATTTTACTTCTTACTTAGTCTCTTGATCCCACAATCATTCTTCTCCCCTGGTACTTTTATTCTTTTTATCTAAATATATATTACTATTCATTTGTACACATTATACTGCAGTCTTTAACACTTATCTTGTCTTTTTCTAGTTTGTTTATCCCAAGGCAGAATATCTACTGGGTAACTCCTGCTCATAGCTGTGGTTTTGGGGGTCTACTGAGAAGTAGAAGCCTAGAAGGAATGATTAAGAGGTTTACTGGGGAAGGGAGCAGGAAACAACAGAGTCTTCAGACTGTGATACAGATCTGATTCCTCAGGAAAGAGAAAGAAAAGAAAGGAAGACTGGAGTGACAGGAGTTTCACATTGCAGCATGGTTCCAGGAAAGATTTATCCAGGTCAAGAGGAAGACCTTGAGCCATGGTCATCCATCTGATTAGTCCCTGTCTCACTAGCATGAACCTTGTATAATACCCTTATTGTGCTCAGTCACTGGCTAGGTTCTGTCCACGGGAAGCGTGGCGGTTCCATAGGGCAGTAGCTGTGGACATCATTTTGCTAAGCCATCCTGCAGTAGGAGATCTGAAAGTTGAATTTTCCCATCTGCCACATGAAGTCAATGAACAATAGTGGGATTTAAGGCATCGTTATGAGATATTTTTGGCCCGAGGTCTTTTCTCATGACTTTTCGATGTGACGGTCAATTTTACTCTGCCTCCTTTTCTTATTTAAATCTTAACTTGAATATCAACTTTTCAGGGGAGCTTCTCTGACCGCATAATTCAATGTTCTCATTCCTGAGCAACTCAATGCCACATTGTCCTGTTTTATTTCCCTTGTAGCCTGAATTGCTATCGGACATTATCTTACATATTTGAGTGCCTGTTTACTGTGTGTCTCCCCCACCCCATCAGAGCAGGAGTCTAGTCTGACTTGTTCACCATTCTATTGCCAAGGCCTGGAAAGTGTTTGATAGCAATGCCTAGAAAGAATAAAATGCCCTGTAAATGTTATCATTACTAAAGTTATTTTTTCTTCTAATTCTGTCACTCACTGTGGATCCTCCTTCTTTAGACCATCTAAAATACCACACTCATCCCCCCCATATTATACAACATTGTAGCCGATATTTTCACATCTTCTCTTACTAGTGCGAACTAAGAATGTCACCTGCCATATCAGTAGACAAAGGATGTTGTGGCCATCAAGCCATCAGCCACTGCAGCCACCAGACTGTGCACCCTGAGGGGATTCAGGATGGGAAAGAACAAAACCTGGCCCTAGACAGTTAAGGTGCATATCAAAGGAGTGATTTCAGTGAGCCCAGACTCTTGCATCTTCCCATACATAGAAAAGAGCTAAATTCATTAACTTAAGGTGTCTAGTTTTCTTTAATTAACAGTAATCTTTTGATGTTCCAACTACCTGGTTTTTGTTGCAAAACGCCTATGTATCCTGGTTCCTCCCTTACCTCTTGGGAACAGCTGCCTCAGAGCTATCTGAGAGACTGTGTTCTAGGCTTAAGTCCTCAGTTTTGTCCACCGAATAAAACATAATTCTCAACTTTTAGGTTGTGCATTTTTTTCAGTCCACACTAGTCTGTGAACATCTTGAAGGTGAAGGCCATGTTTTAGACTGCATGTAACAGTACGTTGGGTATCCAGTAGTACTGATGAATGAGTGTTGATAAATGGCAGAAAGAATGAAGGGGAGATTCCCAATGTATGCAACTTTCTCAGTACACACTCGTGTGTATAATGGCCTGTGAGTTAGTGCAGTACAACATGTGCATTTGAGTATACACACAACTATGGAAGAAACACAGCAGGAAAAGATGGAAAATGGACCTGAGAGTGAGCAGAACAACTGTGAGCAAAGTCTACAAGATGCCTTTTCTCTTTGCAGGAGGTACATCCATTTGGTGATCAAATAGGAGGTACACAGTCAGGTTCGGAGAGGAAATCTGGTATTTGCCTTTGTACTGGAGACAGGCCCTGAGGCCGCTGCCCGATCCTGGGACCAGGGACAGCAGCTGATTGCTCCAGCATCCTTTCTTGTGAGCATAACTGCTTTGTGCAGATCAAAGACCCCTTCCATTTCCACATCTCACACTTCAGTACCTCTTTGTCACATACCCCCGGAGAGAGGGTTTTTCCTCCCTTCTTTCAGCTGCTTCTGTTTCTTAGCAGAGAAGGAGCAGTTGAGTTTGGCTGTTCAGCATTCATCCTGTCACAATTTGTTTTTGACATTGTTCTCAGTTTTAAATTCCCTGATTTAACAACTGTTGGGTTTCATTTTTTTTTAGAGGAGGAATGTACTGGAACTCCGTGTTGACAAGGAGGGAGAACTTCAGCTCTAGCATTTTCTAACTGTGCTGTCACAGGCCAGTTACTTAACTTCTCGGTGCATCAGTTTTTATAGCCCCAGAGTTTGAATTGCAATACGCATCTCATAAGATTCTCCTGATGGATATACAAGATACTGTACGCTTTACAAACACAGTTTCTGGCCCATACTCTGCTCAACACACGGTGATCCCCTGCACTGTCTCTGGAATAGCTCTCCCATAACCTTTATAGTTACCCAATAAAATGAGTGCACCTCTAGTGGAGGAGGAGATGCTTATTCCCCCAACCCCCATGCTGGTGCTTTTTTAAAAATGGAGGATACCTAGAATTCTTTGTCCTAGTTGAGGTATTGCTTACGGAGGCAGTTATGAAGCAAAGAAAGCCTTTCAATCTATTTATCAAAAGCCTTGCAAGCTTCTGCTGCAAGGGAGGTGAATCAATTAGACAGTATTGAGCGGGGGAAGTTAATCTGCATCCAAAGCATTCTACTGCACAAACAAGTTAAATGAAAAGTCAAGTGCAGGCCACTTGACTTTACTCCACTGTGGCTGGAATTGAAAGAGGAGGAACCATTCCCTCTGAATCTCTTCTAACTCTTTCTTACCTGTGCCTTAGAGAAGAAGCAGAAGTCTTGTGGGAGTAAGAGACGGGAGAGTCCTGACCTGTGACAAACAAGAAGTGTGACTGATGCTTATTAGCTTAAAGAATTAAAGACTCTTGTGGGTATTACTGTTCTTTTAGTAACTAGGAAGGACTTTTATCCAGAGGAAAGTTCGGGCCAATGGGTTTATGTTACAGGGAAACCATTCCTTCCAAAGAGATTTTCCTTTCTCTGCATATACAGTCACACCTCGGTATCCATGGGGGACTGGTTCCAGGACCTCCATGGATATCAAAATCCACAGATGCTAAAGTCCCTTATATAAAATGATGTAGTATTTGCATATAGCTTATGCAATCCTCCCATTTACTTTAAATCATCTCTAGATTACTTATACCTAATACAATGTAAATGCTATGTAAATAGTTGTAAATATAATGTAAATGCTATGTAAATAGTTGCTGGCTGTGGCAAATTCTAATTTTGCTTTTTGGAACATTCTGGAATTTTTTTCTTCTGAATATTTTTGATCCTTGGTTGGTTGAATTTGTGGATGCAGAACCCACAGATACAGAGGGCTGACTGTACTCTCACTGGATCTTAGTGTTATCTCTGACAGCTCTCTCTGTGCACCCTGCACCCAAGCAGTCAATAATCCTTAAAGAGTCTATTTTAGCATATTAGTCACTTTTCCCCATTCTAAAGGCCACCGCCATGTCTATATTCTCATTAACTCTTACTCAGAATGTTATAGGATTTTAGTTTAACTCTGCACTCCTTTTTTAGTCTTACTCTCATCTCTAGTTCATTCTGTACACTAAACCTAAATCAGTCCTCAGCACAACATGGTGGAAAGAATACATATTTTGGTGTCAGAGACTCCACTTTGCATCTCTACTTAGCTATTTACTGACTTTGGGCAAGTTACTCAAACTTTCTGAGCATCTACTCATCTGTAAAGTGGGAATAATTACAGCCCTACCTCACAAAACATTTGTGACAAAAATGATGGTTCATGGAAATCATTTACTACAATGCTTGGCACCTAGTAAACACTCAATAAATGGAAGCTATTAAGACACCATAAGAGTTCACTGAAACTCTTTTTCTGATTATGTCATTGTTCTTCTAAGGCTCTAGTTTCCTTGTGAGCAGAAAACATTTCTGAGTCTTCTTTGTTTCCACACAAGCATCCGCAGTGCAGCGCATAGGCAAGCACTCTTACAATTCTACCTATTATAATTAAGGCAAAATCCCAATTTTACTATTTATCTTGTAGCTAAATATAAAGTGTGGAGGGATTGTTTCTAGATGAGGCAATAGTGTAAACAAAGATGTGGAAATAGAGATCAGTGAGTAAAGCACAGTGCATGTCTATGCAAAACGTCTTGTGTAAAAGCAGCCTGATGACCCCAAAATGACACTTTATGTAGCAAAGCAATGAGATAGATATACTGTGGAAAGGGGTTTCAGGGAGGCTCCTGGAGGTTCCAGAATGCTAGGTTATGAGTGCATGAGGACTGGGTGCTTATGGAGGGTTTTGAGCAGGGGGAGTGATGGAATGCACTGGGCAAGAGAAACAATGTCCACCCATTTAGGTCGGAGAAGGACAAGGCACAGTGCCTTCATAGCTCAGAACAAATCACCCAATTCTATTTCCCGAATTGTTCATCTTCTATGAGGCATGATGAATGCTGACTTTAGACTCCTTCCTCTGGTTCTGCCAGCAATTCAGTAGCTTAATCTTTTTTCCAATCTCAGCTGTTGCCTAATAATCTGTTCCAAGCACAGAAATTTCATTAACTCCTCGATGATGTCCACAGGCTTTGACCATAGATTTCATCTGTTAAGCTGCTTTTATATCAGCTACTATACAAATTACCATCGGCCTGGGAAAAAAAAAGAAGTGTGTGGTGGGGAGTGCTACAAGAAAAAAGAAGGACTGAAGCCCTTCTGTATTTCTTAAACAACTTTCCTCTCCATGAAAATAGATGTCCAGAGAAGAAACTGAATTTCAAAATCAATGACTCGATAATGGAGTGACCCCAAATTTTCTCACCAGTAGCTTAAGAGGGGGCCACTGTCACAACCAGCATGATAAGTGATTGTCTTATCATCCCTAGAAAACAATATTGTATTTGATAGAAATGGAACTGTGGCCAGTGCTAGAAATCTGCTAAGTGCACACTGGTTTCTGCTAAGCCTGAGAAGTGGTGAGATGAAGAGGTGGAAATGGGAAAGTGGGAAGGAGGTGGAGGCAGGAGAGGAGATATCTACTAAAGATCTCCTGCTTAAAACTCTTTCCAGGTTGCTGTGCACAGCTAAGTGGATGATGTTGGAATTTCAGGCATCAGGGGAGAAGGTATTTTTGGACAGGAGTCGTTCTTTATAAACTTGCCTCTGTGAAGCTTCTTCTAACTTGTAAAGCAAGTTGCAACTTCTCCTGGGTTCCTATGACACATTGAATCTTCTTTTGTGTCCCATATCAAAATGCATCACACCACCCCCACGCCTTGAGCACACCTGGCCCTGCCATGACCCCGCCCTGCCCGATTTCAGGTACTCAGACTCCACCTTAACTTTCACCTACGTTGGTGGCCCCAAAAGATGGGCATGTCTGAAATATCTTGAGGAGGACCTTCAAGATAGCGGAGAAGTAAGATGTGGAGACTACCTTCGTCCCCACAGATACATCAAAAACACATCTACATGTGGAACGACTCCCACAGAACACCTACTGAATGCTAACAGAAGACCTCAGACGTCCCAAAAGCCATGTGGCTGACGGGGTCTTGGTGCTCTGGCCAGGGGTCAGGCTTGAGCCTCTGAGGTGGGAGAGCTAAGATCAGGACATTGGACCACCAGAGCCCTCCCGGCCCCGTGTGATATCAATCAGCAAGAGCTCTCCCAGAGATCTCGATCTCAATGCTAAGACTCAGCTCGAATCAACGACCAGCAAGCTCCAGGGCTGGGCACCCCATGCCAAACAACTTGCAGACAGGAACACAGCCCCACCAATTAGGAAAGAGGCTGCCTAAAATCATAATAAGTTCACAGACACCCCAAAACACACCACCAGATGTGGTCCTGCCCACAAGAAAAACAAGATCCAGCCTCATCCACCAGAACACAGACAAAAGTACCCTCCACCAGGAAGCGTACACAACCCACTGAGCCAACCTTACCCACTGGGGTCAGACACCAAAAACATCAGGAACCAGGAACCTGCAGCCTGTGAAAAGGAGAAACCAAACACAGTAAGCTAAACAAAATGAGAAGACAGAGAAATACACAGCAGATGAAGGAGCAAGGTAAAAACCCACCAGACCAAACAAATGAAGAGGAAATAGGCAGTATACCTGAAAAATAACTCAGAGGAATGATAGTAAAGATGATCCAAGATCTTGGAAATAAAATGGAGAAAATACAAGAAACATTTAACAAGGACCTAGAAAAGCCCTGGGCCAGATGGCTTCACAGGCGAATTCTACCAAACATTTAGAGAGGAACTAACACCTATCCTTCTCAAACTCTTCCAAATATATAGCAGAGGGAGGAACACTCCCAAACTAATTCTATGAGGCCACCATTACCTGGATACCAAACCAGACAAAGATGTCACAAAAAAAGAAAACTACAAGCCAATATCACTGATGAACATAGATGCAGAAATCCTCAACAAAATAGTGGCAAACAGAATCCAACAGCACATTAAAAGGATGATACAACATGGTCAAGTGGGGTTTATCCCAGGAATGCAAGGATTCTTCAATACACGCAAATCAATCAATGTGATACACCATATTAACAAATTGAAGGAGAAAAACCATATGATCATCTCAATAGATGCAGAAAAAGCTTTTGACAGAATTCAACACCCATTTATGATAAAAACCCTCCAGAAAGTAGGCATACAGGGAACTTACCTCAACATAATAAAGGCCATATATGACAAACCCACAGCCAACATTGTTGTCAAGGGTGAAAAACTTAAACCATTTCCACCAAGATCAGGAACAAGACAAGGTTGCCCACTCTCACCACTGTTATTCAACATAGTTTTGGAAGTTTTAGCCACAGCAGTCAGAGAAGAAAAAGAAATAAAAGGAATCCAAAATGGAAAAGAAGAAGTAAAACTGTCACTGTTTGCAGATGACATGATACTATACATAGAGAATCCTAAAGATGCCACCAGAAAACTACTAGAGCTAATCAATGAATTTGGTAAAGTAGCAGTATACAAAATGAATGCACAGAAATCTCTTGCATTCCTATACAGTAACAACAAAAAATCTGAAAGAGAAATTAAGGAAACACTCCCATTTACTATAACAATGAAAAGAAAAAAATACCTAGGAATAAGCCTACCTTAGGAGACAAAAGACCTGTATGCAGAAAACTGTAAGACACTGATGAAAGAAATTAAAGATGATACAAACAGATGGAGAGATATACCATGTTCTTTTGTTGGGAGAATCAACATTGTGAAAATAACTATACTACACAAAGCAATCTACAGACTCAATGCAATCCCTATCAAACGACCAATGGCATTTTTCACAGAACTAGAACAAAAAATTTCACAATTTGTATGGAAACACAAATGATCCCAAATAGCCAAAGAATCTTGAGAAAGAAAAACAGAGCTGGAGGAATCAGGCTTCCTGACGTCAGACTATAATACAAAGCTACAGTAATCAAGACAGTATGGTACTGGCACAAAAACATAAATATAGATCAATGGAACAGGATAGAAAGCCCAGAGTAAAGCCCACACACATATGGTCATCTTATCTTTGATAAAGGAGTCAAGAATATACAATGGAGAAAAGACAGCCTCTTCAATAAGTGATGCTGGGAAAACTGGACAGCTACATGTAAAAGAATGAATTTAGAACACTCCCTAACACCATACACAAAAATAAACTCAAAATGGAATAAAGACCTAAATGTAAGGCCAGACACTGTAAAACTCTTAGAGGAAAACATAGGCACAACACTCTATGACATAAATCACAGCAAGATCCTTTTTGACCCACCTCCTAGAGAAATGGAAATAAAAATAAACAAATGGGACCTAATGAAACTTAAAAACTTTTGCACATCAAAGGAAACCGTACACAAGATGAAAAGACAACCTTCAGAATGGGGGAAAATATTTGCAAGTGAAGCAGCTGACAAAGGATTAATCTCCGAAGTATACAAGAAGTTCATGCAGCTCAATATCAAAAAAACAAGCAACCTAATCCAAAAATGGACAGAAGACCTAAATAGACATTTCTCCAAAGAAGACATACAGGTGGCCAAGAAGCACATGAAAAGCTGCTCAGCATCACTAATTATTAGAGAAATGCAAATCAAAACTACAATGAGGTTTCACCTCACACCAGTTCAGACTGGCCATCATCAAAAAATCTAGAAACAATAAATGCTGGAGAGGGTGTGGAGAAAAGGGAACCCTCTTGCACTGTTGGTGGGAATGTAAATTGATACAGCCATTATGGAGAACTGTATGGAGGTTCCTTAAAAAACTAAAAATAGAACTACCATATGACCCAGCAATCTCACTACTGGGCATATACCCTGAGAAAACTATAATTCAAAAAGAGTCATGTACCACAATGTTCATTCCAGCACTATGTACAATAGCCAGGACATGGAAGCAACCTAAGTGTCCATCAACAGATGAATGGATAAAGAAAATGGGGCACATATATACAATGGAATATTACTCAGCCATAAAAAGAAATGAAATTGAGTTATTGTAGTGAGGCGGATGGACCTAGAGTCTGTCATATAGAGTGAAGTAAATCAGAAAGAAAAACAAATACCGTATGCTAACACATATATATGGAATCTAAAAAAAAATGGTTCTGAAGAACTCTGGGGCAGGACAGGAATAAAGACACAGACGTAGAGAATGGACTTGAGGGCACGGGGAGGGGGAAGTCTAAGCTGAGACAAAGTGAGAGAGTGTCATTGACATATATACACTGCCAATTGTAAAATAGCTAGTGGGAAGCAGCCACATAGCACAGGGAGATCAGCTCATGCTTTGTGACCACCTAGAGGGGTGGGATAGGGAGGTTGGGATGGAGATGCAAGAGGGTGGGGATATTGGGATATATGTATACATATAGCAGATTCACTTTCTTATACAGCAGAAACTAACACAACATCGTAAAGCAGTTATATTCCAATAAAGATGTTTTATATATATATATATATATATATATATATATATATATATATATATATATAAATGTATCACACCAGTTAATTTACATATCTGCTTTTGTCTTCACCTTGGATTTTTTTGAGGGTAAAAGTCAAGTTATATGAGGCTAACGCCAGTGCTAGGAGACCAGAAATTCTCTAGGTATCAGCAACAGCATAGCTAAGGACAGAAGTTACTAATTGGTAGCCAAGGAAACCAGAAATATAATAAGAGACAGAGCTAATTTTGGATTAAGTAGAATAATGTGTGTATACTGAATATTATAGGACCTAGACACTCAGTACTTGGTAGTGATGTTAGTAAAGATGGGATGTTTGTTCTGTCACTTCAGTGGGCACATTTGTACACACTGATTTCTGTTATTCTGCCATGTAGAAATTTAGCTAGACACTCAGAAGCTTCTGGAGGAAGAGGTAGAGATTTAGGGTGGAGTGGGTACTGTTAACGGTTGTTTGCTCATTTGTCTGTGTTGAGAATCTGGGTTGCAACTCTACTTTTTCTTCCTCTGGGATCTGACTATATTATTATACGTAAGAGGAGGTACAGGGTTAATGGCACTAAGGAAAGACCAGAGGAGGTCCTCTCTCATTCTGGGTGATGTTTCCATATAGACATTTAAAAGAGGTTGACCAGGGCTTCCCTGGTGGCGCAGTGGTTGAGAGTCTGCCTGCCGATGCAGGGGATGCAGGTTCGTGCCCTGGTCCGGGAAGATCCCACATGCCGCGGAGTGGTTGGGCCCGTGAGCCATGGCCGCTGAGCCTGCGCGTCCGCAGCCTGTGCTCTGCAACGGGAGAGGCCACAACAGTGAGAGGCCCGCGTACAGCAAAAAAAAAAAAAAAAAAAAAAAAAAAAAAGAGGTTGACCAGGCATGAGCTAATTTTAGCATTGCTGACATGCTTTCAAAATATTTCTCGTAACCAATTTTTGGATCAGTGTTTTATCTTGAAATGGCAGCCTGTGAACATTTTCAAATGAATCGTTTCTAAAATTTTCTATACAGTGTCTTTTTTTTTTTTTTTTTTTTTTTTTTTTTTGCGGTACGCGGGCCTACTCACTTCTGCGGCCTCTCCCCCTGCGGAGCATAGCCTCCGGACATGCAGGCTCAGCGGCCACGGCTCACTGGCCCAGCCGCTCCGCTGCATGTGGGATCCTCCCGGACCGGGGCACGAACCCGTATCCCCTGCATCGGCAGGCGGACTCTCAACCACTGTGCCACCAGGGAAGCCCTATACAGTGTCTTATACAAAAAAATGCCTGCCCTTTGATTATGTTGCATTTAAAACATTTTTCTTGTTTTGAAATATACCTTTAATTTATAAGCTATAAGAATGTTTTCTATTGTATATGAAATTATCAATTTAGAGGTGCTCTAATTCAGTAGGGTTATGAATTGATGGGTTTCTATCTTGGGTGGCTTTAATTTTGTTTTCTTTGAAAACCATGAGTCAGTTTCACATCTCCTATTTCTCCACATTTCTCTGTAAAGTACATAGGCTGGCCCTCTTAGTTCATAAATGGGAAAGTTTGAGGACTAGAAATATCAATCAACATCATGAGATACCTGTGATAAAACCAGAATTTGAAGGCCCATTCTTTGTTCTAAAATGCCCTGAAACTAACATAATGTTGTATATCAACTATATGTTTTTTAAAAACTGCTGCGAGAGAGAGGGTAGAATCTAGTGCAGTTTCTCAAATAGAGATAAGAGAATGCCCTGAGAATCTGTTTAAAATACAGCTTCCTACCCCAGACTACTACACCAGAATCTCTGGAGAAGCACGTGGAAATTTGTATCTTCAATATGCACCGAATGTGCTTCTTCCACATCTTAGAGATTTAGAACCATCAAAATAAAAAGACTATAGCAAAAAGAAGATGCTTTGGGGATATATTACTCTTCCCTTTTTTAAAACCTTGTTGAGGAGTAATTGAAAAATATAATTGTATACACTTAAAGCGCACAACCTGGTGATCTGATGTGCATATACATTGTAGAATGATTACCAAGATCAAGATAATTAACACATCTATCACCTCACACAGTTAACATTTGTTAACTCTTGTGTGTATGTGTGTGTGGTGAGAATGCTTAAGATCTACTCTCAACAACTTTCAAGTATACAATCCTGTATTATTGACTATAGTCACCATGCTGTACTTAGATCCTCAGAACTTATTCTTCTTATAACTGAAAATGTGTGCCTTTTGACCTAAATCACCCTGGTTCCCCCTCTCCCAGTCTCTGGCAACCACCATTCCATTCCCCATTTCTATGAAATCAACTTTTTTGTTTTTAGATTCCACATATATGTGCTACCATACAGTACGTGTCTGTCTCTGTATGATTTATTTCACTTAGTGTAGTTCCCTCCAGATTCATTTATGTTGTTCATCCATCTTGTAGTAAATGGCAGAATTTTCTTCTTTTTTTATGGCTGAATAATATGCAATAATATTCCTGTGTGTGTGTCTGTGTGTCTGTAACATTTTCTTTATTAGTTAATCCATCCAAGGACAATTAGGTTGTTTTCATATCTTGGCTATTGTGAATAATGCTGTATGAACATTAGGTGCGCAGATATCTCTTAAAGATACCGATTTAAATTCTTTCAGATATATGCCGAAGAGTGGGATTGCTGGATTACATGGTAGTTCAATTTTTAATTGTTTGAGGAACCTTCATACTGTTTTCCATAATGGCTATATAATTTTACATTCCCACCAATGGTGTATAAAAGTTCCCTCTTTTCTGTATCCTTGCTAACATTTGCTATCTTTTGTCTTTTTGATAATGGCCATCTTAACAGGTATGAGATGATGTATCTCACTGCGGTTTTGATTTGCATTTCCGTGATGATTACTGATGTTGAGCATATTTTCATGTACCTATTGTCATCTTCAGAAAAAAGTCTATTCAGGTCATTTGCCCATTCTTTGACTGGATTATTTGCTTTTTTGCTATTGAGTTGTATGAGTTCTTTATATATTTTGGATATTAATCCCTTATCAGATACATGGTTTGTAAATATTTTCTCCCATTCTGTATGTTGCCTTTTTAATTTATTGTTTGTTTCCTTTGCTATGCAGAAGCTCTTTAGTTTGATGTAGTCCAATTTGATTACTTAAGCTTTTGTTACCTGTGTTTTCAGCGTCTTATCCAGAACTCTCTCTACTTTTGTAATTGCTTAACTTTTTTCCTGTAAGGTAAGTCTTTACCACCATCCCTACTAACACTCATCTGTGAAACTAAGACTGATTCCAGTCAGGATCTCTGCAAAACTCTACAATCCCAAATTTTTTAGACTTGAGTTACCTCTATACCTTCTTCTCTTAAGGGAGTAGCATATAGCATAGTGGTGAAACTCAGTTTCTACAGGCAGGCAGAACCCCCAAGTCTTCCACTTACTGAGATAACACTAAACATGTTAACTAAACATGTTAGCACTGAAGTTTTCTTCCAGATGTGAGATTTAAATGACATAAGTCATGGAAAGTGTACAGTAATGGGTGCATTTTTTTATATTAGATATGATTAACATTGGGATAGATAATATTAGCCAGGCCCAGTGGTCAGGTTCATATCTGAACCTGAATTTTGTCAGTTGATTTTTATTTTCTTTTCAGTGCTTGAAACTGACTAGGTAAATGTCATCATGTTTTCTCCAGTGCAATGGTTTCTCAAAGTGTGGTGGTCAGACCACCTACATCTGAATCTCCTTAGAAGATTGTTTAAAATGAGATCCCTGGGACTTAACCCATACTATTGAATTTAGTGGGACTCCATCCTATTGATTTTAGTGGGACCGTTTTTAGTTTTCTGGGTCTCTGAAAATTTCCTGCCTTTGTTTCCATTTTGTGTTTAATGTAATTACCAAGCACCTTCTTTACTCAAAGTTAGAACCTCCAAAGCTGACTCTTCTCCTGAATTCCATCCTTTGTTTACTGTCTTTCATTTAAAATAGCATGTGTTGCCTCCTGGACCAGACTTCATTACATCCCTGCCCCTCAATGTGCACAGTTCTTGGCTGGATGTGTCAATTTCCTCCCCTTTTCATCAGTAAATATATTTCTCCATTTTTTCTTCTTTTTCCTAAATGATGTTCACCCATAATTTGGGAGGGATCATCTTTATTTCATTAGCACTCATGCCTTTTGGGTGGGATTTGACCCCACCTCTGGCTTCTGAGATGAGCCTGAAGAGCTTGAGTGGATTAAGACATGCCATCTCCCTGACTAATAGCTCAGGAATGACCACTGATCTAACTTGGTCAGTGAGAAATAAAGAGACATGGGGAATGGGGAGGAGGCTGATTTCAAGAAAGAAATATATTCTTTTTGTGAAACTTATTGGAAGATGTACTATTTTTTTCCTAGGTCAGTAGCTCACAGTCCTGCTTGTATGTTAAAATCACCTGATCATCTTAGGCTACAGTGTTCAAAAAATAGTTGGGTTAGTTTCTTTTTCCCTTTCAGCGTGGTTATACTATTCATTTCAAATTCAGTAAGGGACTTTTGTTTCTGTTCGTATTCTGGTTCATCCTTCTTCCCCATCCTTGTTAATATTTTTTGATTATGTGATACATGAATCCGGTACCAAAGGTGAAACTATACACAAAGCTATCCCTAGAAAAGTGCTACTACACCCGTATTCTGTTCACCCAACTCCCACTCAAGCCCACTGGTAACCAATCTCAGTAGTAGTTTCTAAGTTCTCCGTCTTCTGATTCTTTATGTATGGTTGAGCAGAAACGTGTATATTCTTATTTCTTCTTTCTTACACAAAGGGAGCTTCTATAGATTTTTTTTTTTTTTTGCCTTTTGCTTTCTTTAAATGACAATATATCTGGAAATATTTTCATATCAGTCCATGCAGATTGTCCTCAATTCTTTTTCAGCTGTACATTATAGCACTCTACTTGTAGATGTGCCAGAGTTTATTCAGCCACTCTACTATATGACTTTTTATGTTGTTATTACCAATATTTTAAAATTACAGACAATGCTTCAATGAATAAATGTATATCTACATATTTTTGCATATCTGGAGGATAAAAATCAGAATAAATTTCTATTGCAGGATTACTGGGTCAAACCATAAATGAATCTTTATTAGATACTGCCAAATTCCCATCCAAAAATGATTGTACCAACCTGCATTCCGATCAGCAATGTATGAGAGTATCAGCTTGCCCACAGCCTGGCCGATAGAATGTGTTATCATGCTTATGTCCATCTGATAGGTAAGAAATAGTTTCAATGTATATACCTCTAATTATGAGCGAAGGTGAATATCTGTACACAGGTTTTCCATATATTTCTCTCTGTCAGTAGTTCTAACCTGTGAATGTGCGTTAGAATCACTGTGTGTGTGGGTTTAGAGTGCAGGTTAACTTCTAACCTAAGAACTTTTATTTTTAAAAGAACCACAGGTGATTCTAATACACAGCCTATAGTGTAAATTACTGTTTGGAGTGATTCAGAATGAGGATATGGGTCTGGAATTACAACAGTCACTGTTGTTATCATAGGAGAAACCACCTGAAGAAGAAGCCCAGAGGGAAAAAAGAAAATATGAACCCACTAGAGTAACCTACACATATAGCCAGTCCCATCTCTATGCTTCTTTTACATAATTCAGTGCATTTTCCCCCATAAGTCAATATATTGTTTTTTGTGTATATATGGTCAATAGGCAGCTCCATGTGAGTGAGCCTTCTTAGCCATTCCAGCCCTGCTAAGTCTCCACTTGACCAGACCCTGTGAACAAAAGAACCACCCAGCTGAATCCACTCAACCCACAGTTGTGAGAGAGTTTAAAATGGTTGTTTTAAGCCACTGAGTTTGGGGGTGGTTTGCTAAGTAGCAATAGATAACCAACATATTAGTATACAAAATGCCTAGCTTAAGGCTTATTTGATATTTGCTACATCCATCCATTCAAATACACTCTTTGTGTACTAAGTACTGTGCTAAATACTGCAGCACTGCTGTGTGTCTTGAGAAAAATAAAAGGAGATTGCTTTCTCAATTCACAAATGATAGCATTTAGTTACAACGGTTAGGAATCTTTTGACTGTAAATCATTGACCCTCATTTGGCCTTGATCAAGAGTCTCTTTATCCCAATCAGGCCTTGCTGAGCGCCTGGAATAATTTCCCTAGGCACCAAGCACCATGAATCATCCACACCCCTCCTCTAGTGCAGCCCCTGTAGGGCTTGGGAATCCAACAAATCCAACAACACCCGCTGCTTGAGAAACAGTGGAAACATGACCTACTTCAGTCATGTCAGCAGAGATTTTGTCTTGCAACAGTTCATTCTTTGAGTAAATGAGGTGCAATCTTGAATAGCTGTAGGATAGTAAATTGATCGCTGATGGAGCTCGTTCAAGCAGCCCCCTTTACCCACCACTCAGCCGCAGTTTACAGGCAGCTGTGACAGATTAAGTCCAAAAAGAGCACAGCAATTGCAGCCGCCTTGATGCCCAGAGCACAGGATGCCCTTTTTACCATTTTGGAGAATGAAAGAGACAGAATGAACCACCATACTGCACTCTGGCCCTGACAATGTTCCTCTCATCCTGTTCCCACAGCAAGGGATACTGGAGGCTCATGGATGGTTTGAGCTGGATGAGACCTAATGCAGCCCAAACTCAGCATTTGCCAGATGAGGAAAAGGAGGCCCCGAGAGCTTAAGTGATGCTCTGCTAATCATACAGGGAATTAGAAGCACAGCTAAGACCACGTGTCAGGTCACTAGAATCTTAATCATATGTCCTTTCTATTTGAATACCGTCTCTCTGCTTCACTGGTGCTTGGGACATTTTTTCCAATAACTGCTCATGCTTTGAAAGAAATCTACAGTTTCCTTCAGAGGATAGATCATAGAGACCAGGATATGTGTCAGGACCATCTCTAAAACCTCATCACCTTCCTGTCACTAGCAACCTCTTACCTATATAACTTCATAATTTATTAATTCAGCAAAGTTTCCTGGGTGACTAATAAATAGAAAATCCTATACAAGGTATTTTGGGGGTACACAATTGTAGAACACTATTTTCTTGGTTCAGTAAACATATTTGGCAGGTGATAATTAATATTCAAATATATACAATAAAAATCAGTGTGTGATGACTATGTGTATGATAATTAATAGTTTAATTAAACATTCCAGTGAAATGAACCCTGATTGTTTCCATGAAACAGTGGAAGTCACACAAAGATTACAGATATCAGACAAAATGAACTTTGTCTAGAGCCTTGCTCTGGTACAGCAGCAGCAGCAAACACCTGGGGCGGCGGCTTCGTTACAAATGCAGATTCTCAGGCCGCGCCCCAGACCTACTGAATCAGAATCGATACTTTAATCAGATCCTCGGGAGGTTTGTACCCACACTGACACTTAAGAAATCTGAAACGCAGTAAAGAGGAACAGAGGAAGGAGGAATTATTTTGACTAATATGATGAAGGAGGATCCTACAGCAGAGGGCAGCAGATTGATGTGTTTATCAAGGCACTTGGATCAGACAGAACTGGATTACGCTGGAGGAACTCGGCAAGTTATTTAAACGACGTGTTCATAAAACGGGTGAGGTATTAGTGCCTTTCTCCTAGAGTGCAAGAAAATACTTGTTATGTGGAAGTTAGGTGGGTGTTGGGAATGAAAAGTTGGGCATGGGAAGAAAAGGCATTAGGATTAAATAATCCACAACATTGTTGCCACTGAAGAGACAGAGGGAAAAGGGTTGAGTTTATTGTCAGCCAGGTGGTTGCCTGGAGTGATAATGCCGTTAGCAAAGATAGGGAAGCTGAAGGAAAAGAGGTTTCCTAGAGTGGAAGAGGAAGAGGATAGCACTTCTAGTCTCATTCTGTGAATTTTGACCCTTGAGACTCACTTCAACGTGTCAATCTCTTAACTCCAGAGAATGCACAAAATTGAATTCAGTGGAAGTCGAGGTGGATTCTTCCTCTCAATTGCATCCCTCCACTGTGCTCCTGTGGGGTTCTTGAATATTTCCCTGAAATAGATACAGAGCAGCGCTTTAACTCCACTGTAAAAAGGCTCCCTAAATGCAGCTCGATTTTTCACTCCACATAGTATTTTGCTTTATGCACATAGTCACGTAATGTAAAGGGTAATTCGGGGTTGATAAATTAGCAGCCAGCAAAGAGGCCTACCCGGAGCTTCAGTGAGCCATTTAGCATTTGGTGAGCTCTGTAGAGCTTTGGTCTCTTCCCACACCCAGAGGTAGTAAATATCCCTCTCCGATGGTGCTTGTGGAGAATGCCTCTGCATTTTGATACTCTGTGAAGTGCATTCCTGCGAGCAATAGTCATTTCACGTTCTAGATTAGAACTTCGGAGCCATACTTCTGAGGGTCCTTTTGGTTCAGTGGGGAAACTATAGCCCAGGAAGGGGTCCTGACTTCCCAGCATCCTTACTCAGCTAGTTATCTAAGTGAGCTCTTTAGGCCAGGTGATGTATTTCTTTTCGTTTCTTTCTTTGTTTCTTTCCTTCCCCCATCCCTCTTTCCCCACTCCCTTCTCTGTCTCTATTTCTCTCTCCTCCCGTGACTTCACTGCTGGTGAAAAGTTACTGATGTTAGATCAATATAACTGTAAAATTAAATTAAGTCAGGCTTAAACAGGGAGCAAGGGCTTCCCTGGTGGCACAGTGGTTGAGAGTCCGCCTGCCAGTGCAGGGGACGCGGGTTCGTGCCCCGGTCTGGGAGGATCCCGCATGCCATGGAGCGGCTGGGCCCGTGAGCCGTGGCTGCTGAGCCTGTGCGTCCGGAGCCTGTGCTCCACCAGCGTACCGCAAAAAAAAAAAAAAAAAAAAAAACAAAAAACAGGGAGCAAGCATTGAGATAATTTTGCTTTCTCCATGACTGAGTGGCAGTAGTCTTTTTTTTTAAGTATAGTTGGTTTACAGTGTTATGTTACTTTCAGGTGTACAGCAAAGTGACTCATTTATATATGTAAATTAATATATAATATAATATATATATATTATTCTTTTCAGATTCTTTTCCCTTATAGGTTATTACAAAATATTGAGTATAGTTCCCTGTATGGTCCTTGTTGGTTATCTATTTTATATACAGTATGGTGTATATGTTAATCCCAAACTACTAATTTATCCCTCCCCCTCTTTTCCCTTTTGCTAACCATAAGTTTGTTTTCTATGTCTGTGGGTCTATTTCTGTTTTGTATAGAAGTTCAGTTGTGAGATGCAGTAGTCTAATTGTGACCCTGCACAATACCTCATCTGGTTTAGGAACTGAGACCCCTACCCAATGTTAAACTCAATATGAATCTACAGTGTGATGTATCTGGCCAAAAACAGAAACAAAATGTTAAAGGATCTGATATAAACATCATCTCCGATGAAGGCTAAGCTGATGAAGGTGAAGGTTATATGCATCCCAAAGGGGCTGGGTATTATGATATTAAAGTTTCTCCTGGCTCCAGAAGTTTCCTCCTCTGGGAAAATTGTTTCACTAAATTTAGCAGCTCCAAGCTGGTAAGTTGAGAAACAGGAGATAAGGTGAGCTTTTTTAAACTTGAAAATTGCATGTGTGAGCTCTGAATTCAGCATCTTCATTCCTTTGGAAGGAATTGGCTTTTGCATCAGGGCTCTCTGTGGGCCTGAGCTATGTAGAAGGAAGTGGTTGCTTTGGAGGTTGTGATGGATCATTTGCAAAGGAAATCCATTTCACTTGCAGGCCCTATCCTAGCGCACTGTTTATTGGAATTATTGTTGTTGTTGATAATATGCATAATCATTTTGCTACCAGCTTCCTCTTGTTTCATGTTAGTATACTGTGGTCTTTAGAGGGAAACATAGTGATGCAGTAAGGATACTAGACTAGACAGCAACCAGCCTGGCTGCATTTCTATCGCCAACAAATTGCCAACAACGAGCCACTGACACTCTCTGCCTTTACCCTACCACTCACTGAATAGAGTGGTTCGAATCCCTGGCATTTGTGTAGAAATCGACAGTTTTAAGTCACTTTTATATTCATTTTTTTCATTAGAATCTCAGAATTACCCTATGAAGAGAGAAGGATGATATAGATATAGATTTTTAAAATCACTTTACTGAAGAGGAAACCCACAGGATGATAAATCGAATGATTGCTTAAGGTTACACTGCAATAAATTATGAAGTATGTATGTCCTTGAACACATAGTTTTTGACTCTTATCAAAAAATACATATTTTTTAAAAGATAAAGTTACACCTCTCACACAAATATAAAATGAACACATTATTTATTTTATTCATTAATTAATTAAGGTACCAGTAAGATGTTACAACTGGTTCAAAGGAAAACTCAAAAGTTTCACACATTATAATCAGATAAGAAATGCTGAAATCAATTTACAAATGAATTTTTAAATTTGCAAAAATGTTCAATATCCATAGAGTGATAATCCATTGCATTCCATTGTATAATTTCCATTTCTATAAACAAAAATTATTTGTATTACTGTCAGTTTCCTACAACTTGCAGGGTTGTAAAATAACTCAAAGACAACATAAGGCAGGGATAACCTTAATGGGTGAGCATCTTACAGAATCTTTAACAATACTTTCCTAAACTCAAAATGTAATGTCCTCATCGTATAACTCCACACCCTTAAAGAATAATCTTTTTTCTCTCTCTGACCCTATAACTGATCATCTGCAATATTTGTTAGATATATGTCAATATTTAAGAGTTGCTAGCATTCAGGAATAGATGCTAAAATACTCAGGTAATTATAATATTGGTAAAAATTTTAAAACCATAATAATAATTAGCATTTTTGGGGCATCTACTATGTACCAAATGCCAGTAGCATCTATTAATAAATGGCTTTGCTTTTCTTATGTCATTTAATCATCAAAGCAATCTTATGACATAGGGGCCCATTTTTCAGACAAGAAAACAGTCATGGATAGAGTAATTAACTTGTACCAAACATCCATTTAATATTTAGTAGAATAAGAGCCTATATTTTAATTATTTGGTAGTACTTAAATGAATTACATTATGGAAAAGATACTTAACTGCCCCATACTTGAATTTGGCCATCTGAAATTGGGGTGATGATATGAAAATATAGTAGTATTAATGCTAGAAGGGCTTTGAGAACTTAGGGAAGGAAAGTGTTATATCAGCCTAAGGCTATATCACTAAGAGCTGTCTGTGAAGCCTCCATGTGAAGTGAATAGTTTTCATTAATGCCCCTCATAGGACTCCTACTGAGAGATTGTTCTGGAAGAGAGGGGTGTGAGTAGAGGTCTCTAATTATAACAGAAAAGCACTCTTGATTAAATTGTGGCCTTCAGAACTGGATAGAGTTAACACTTCCTCTTAAGCATTTTTCAAGATTTATTTAACCTACCTGAGCCTCAGTTTCTTCATCTTAAAATGAATAAAGTACCATTACAGACCTCAGAAGGCATTATGGGTTAAATGAGATAATGTCGATAAAGCACTTAGGATTGTGCTTGGCACATGGTGGCTTTCTACGAACGGAAATTTATATGATTTATTATTATTATTAGACCCCTTGCATTCAAATTCAACATCCTCCTTTAATATTACTTTACATTTTAATTAATGATTGTGTCTGAAGACAATCTTAAGTAATAGATATTTTAGAGTGCATATTTCCTGACCCTACCATCTCTTTAGGGATTCTCTTACATGCCCTCAGGGAACCGTGCTTTTTCAGTTGAAAACATGGGACTAGCTCTCCAATGTCCCTTTGAATTTTGTCGTGTGTTAAGACTATGCCTCTGCCCTCTGACATCAGAATGGAGAAAGGGACGGGGTACAGTTTAATTGAAACCTCAGTAGGGGTAATTCTTAACTTTTTGTTGGGATGAGCAACTTGATACAACTATTTTCTCAGTTTGGAAAAGATGATTTCTAATTTGCTTAAATCAAAACTCTTACTTCCAAAAGTCTACCATTTATAAGGCATTATGAATTTAACCCAGTTCAGCCCTTCATTCTACTTTGTTTCAGGTTCATTATTAAACTATGAGCAGGGGGTGTCATAGAAATGAAAGGATGAGTCCCTCTCCTCTAAGGACTCACTCTCTAGTCGGGAAGCCCAGCATTCACAGGGACATGATTCATGCTAGGTTTAGAAAATTAACATTAGAAATGACATCCGAAGGTTTAAAACCATTGGCTAGTAGGTCTGCGTGGCCTACCGATATGTGTATTTGATTTGAATTCTGTTGCAAACTTCCCAAGTTTAAAGATAAAAATCAGTAATTTCCTAAATTAAAATAAAAGATCTCATAAGAAATTCAGGATTTCGGGTATCTCCCTTACACGGGCCTTAAAATCCTATCCAGCAACCATGAGCAGCCTGTGAGCAGTAGCAGCCCATTCTGAAAGGATCTAGGGCTCTCTAGTTCACCATATCCAGTTTAAATTACTGATTTATCGGAACTACCTGGTCCCTCCGTACATTTGATCATGTAACCCCGGAAATAGTGACCCCTGAAAAGTGTAATGTGTCCAGGGGAAGACACAGATTTGTTTCAACAGGGTAATGAAGCTGGGGAAAGAGCAAAGTAAAATTTGAGCATCTGCTGTGTTTCTCATACTTCACATACATTTTCTCGATTAATTTTGCAACGACTGTCTTAAGTAGGTGGCACTGTAAGCCTTTCACATTTGGGAAAAATGAGGCTCAGAGATTATTTAGAAGTAGCCTAATTGGCAGAGCTAAGATGTAATTCCAATATAGCAGAGAGAAAATAACCCAGCAAGATTTTGTTTTTAAATGGATATACTTGCTTTGTAGTTTATATTAATCAGGATGGCGTAAGCTATGCTACGGTAATAAACAAACCCTGTATATCAGTGACAACTAATAGTAGTGGGCCCAGGAAGCTCCAGGGCAGCTCCCTCACAAGAAGCGACTGGTGATCCCAGCAGATTCTATCTGGTGGCTTCATCATTGCAGTAAGAGGTTTCCATAAACTGCTGTTGCAAGAGGAAAAGTGAGCTCAGAGGTTTTGCATGGATTTTCAATGTCTCAACCTAGACGTGTTATTTCTGTTCACAGTTCATTGTTCAAAAATAATGGAATGACCCTGCCAAAAAGCGAAGAGCCTGACAAGTCTTCCCTGTGCCCAGGAAGGAGAGGGGGCTTCATGTAAATGAGCACAGGTAATGTCCACCGTGATCACCTTAGCCAGTTATAGAAACTCTTTGTCTCACTTTTCTTGTTGGGAAAGGAGAATAAATCTTTCTCACAAGATTTTACTGGTGGTTTGAGATGCTGTTCGTAAAGCACTGAGTATGGTGGACGACTTCAAACGACCGATAAATTCATCTGTTTGATTTGCTATGTGTGATAAAGAGAGTGTGAGATCACAGGGCTTTTTCTGTATGGAATCAGACAACTGTGTTGTAGCCTCAGTTCCCGTACTGATGACTAGGACCTGTGGAGAAATCTCTGAGGTTTTATCTAAAGGGTAAGAGGGTTGAAATACGTGATCTCTAGGTTCCCTTCTGCTCCCAGTTGTCTGTGTCTACCAATGGTTTCCTTCAGAACAACTGTAAATGTTGTCCACCAGCACCCTGCACAAATCCTTTGACCCAGAGTTATTCCACTGGGAGAAATATAGAAAGAAAAATTTTCCCATTTGAGGATTCTACCATGCACTATGTTAGATAAAAAATAAATGTTTGAGTAAATGAGTGACCACCTGTATTAGACATCTCAGACTGCCATAAAAAAATCCCACTGACTGGGTGGCTTAAACAACAGACTATTCTGCTATAATTCTGGAGGCCAGGAGTCCAAGATCAAGGTGCTGTTGAGGTAGGTCTCTGATGAGAGTGATCTTCCTGGCTTGCAGAGGGAAGTGATCTATCTACTTTCTTGCTGTGTCCTCACATGGCCTTTTCACTCTATGCACATGTGCCTGGTGTCTCTCCCTCTTCTTAGAAAGACATCAGTCTTATTGGATTAGGGCTTCACCCTTGTGATGTTAATTAACCTTTATTACATCCTTATAGACCCTATTTTCAAATACACTTACATTAGGAGTTAGGGCTTCAACGTATGAATTTGCAGGGGACATTATTCAGTCCATAATACCACGATAAGCCGTGATGATTGAAAATACGGCCTTAGAATCTGGGCCATAAAAAATGCTCTACAAGGACTCCCTTTTCTAAAGGATACAGTGATTTCGAATGGAAGGAGCTCTCCTTTGGGAGCACTTTCTTATCAAATTCTTATCACTTCTCTTGGTCTCTCCTTCTTATCTGTAAAATTAAGGTAGTAACTAAGCAATGTATAGGTTTTATCTCAGATCTAATTCAAAAAAAAGATTAATGGTGAAAACGAAAGAACTGAGACCATGTCTGGGATCAGCAAGAAAGTATAGTATGATTAATTAGAGATGCTTTTTATGGGCACAGAAAGTGACAAAGATGATATTCACAGAAGTTGTGTATTTGAAATTTTTGTATTAGAATGAACTTTAAGGAAGTTCACTACCTACTCTTAACATTTTATCCTTCTGTGAATGAGTGCAATCCCTTTTAGAAAGAGGGTCCCTTAGACTCAGGAAACCAGAAAGTAAATAGTATTTGTCCAGTTGTCAAGTCGAGACCTAAAAGCAAACTTGAAATAAATAATGTGGTCCTGAGCAGAGAACATGCTGTGTGTTCACCAAAAGGGGGCAGTAGAGGCCAGGCTCAGCAAAGTGGGTCAGAAGACCTGATCTGGGCCCACAGCTGCCACTCTCTGTTGTAGATGCCAGTTACCAGGAGAGCACACAAGGGGGAAAGCCTGATGCTTAAATGACAGGGCAGGAGTGATTTTTGCCAAGGGGCACTTGTACCATGTAGAGAGAAAACTATGGCTTTCCGTTTGCTTTTAAATTGTCCCCCTCACCATCTTGAACTTGCTGACCTTGACCAGCACATTCACCCTAAGGAGGAACAGCCAATTGCATGTCTCTTGCTGACCTGGGAGGGCTGGAGCAGAGCCCCTGGCAACTTTTATGCAACCCCCTGCCAGTGTTTATTTCTGCCTCTTGGAGGAGGGCTTGTTAGGGAGGACGATTAACTCATCAGCTACTATTAGCAGGGCCTAATGACTGCCAGGTTTTTCTGGGAAATGGCAAACCTCTCACTGACCTTCCCAGAAAGGACTTCCTCCTGCCAGGAGGCTATTTAATCAGAACCACAAACAATCATGAATAAGGGGAAGGCAGTTGTATTAAGCAGTGTCTCTCCTGTGGGGAACCCAGTGATTGCAGAGGAAAAATAGAGCAAAGCCTGCCTGAATGTCCCTGGGGTGTAGAGACTGACTTCCATAGAGTGTGAACAAGCTGCTCTCTCTGTCTTCCTGAGGACCTCTCGGTGATGTCAATCTTGATCCTGTTGCCCATCCTCTTGGTTATATATTCAGCCCACATTACATAATTATGCTTATATGCTTTTTATTTAAGAATTGAGCCCATATTCATTCTAGACATATGTACTAAACAGTTTCCCCTCCCCTTATACTACTCCCTCCTAGGCTACTCCAGAAACCTTCTAACGGATTTCACTTTTTCAGTTCTTACCTCTTTCAATCCATTCACCACAAAAATAGCCAGAGTGATTTTCAAAGAACATCACTTTGTCAGATCGTGGTAATCAACTTTCTTGGAAATTTCCAGTGGTTTCTCACTGCATTTATAGTAAATTCTCAACTTCTCACCATGACCTACCATGCCTGGATTGACCTGGAACCTGCCCACTCTTCAACCCCACCTCATGACACCATTCCCCATACTCATTTTTCTCCGTGTGTCTTTTAAATCCAAGAAAAAAGAAAGTGTCTTCCTTTCTCAGTGCCTTTGCACATCTTCTTTGCTTTATTTAGAATCTTCTTCCCCACCTCCTTACTTAACTAAATTCTACCCATTCTTCAAACCTCAGCTTCAATGTCTCTTCTTCATAAATGTCTTTTCTGATCTTTATAGAGGTTGTAATAGTCAGCTAGGGCTGTCATAGCAAAATACCATAGCCTGGGTGCCTTCAACAAAAGAAATTTATTTTCTTGCAGTTTTGGAGTACAGAAGGTCAAGATCAAGGTGCTGGTATGGTTGGTTTCTCCTGAAATTTATCTCCTTAGCTTGCAGATGGAGAGACTTAGCCCAGCTTCACTCCTTCTCTCAGCATCCTCATAGAGCCTTTATTATGTTTGTGCATCCCTGTTATTTCTTCCTCTTCTTATGAAGAAACCAATTATATTGGATTAGGGCCCCCCTCTTATCATCTCATTTAAATTTAATTGCCTCTTTAAAGATCCTATCTCCAAATATTGTCACATTTGGGGTTAGGGCTTCAATACCTGAATTTGGGGGGGGACACACTTCAATCCATAACAGAGACCTTTCCTCATCTACACTCCCCATGATATTATCTGTAATAGTACCCAGATCTCTTCTTTCATAATTTTCTTTTTTTTATACTTTAAAAAATTTCATTATTTTAGAGCATATGTTTAGTTGTCTATTTATTGTAAACTCCACTAGATTGGTAAACCTGACGTCCTTTTTCACCATTCTATCTCCAGCACCTGGAACAGTGCCTAGTACACAACAGGCACTCAACTATTGATTAAATGGAAGAATAATTTGACTGTTCAGTCACTGGGCAGGGACTAGGTCTGCTTGATCATCACCTAATCGCCAATATTATAACTAAGGCTATTACCTATTAAGTTGAATGAAAGAGCAACCCATTATAGGAAGTAGGTACTCATCACTATCACTTCAGACATCGTGTATTGATCAGGGGTCCAGTCAAGAGACAAAATACATCTGTAAGTTGAATGGGAAACTTTCAATATAAATATTTATTAACAACTAAATAGGGATTAACTGCTAAGAGGGGTAAAGAGAACTCTGAAGAATATAGAACTCTGCAGAAAGAAGAATGTTTACAGAGCCCAGCTCCAACACCACAAATCCAAGTGAAGAAGGCTGTATTTGGAGCTGAAAGGAAGTAATTTGATAAATGTAATACTTAGTGCTTAAGAACCCAGACCTGGGTACAGGAATATCTGGGTAAAAATTCAATATAGGACTATAGATTTTAATTTCTAAATTTGGAGGGGCAGAGAACTCTTTAAAGGAGAAGTAGAATTAAAACTAGACTTTGATAATTTTATCAATATATAAGATGAATACATATGATCATAATATCATATACAGAAAGATATGTTATGGGTTTTAAGTAACTAAAGACCTAATTCAAAGTAACTGGGACTTTTTTCCCACTTACAAAGTGTTTAAGATAGGGCTTGGGTTATTAAATTCAGTGGCTCAACAAATTATCAAAGACTCATGTTTTTTAACATCTTTCTCCTTGACCACATACAGCATGTAAACTTGTCCCCTTATAAAATTTCCCTCATGGATGCAAGTTGTTTGCAGTTGTTCAGTGGGCATATTGATTCACCACTCCCTAAGACAGAAAAGGGATTGTCCTTTTCATGTGTTTCTTTTTTTCTTGGCTGCGTCGGGTCTTTGTTACAGCACGTGGGCTTTCTCTAGTTGTGGCAAGCGGGGGCTAATCTTTGTTGCGGTGCACGGGCTTCTCATTGCGGTGGCTTCTCTTGTTGTGGAGCACAGGCTCTAGGCACACAGGCTTCAGTAGTTGCAGCACATGGGCTCAGTAGTTGCGGCTTGCGGGCTCTAGAGTGCAGGCTCAGTAGTTGCGGCACATGGGCACTTGTGGAATCTTCCCAGACCAGGGATCAAACCCATGTCCCCTGCATTGGCAGGCAGATTCTTAACCACTGTGCCGCAAGGGAAGTCCCTTCATGCATTTCTTTTTAAGAGCAATGAAACTTTTTTTCCCAGAAGCTTCTCCAACAGACCTCTTCTATGGTCTTCTTGGCCCGAACCAAGCGTAAGGCCATATTTAAACTAATAACTATTAAGGGTGATTGGACAGCTGTATTAGCTTAGACCCATCATGATTCACTCTCCATGGTGATGTTGAGTATGGTATTTACTGAACCACAAACTGGGGTTATTTTAGGAAGTAAGGGGATGACTTTGAATAGGAAGCCAATAATATGTCTGCAATAGAAAAAGATTTACTCAGGGAATAGAACTTGGTGAGGGTAATGGTACCCAAAAGGAACAGTTTGTGAAAAGGCACAGGTATTGGAAGCTGTTAGACTTAATTAGAGTACGGTTAACCCTTGAACAACACAGGTTTGAACTGTGTGGATCCATGCATATTTTTCTCAATAAATACATGCTACAATACTACACAATCAACAGTTGGTTGAATCTGCAGAAGTGGAAGCATGAAAGCAGAGGGCTGACTGGAAAATTATATGTGGATTTTTGACTGTGTGGTGGTCAGTGCCCATAACCTCCTGTTGTTCAAGGGTCAACTGTATTTCAAATCACCCCATTCAACTGGATTATAGGTTGTGATAGGGAAGACTGAAGCAGAAGACTGGTAATATCATTTAGTGCATGCTTACAGTGTCTTTGATGCCAAGCAGTTGTTTTGGATGAATGAGAAAACTTTGGAAAATGGGTGTCCAATTTTCAGTTATAAGTATTGTACATGTTACAAGTCTGATTCCTCAGTTCATGAGCACTTTAAAAACAGACATGATATCTTCCACTAGAATTGTAATTTTGCAGAACCTTACAAAAGTCTGTGTAGAAATAAATAATAAAATAAATAAATATCAAGAAAATAAAAGAAAAAATTTAATTTTAAGAGGAAAGCATAATTATAATTTCATAGCATTATAAAACTTGGGCCAAAAAGAATGGAAGAATTTGGTTCCAAGCCATTAAAAGAGAATTTAACCAATAAATCATTATTTGATGAACATCCACTATAATTTTTCCAAAATTATACCCACTAGAATTTTAGCTTCTCGTCCATTTCCTGATAAATGATATAGCTGAATTGTAGCCCTCCCTCCAATAGAAGATATATACACCCCAAACCAGTGAATGTGTCCTTATTTGGAAAAGGGTCTTTGAAGATATAATTAATTTAAGGATCTTGGAATGAGATTATGCTTGTCTGAAATCCAATGACAAGTGTCCTTATAAAAGAAAATCAGAGGGTGATTTAAGACCAGGGGAGAAGGCCATGTGGGAATGGAGGTAGAGATTACAGTGATGGGTCTATAAGCCAAGGAATACCAAGGCTTATTAGTAGCCACCCAAAGCTAGGAAAGAGGCATGGAATGGATTCTTCCTCAGAGCTTCCAAAGAAACCAACCCTGCTGACCCCTTGATTTCAGACTTCTGGCCTCCAAAACTATGAAAAAAAAAAAAATTAATTCTTGTCATTTCAAACCACCAAATTTTTGGTAATTTATGGCAGCCTTAGGAAATTATATCAATTTCTTTATCCATTCATCCATTGATGGACACTTAGGTTGTTTCCATATCTTGGCTATTGTAAATAATTCTGAAGTAAACATAGGGGTGCATATATCTTTTCAGATTAGTGTTTTTGTGTTCTTCAAATAAATATCCAGAAGTGGAATAGCTGGGTCATATGGTAGTTCTATTCTTAATTTTTTGAGGATTCTCCGTACTGTTTTCCATAGAGGCTATACCAATTTACAGTCCTACCAACAGTGTATGAGTGTTCCCTGTACTCTACATCCTCTCCAACATTCGTTGTTTCTTGTCTCTTGGGTAATAGTTATTCTAATAGGTGTGAGGGATATCTCATTGTAGTTTTATTTGCATTTCCTTGATAATTAGAGACATTGAACATCTTTTCATATGCCTATTTGCTATCTGCATGTCTTCTTTGGAAAAATGCCTACTCAGATCCTCTGCCCATTTTTAACAACTGTTGTGGTTGAGTTGTATGAGTTCTTTATACATCTTGGATATTAACTCCTTATTGGATATGTGATTTCCAAATATTTTCTCCATTTCAGTACATTGTCTTTTAGTTTTGATGATGGTTTTCTTCACTGTGCAGAGCAGAAACTTCTTATTTTGATGTAGTCCTATTTGTTTATTTTTGCCTTTGTTTCCCTTGCCATTGGAGTCAGTTCCAAAACAATATTCATAAGACAGATGTCAGTGAGTTTACCACCTAAGTTTTCTTCTAGGAATAATATTGCTTCAAGTCTTTAATCGATTTTGAGTTAATATTTGTGTATGGTATAAGATAGTGAGTGGTCTAGTTTCATTCTTTTGCAAATGGCTGTCCAGTTTTCCCAACACTGTTTATAGAAGAGACTATTTTTTTCTCGATTGTATGTTCGTTGCTTCTTTGTCATAGATTAATTGTCCACATATGTGTGGATTTATTTCCGGGCTCTCAATTCTGTTCAGTTGATCTGTGTGTATGTTTTTGTGCCAGTACCATACTGTTTTGATTATTATAGTTTTATAGTATAGTTTGAAATCAGGGTGCATGATGCCTCTAGTTTTGTTCTTTCTTAAGATAGTTTTGGCTATTTGGGATTTTTTGTGGTTTCATACAAATTTTAGAATTATTTTTTCTAGTTCTGTGAAATATACCATTAGAATTTTGATAGGGATTGCATTGAATTTGTAGATTGCTTTGGGTAGTATGGACATTTTAACAATATTAATTCTTCCAGTCCATGAACACAGAATACCTTTTCATTCATTTGTGTCGTCTTCAGTTTCTTTCATCAGTATCTTATAGTTTTCAGTGTACAGGTCTTTCACCTCCTTGGTTAAATTTATTCCTAGTTATTTTATTATTTTTGATACAATTTTAAATGAAATTATTTTCTTAGTTTCTATTTCTGATAGTCTGTTTAGTGCATAGAAACACCACAGATTTCTGTATATAGATTTTGTATCCTGTGACTTTGATGAATTAATTGATTAGTTCTAAGAATTTTTTGTTGGAGTCTCCAGGGTTTTCTATATATAGTATCATGTCATCTGCAAATAATGACAGTTTTGCTTCTTCCTTTCCAATTTGGATGCCTTTTATTTCTTTTTCTTGCCTGATTGCTGTGGCTAGGATTGCCAATATCATGTTGAATAAAGGGGAGATAGTGAGCATCCTTGTCTTGTTCTCAGAGGAAAAGTTTTCATCTTTTCATTACTCAGTATGATGTTAGCTGTGGGCTTGCCTCATATGGCCTTTATTATGTTGAGGTATGTTCCCTCTATACCCACTTTGTCTTCTAGTTATTAGGGTCCCATCAAAACTTGTATCTAAAGGAACCACAATAAGTACCTAGCATGTATCTGAATGAACAATAGCAATTACATTTTAGGAACAGGATATATTAATTTTCATGAACATGATATATTATTTTTCACAACACAGTTGTAATGCATGAACAATTTGATCTAAGCTGGGACATATACTGCATTAGCATTCCAACATCAAAGATGTCCATGGAAACATACTTGAGAACATATGGGACATTGTGAATTGCAGTCTTTCTGTGCAGCTACAAATATGCTGTTATATATTTTCCAATTGTTTCTTCCAGAACAAAGTTAGTCTCTCCCATATGTGCCACTGCCTATAACAGCAACCTAACGAACAGGCCTCTGTGGTAAACATTATTAGAAGTTAAAGAAAAAAAAATAAAGTTGTTGGAAGAAAGGGTCCAGTATCTCTCTCTCTGGCTAGTTGTCAATTCTCCAGGGTTTCTTTACAAGATTAAAATATGACATAGCTAAGGACCCCTGTAGAGAGAGGGAGAAAAAAGAGATGGTATAGTTGGCCTAGGAAAGCAGGTACAACAGAAAATTTGAGCAGACTCTGTAGTGTGAAAAAAATCCTAACACAGAAAAGGCATGAATTTTAGAGAGACAGAATCCAGACTCTGAAAGTTATTCACTGCAAAATCTTGGCCAAGTGCTTTAATATACCTGGGACTCACTTTTTCAGTCTTTAAAATAGAGGTAATACCCTCCTCACAGGGATGCATTGAGAATTAAATGATATAATACCTATTATTCTCTTGGTGTAGATTTCATCTATGTAGAGGATTGGAGGTAGGAAAAAAAATTAGAAAGGACACCTTAACTGTAGGTCTTTACATGTTTGGCCGTTCTTTATATAGAGTCACATATCCTTGTACGCAGGGGTTTCTGCATCTTTTTAAGATCCACTAAGTCTTCACTGATCATACTTATACCAAACGGGAAGCAAGCAGAAGGACAGAACTGAAATCCCTAATGTAACTCGTTTGCAATAAAAGATTAAGCAAGTCATTTTCTGTATCTGAGCCATGGCTTTCTTATCTAAAGAGGGGAAAGAGAATACTTTAGGGCTAAAATGTTTTAATCATATAAGCTCATCATGAGACATCCCTCCTGGTAGCTCTTAGAATTAAAAGTATGTTAGTTCATATCAACTTTTTGAATGTTTTCAGTTCTCTTTGCAGAGATGTGGGTACTAGAGTAGTGATCAATTCAACTTTGAACACTTACTGTGTGTTCAGCTGGGCAAATGATTTAATTCTTATTTTTTCTTTTGCGGTACGCAGGCCTCTCACTGTTGTGGCCTCTCCCGTTGCGGAGCACAGGCTCCGGACGTGCAGGCTCAGCGGCCATGGCTCGTGGCCCCAGCCACTCCGCGGCATATGGGATCTTCCCAGACCGGGGCACGAACCCGTATCCCCTGCATCGGCAGGTGGACTCTCAACCACTGCGCTACCAGGGAAGCCCTGATTTAATTCTTATAGTGACCTGATGAAGGAGGTCACATTTTTCTTACATTTCAAATGAGGAAACTGAAGCTTGAAGACAGAAAGCAGCTTTCTGAAGGTTTTATAGGTAATAACTTGGAGCTGGGATTTGAGCCCACAGAACTGTTGTCTGACTTAAAAGCCTGCACTTTTTAGGTCTATATTCACTATTGTTAACCCCTGAAGGCTCACAGTGTGCCTCATCTGTATACCCTAGATTGTGTCACCCCATGAGGAGAGGTGGTGGAAGCAGAAGTCAACAAGTAGCCTGATTCTACTCTTTTTTACTGTGCTGTGGTAGAAATAGTTGTAAGAATAGGGATCAGAAGACTTGGGTTTGAGTTCTGTCTCTGACCTTGAATAAGTGACTCACCTACCCTGAGCCTTTGTAAAATGAAGATAGTATCACCACACAGAACTTTGGTATCCTCATTTGAAATAGGGTTTGTGACAGGGCCTGCCTTACAGACTTGTCCCCAGGATCACAAGGAATTATTGACATAAAAGTCTTGGGGGTGTGCCTGGAGGGTGGGGAGTGCTCAATAAGTAAGTCCCAGCTATTGTTATTAGTGATTGTGAATCACACTTTGAACTTTCCAGACCTGTAGAATTTGGGGTTTCATGTCTTTTGATGTGTTTCAAGGCACTGGCAGTACTTGTGTTTTCTAGAGATTTCAGTGGGAAAAGGAGGACTGTCAATCTAAGCCTGAATCAAGAAGCACAAATGCTGTCATCATCAGAGCTGGAGCTAACCCAGTAACGTGTTGTCAGAGTGGAGGAAGCCCAGCCATGTGGGAAAGTGTGTATTGCTCAGTGGTGTTGATCGCAGAGGACTTAATGGTGGGTGAAACAATCAACTGGAACCAGAAAATGTTGGCCCAGATTTTGTTCCTGCTGTTAACCAGTTGCTCAGCCCTAGGCAAGTCTCCACCTCTTTGAGCTTTGTTCTTCTCATAGTGAAACACAGGCATTAATACTAATTTCATAGGGCTTTTGTAAAGCTAAATGAGAAAATAGTTAACGCAGAGCCTGGCACACATTCATAATTTAAGTACTTATAGGAAGTCAGTTTTCAATCTTTTCTTTGTATTTAAGCAAATTGTGACACATTTCTGAGAAGTCAGACGGTATGTTCATAGAAAAACAGGATTTTCAATTTGACCGTCACTCTCAAGATAACATTATACAGGCTTCCTCCGTAGAGTTCATTTATTTGTGTTTGTTCATTCAGTTATTTATTCAACAAACACAGAACATCTGTTCGTATAAAACATTGGGGAAGGGGAAATCAGAGAAGGAAGCATTCACCATCTCTTTGTCTACCTGTTTTTCATTCTTTTCCAAGGAGAGGAAGTAGAAATCTGTCAGATCGCAAGAAACACGTAGGACCGTGTTTACAGCTAGACAGAATTGCTGTGTATTAAACTGTTATGCTCCTTTTTATGCTTGTATCTTCTACTGCCCTCCCAAATTTGTGCAATTGGTGTTATTTAAAGGGACAGAGAATTCCGTCTGGGGGCCCAGGCAAGCAGGTTGTGCCCCAATTATAGCAACACCACATAAGTGGACTGACCATAGCTTAGATTCCTGTACCATGAAGCTAGTCATATCATGGTAAAGTTTCAAGATCTAGTAATTGACTTGCAGTGAGGTGGAACCCTGTGGGCTTCAACTGGCTCTACAGGAGCCCCATGTTGGAATGAATATGGCATAAACACTTGCTTTAACAAAATATTATTCTTACTTGATGTTATCTTTGTGAGTATAACTTTCTTAGGGTGAAAACTGACAACAAAAAGAATCACGTATTTCTGTATCCTCTAATCCAGTGGTCCTCAACTGGGGGAAGGGTGGCATCTGCCAGTGTATGATGATATTTTGGTTATCACAGCTGGAGAGGGGTGTTCCTGGAATCTAGTAGGTAAAGACTAGGGATCTTGTTAAACTGTCTATAATACATAAGACAATCCCCCCTCCAGATGGAGAATTACATAGCTCAAAATGCTATGTAATTAACATTGAAATCTTATTAATAGATATCATAGGCCCTATATACCAGACATTTACAGTCTAGACCAGTTGATCCTCTCTAAAACAGTAACCTTGGCATCCACAGGAAAGTCATTAGAAGTGCAAATTCTTGGTCCCTACCCCAGACCTGCTGAATCAGAAATTCTAGGATGTGCCCCAGAAATCTGTGGTTTATAAGCCTTCCGTGTGCTTCTAATGTTTCATCAAATATGAAAACCACGGCTTTAGGACCTGGTAAGTACAGAATGATAAGTGCAAGAAATGGGTATATCAAGAGGAGGAGTGGTAGGAAAAACTGGGATCAGATAGGATATGGATTTAAATAGTTTTGAGTAGCTGACTTAACTGATCCAAGTTAGTTTTTAGGATGGCTAATCTAGCAATAAAGGTGATACTTTTTTTTTTTTTTTGGCTGCGTTGGGTCTTCACTGCTGCATGTGGGCTTTCTCTAGTTGCAGTGAGCCAGGGCTACTCTTCATTGTGGTGCATGGGCTTCTCATTGCGATAGCTTCTCTTGTTGCAGAACACTGGCTCTAGGCCAGTAGTTGCAGCACGTGGGCTCAGTAGTTGTGGCTCACGGGCTCTAGAGCACAGGCTCAGTAGTTGTGGCGCACGGGCTTAGTTACTCCATGGCATGTGGGATCTTCCCGGACCAGGGATCGAACCCATGTCCCCTGCATTGGCAGGCAGATTCTTAACCACTGCGCCACCAGGGAAGCCCAAGATGATACTCTTATTAGTCAAGAAAGTGACAACGACAGACAACAGAAATGGTGTGCAATAAGAAGGAACTAAGTATGAAGGTAAAACCTTTGTAGAATAAATATAATACCTCATGTTTATTTTCATATTTTTGTATCAACCACTACACTAAGTTTACATAATTTGGAGGGAGGACATATACATTTTTACTCAAGAATTCAGGACACACATGTCATGTAGACCCATGCTTACAACTATGGGAAAAAACAGATCCAGCTATCATAGATCAAAGAGCCCAAGGGAGGGATCTCAAGCATCACTGCTCTTAAGAGATCAGAAGTCCATCTCACAGCAATAGTATGTAGCCAGAAATCCAAGAATCAGGAAGAAAAGAGCAAGGATAAGTGGGCTAATGTAAATGAGGATGTAGCAACAGGCAGGCTTAGATGCTGCATCAATGTACCAGAGGGGAGCAGCATCTGGTGTGCTTGCCCTAATCCTACTGCTTCCCATTTTAAATCCATAGTCCACTCCAGAGAGATGATTATTTGGTTTACATTTCTCCTATGGCATACAGATGGCTACTACCATGAAAGGGAATTTTATTTTATGAGAATTACAATTATAAGAAAGGTTGTTCTTATACCAAACGAAAATATCCTAGCTAAATTGTCTGAGTATATTCTATGTCTGCTATCTGGGTATATATGGAATAAGCTCCTCTTCTTACGTACCAGCCTTTGATTATTTAAGGTTGTCTTTCAAGTTTCCTCAGTTTGTTTCTACATCAACAGAATATCCAACATCTTCAAATATTCCTCATATTTCAAAATAGTTTACTCCCGTTATCACTTGGGTTGCTCTCCTTTGGATATGCATCAGTTCAATCAGGTGATTCTAAAGCCGGGCTCCCAGAACTGAACCCAATATCCCAAATACAATAGCACCAGTGTGGAAAAGGCTGCAATTATATGTACCCTATTATCCTGACACTATATTTCTATTAATAAGCCCAGGCTAGATACTTGGATGGTGACCAGAATGTGACCTTTATTACCCAAACCAGGGTAGTATTTCCTCAAAGGCAATTGATAATCTTCAGAGATGTTGGAGACCTTTCCTGAGGCTGCATAATTCTATTTTTTAAATGCCTTCAATTTCCTATGACAAGTTTGGAGTGTCTAAAGATGGCAAAGTGAAGGAGATAAATAGATTATTGATCAGACAGGCTTGTAATTCCTTAGTGAATTGGATTTAGTTTCTTCATTGAGATCAGGTCAATGCCATAAATCTCCTAGAAAATCAATGCAACAGAGATGGCTATGTGAGCTAGGCTTGAAGACATTTCTCTGGCTGCTTCAGGGCTGGGAATGATGGAAAATTGTTATATGAGGGAATCAAATACTGGGTATGTGGGTGAAGCATCTGAATGAAGTCAAGGGACTTGGAAATTCTTGGCTTGGCAAGTGTCATATATGTGACCTTGGGAAAGTCACTTCACTTTGATCATCCTGTATATTACAATGACAAAGTTAGACCATACAAACAATTCTCAAAAAACAAAACAGTTTTTCCCCACCTGTGTGGGGAAGAGCAGGACAACTACTAAAATATACAACTCCAAAACTTGGTGACTTGACACAATGAAAGCTTAGTTCTCACTCTAAAAAATATTCAAATGTGGGTTCTGCCTCAGGTATTTCATCTTTAAGCAGTTCCTTGGGGACTCAGGCGCCTTGGCTTTTCATATCATGCAACTCTGCTGTTACGTAGAGCCTTGGTGTATATTGCTTCCAACCTACGTTGACTGGCACAGATACTTACAGAAGGTAAGATAAAAATAGAATGTGAAGGGGTGGATAGGAACAATTGTAAAACCCTTTGAAAATGCATTCTGGCTTCTGCAATGAGCCCCTCTATCTCCATATTCATACAGAACCAAACAGCTTAGAGAGATGATATTGGCATATAAAGAATTTCAATTGGCTTGCCTAAACTCCACCCCAGCCTCCAGCAAAACCTATTCAAAAGCCTGATAAAAGTGGGCCACCACATCATCAAAAAATCTACAAACAATAAATGCTGGAGAGCATGTGGAGAAAAGGGAACACTCTTGCACTGCTGGTGGGAGCGTAAATTGATACACCCACTATGGAGAATAGTATGGAGGTTCCTTAAAAAACTAAAAATAGAACTACCATACGACCCAGCAATCCAGCTACTGGCCATATACCCTGAGAAAACCATAATTCAAAAAGAGTCATGTACCACAATGTTCATTGCAGCTCTATTTACAATAGCCATGACATGGAAACAACCTAAGTGTCCATCATCGGATGAATGGATAAAGAAGATGTGGCACATATATACAATGGAATATTACTCAGCCATAAAAAGAAACAAAATTGAATTGTTTGTAGTGAAGTAGATGGACCTAGAGTCTGTCATACAGAGTGAAGTAAGTCAGAAAGAGAAAAACAAATACCGTATGCTAACACATATATATGGAATCTACAACAAAACAAAATGGTTCTGAAGAACCTAGGGGCAGGACAGGAATAAAGATGCAGATGTAGAGAATGGACTTGAGGACACAGGGAGGGGGAAGGGTAAGCTGGGATGAATTGAGAGTGGCATAGGCATATATACACTACCAAATGTAAAATAGATAGCTGGTGGGAAGCAGCCGCATAGCACAGGGAGATCAGCTCAGTGCTTTGTGATCACCTAGAGGGGTGGGATAGGGAGGGTGGGAGGGAGACGCAAGAGGGAGGAGATATAGGGATATATGTATATGTATAGCTGATTCACTTTGTTATAAAGCAGAAACTAACACACCTTTGTAAAGCAATTATACTCCAATAAAGATGTTAAAAAAGAAAAAGTGGTCCACCAGAAGGAAAAGTTGAAACTTGGAAAAATGGTAATGAGGGTGTTTGTACAGATGCACCACAGATAATTGCATCTTAAAATTGTCTCTTTGGTAATTCCGTGTTGAGATGCTCCATTTGTTTTACCATATTTATCCACTTTATTTATTTTGCATAGAAGAAAGTGCATGCCTGTTTTAAATACTTTAGCAAAACTTATTCTAACTTGACATAGTCGTAAAAGGCATTGGAAGAGGACATAAGAGTTAGTTGAACTTGAAACTATGAGAAAGTGGGAAGAAAATGGAGGATCAGGGAAGATAAGAATGGAGCCAGACTGAGTAATATCCAATTTGGTGAATATTTAACTTCTCAGGATATCATGAAGTGTCATGTCTACAGTTTACAATATTTACAATGACATGACCCACTCTTAAAAGCATACACCAATATTCCAGTGAATAAATAAACAATACAAGTTTATTTCTTACTCACACGTTGATCCAATATGAGTATTCTTTGTCATTGGGGCTGTATTGGTTTTCTGTTGCTGCTCTCTCTAATAAATTATCAAAACTTAGTGTCTTAAAGCAACATACGTGTGTTCTCTTACAAATCTTCTGGAGGCTGAAAGTCTAAAATAAGTCCACAGGACTGCATTATTTTTGAGGGCACTAGAGAATAGTCTATTCCCTTGCCTTTGCTAGTTTCTAGAGGCTGTCCACATTCCTTGGCTCATGGACCTGTATGAGTGAGCCCACTCTCACTCTAACCTCTGTTTCTGTTGTCATATCTCCTTCTTATACTCTGACTCTCCTCCCTCCTATAAGGATGCTTATAATTACCCTGAGCTCACTCAGATGATCCAGGAACATCTCTCAATCCCCAAATCCTTAATATAATCATGTCTGTGAAGTCCATATGCCATGGAAGTTAACATATTCACAGACTCCAGGGATTAGGACATGAAGTCTTTGAAGGGAAAGGAAAGAAGTGCTATTATTCTGCCTACCGCTAGAACTATAGCTATGGGAGGATTTTCCAACTTCAGTAGAAGTTTTCCAAGGTAGCCCTGGATATCAACATCCAGCTGGGAAATGGAAAAAAAATGGGAAATGATTGCATCTGGGAGGATTTTATGCCACTGGACTCACAAAAAAACATACAATATGTGTACTAACTCTTGTTTTATTCTTTTCTTTCTGGGTATATGGAACACTCCAAGTTGCATGCCTTGCCCAGAGACTTAGGTGAGAGGAAAAATGATGGTGTTGCCTAAGAGGGGAGCAGAGAGAGGAGAGAGTGGGAATGGGGAATGGAGGAGAAGAAATACAGGCAACGTGAATCTTAAGCAGGGGAAAATGTGCTGGGACTTAAGGTTTTATTTTCCTGTATTTTCAAGAGTGGCTGAGATTTCCTTACAGTGGCACCAGCAGGCTTTTGCTGCTGTGGCCTCCCCAAAATAGATCCTGAGTACCCTGGAGTCCATCCGCAGTGAGAATCAGTTAGTGACACATGACAGCTATTCCTTGATATGTGCTCAGTGATTCACAGAGCTCACAGCGGCTGTGCACTGGTGATTATTGGCCTGAAAATGACTTTCTCTCATCCCTTCAACCCCCATCATCAGCTTGGAAAACTATCTTGGGATACATTTGTATACACTCTTCTTTGGAAGCATTATTGCAGTTGTACCCCTGATGTTCAAAGCCTTGTACCTCCCTAGAGAGGAGCTATGTCTCCTGGAACTGGTTGACCACATCACAGAGATCCAGGAAGCCCCCAGTGTCTGCTGAGACTTTAGCCTCCCAAGACTGTCTTATATATATATGGGCTCTGTCATTTCTATGACTCACTTTGTGTTTTGCCCTCCCAGGAGTGGTTTATTATACTTTTTATCGTTACTTAAACATATTTTTTTTCACAATGTGCTTATTGGGACACGGAGGCAGATATATCTGGCACGTCGAGGTCCCTTTCAATGAATGACAATGTTCATCCTTTCCTTCCCCACCACTTCACCCACTATTTCCAAACCTTTGATAATAAGAACCACATGGAAATGCCTGTTCACTAAATAGGTAACCAGGTGTCTCTACAAAAATTCTGACTCACCATGTCCAAGTCAAGAATTTATGTTTCTAACTAACAACACCCAGGTTTATTCTAATCTTCAGGCAACTTTTTACAAACAGTACCTACATATTTTAAGAGGCAGGATGGATTTTTGTGCCAGATATCTGTATTTAAACCCAAGCTCTGGAATTTACCAGTTAGAAGACATGGGCCAATTCCTTAAGATTTATGTATCATATTGATAAATATGTAACTTTACCCAAATCCAGTTCTTAGGTTATATTTATTCTTCATTGCAGGAGACGTTTGCACAAAAGACAATGGCAATAGCTGATAACTTTTTACTGAATTTTATTCTACTGGGTATGCCTTGAAATTTTAAAAAGAAGAAAAGATTCACGTTGTCTGAAGTAGTCAGGAGTTTACATGACAGAAAAGAGTAATTGAAAAAATGATCTAGGAGGAGACATAGACTCTGAGTAGGCAAAACATTTTAAGTTAGAGCAGAAAGACATTCCTCAAGCTAAACTTTGAGGGACTCTTAGCTCATCCAGCTGTTGTTGATCTTTAGGTTCTGGCCGTGCTCCCTGGTAGTGGCTATCTGGACTGATGGAAGACAGTGGAAGACTGGCTGTTGCTAATTTCATTCAGCATCGTTTGAATTCCTTTTACTTACTTTATCCAATCTCTACCCTCCCTAAGAATCACCTTTCAAAATCCTAGTTTGACCATCAGTGAATTTATCTCCCGGCCTACAACCCATTACTGACCACCACTCTCCACTGTGCACCTCAAACCGATTATATGGCATTGGCACTTTCTGTTGGCATTTTATGCTTTTGGATGATAGCTCTACTAGCAAACAGTTACATATGCCAGGCACTGGTCTGGACATTTTTCATAAATTAACCCATTCAGTCTTCACAACGAATACTATTACCAATTCCATTTTACAAACTAGAAAACTGAGGCATAGAAAGTTATGGAGCCAGGGATCCTTATGCTTTATAGCAGTAATCAGAAGAAAATGTAATTAAAGAGAGAATTGCTAAAAGCTCCCTGACAGTTATTCCCAAGATATGTACATTTTTTTAAGAAAAATTGGGATTTCAGTCAATTCTGTCTTTTTAATTAATTAATTTATTTATTTATTATTTATTTATTTTGGCTGCACTGGGTCTTAGTTGCGTCATGTGGGATCTGCGTTGCCGCACACGGACTTCTTAGTTGCAGCACGCGGACTCAGTTGAGGCATGCTTGTGGGATCTAGTTCCCCAGCCATGGATCAAACCCTGGCCCCCTACATTGGGAGCACAGAGTCTTACCCATTGGACCACCAGGGAAGTCCCAAGATATGTACACTTAAAAAAAACAGAATTTATTAATATAAACTAGGGAAAAGTAATCATTTTAACCTAGATAACCAGCTAATGATTTCTTAACAGGGTCTTTTGAGAGGAGGATCTTCCTGTTTACACAATGGCTTGGGGATTTTTGATCCTTTTTGGCAAAGGGGTGTAACCACATGCCATATAATTCTCAAATTATTCTTATACATGAACCCAGAACTGCCTTATAGATCATCCGACCTCCTCCTTCGACTCATCTGAGGCAACTGCCCTCTACAGATGAGAAGTGGCTTGCTAGGATCATGTAGCTGAAACTATATAGGCTCCTGAAACCCAGTCCTACCTGACACCCAGGTGATAATGAGTCACTACCATTTCTGTTATTTTCCATCCACAAAGCTCGGAGCAAAATAGCATTAGAATTTGCTGAAAGAGCAGAAACTTTCATCCCACATATCCAGTCTTCATTTCCTTAAAGCTTTTCTTCCAAGAACAAAGAAGTAGTAAGGAAGACACTGCAAAGGCAGGGATTTGAGACATATGTCTAGTAAACAAACAAGAAAATATGGTCAAAGAGTAATCACTGATGAAAAACTAAAACTCTATTTTCTTTTCTTTCTTTATCCCCCTATACATTTCTTGCCTATAAAGAGCAAAAAAAAAAGTTCTAAAAGCACAGCAAAGCACTGCTCTCCAAGCTAAGGTGTCAGTTTTGGAGAACCATTACATTATTATGAGACTAGATAACAAAATACAACATAAGGGCAAAATTGCCATGAAAATCATACATAAGATCATATATACATGTATATTCACACGCCTTTCTACTTGTTCTATTTGGAGGTAAAAATTGGAAGCAAGAAAAATTGAATTGAACAGAAGTTCTCGAACTAATCACAGGGCACATTTGAGATTGTATTTCCCATCAAGTCTTGAGACTATTAAACCAAACATGCAATATTTCATTAATTTTCTTAGGCCTCAATTGGGAGAACAATGGAGTTAGAGAGGTATGATTTTAGAGTGCTTAAAAGGACCTCAATAGTATTTAAATTTTAAAGAAAGCTTGTTTGTTTACCTTCCTCATTTTTCAGTCTCAACTATTCCCATTGCTTCTATAGGGTTTTGTACTAGAGTCTCAGCAACATGGTGATGGATATGGCATGGGGCTTATTCAGAATTCTAATACCAGTATCCACCATGATTTCTGATACATATGGTATGATTGATAGATCTTATATTGGATTGATTAATATTACATTGAATTAATTTGTGTTAGATTAATTGAGAAATGACTGTTAAATCTGTATTCTCTGTTTTAATCATTGCCAACCTTGGTAGAAATTATGATTGCCTCTTATCTCACTCATGTCTCACTTCCAAAAATCAATCCTTCCAATACAGTGTTTAAATCAATACAATCCCCCCAAATCCTTCCATTGGCTACTACCGCTTAGAGAATCATGTCTAAATGAGTTAGTATGACCTTTAAGGACCTTTGAAGTCTTTGTTTCATCTCAGTTTATTGACTTATTTATCATTACTTCTTCCCCTCAATTTTAATACTATAGCCACATTCTATTACAATTTTCCCCCTCATGCCTGTACATGCTACCTGTGCTATATATTTTCTTATATGTGCCATATATTTGCATATATGCCTTGTGTTTGCTATTTCCTCCCTAGAATGTCCTTCTACAACTTTAAAATCCCTGTTCCTTCTTTACTAATTCAAATGCTGTTTCTACTGTTGAATATTTTCCTTCTTCTGCAAAAGGAAAATCAATTTCTCTCATCTGTGGTTCCATAGCACTTCCTACTAACTCACTGTAGTATTTTCATATGTCATTGTTTTTTAAAAAACTATTCAATCTAGCCTGCTGGACTCTGATTCCGTGAGAGAACCATACATTTTAATTATCTTTACCTCCCCCACTCAATATCTCTTACAGGCTGTGATGCACAGGTATTCAAATATCCTCCTAATTCCTGAAAGGTATATTTTGAAGCCAGTGGAAACTCAGAATCTCCTAGGAGTCACACAAGCAACATAAATAATTATTCAAGTTTAGTAAAGATATTGACAAACAGAAGAGTGCATGCCTTATCTAAAGGGGCAAATATCCTCTTATCGAGGTGATTGTTACCATATGGAAATGTGGGCTGGTATTACTGCATCTTCAAGAAAACCCAACAACTGAAGTTTTATTTGAAACATCTAAACTTTTAGAGCAAGATGTAGGCCACAGTGGTCTGGATTCAACTAGTGGACAGCCAATTCGCAATCCATGCTCTAGCTTATACAAAATTGATGTTTGCCCGCCATGTTGTCCATGTAGTCAAGGAATGGAGCTTTTGAAATATGCTTCAGATACCTTAATCATTGGAATCCTCTCCTACAGCTATCAATATTTTATTTTGCAGCAATACATGTGCTCGTGCCTATTTGCATGAAAAGTTTGTTTTCAATATCCTCCTCTTTTATTTTCCCCTTCACCCCCTCTCATGTTATTTCTCACTTTCCCATTCTCCATCAGCTTATCCTTATCACCTCCCCCAAGCCCTGAAACTTGCCTTTATTTGTTCTTCTCGTCTGTAAAACAAGAATAATAAAATAATTTTATAAGGCTGTCAGAAAATATAAACAGAAGAGATATACAAGACACCCCCAGAGTGTGATGGTTTATATTATTATCTCAGTAAGTATTAATTTCTTTCTCTTTGACCTCCATCATTTTTCTTTTCTCTCTCCCATTCCAAATGAACATTATCTGCCCAGGGCCTTAATCTATCAAGAATTTGATAGGGGTAGAACAAAGTTTAATCATTCAATTATCAATAAACAGATTTAGAATATAAATTGCTCATCCTTTTTCAATTGTGCATTTAAACCTTACCTTCAGAGTCCAGCAGGATAGATTGAATAATTTTTTAGAAAAGAATGAAACATGAAAATGCTACAGTAATAGTGGAACGTACTATGGAACCACAGAGAAGAGAACAACTATTTTTTTCTTTTGCAGAATAAGGAAAATATTCAACAGTAGAAGTAGTATTTAAACTGATAAAGAAGCAACAAGGATTTAAAAGTTGTAGATTTGAAAGGCAGTCCTGGGAGGTAAAGAATACCCATACCTTGACTCACTAATTATGTAGTGTCGGGCGGATTCTGACATTATAGAACCGATCATTAGCATCAAGGCAAAGGATAAATGAACATTGGAATTTACCTCACAGTTCATTTCTTCACCAATATCCATCCCTTTCCTCATTCCACTGAACATACAAATGTGGATGGATTATTTTATCCATTCATATGTTAATGAATTATTCTCTCTCTCGTCCTTTTTCTATTTCTCTGCATTTGGAGGCCACATTATTACCTGAATTAAGCTTTTCTTATCAGTAGTGCTTTTTTAAAAAATGTCTTGGGTGATTTTAATTAAATCAGTCATAGTCTCTGAATTAAGTGAGATTGAATAGCAAAAATGATGTGGTTAATCTTTATCTAAAATATCAAAAAATAATACCTGTATGCTTATAAGTGTCAGTTCCCATATATTATGTATGTGTGTGTGTGTGTGTGTGTGTGTATATATATATATACACATATATATATGTACATATATATATGCTTGGCAGTCCTCTGTAGGGTAAGCATTAAAATTTCAGTAATAGCAGACAGTTTTATAAATTGTATGAAGCCTTTATTTAGGAATGTTCTGTGTATCAGCCCTAAAACCCCAGCCACATTTTAGAAAATCTGTGCTTCCCAGCCACGTTTTAGAAAATCTTAGTCACTTGGCCTCATAACATATAGCACTAACCACATTCCTGTCCATGTATAGAGATTTGAATGTCTATCAAACACTTCCACCACATTGTGTAATCTAACAGTTCTTAATTCTTTTTCAAAAATATGTACCTGACAGATGATACTCGCATGCAGGACTCACTTCCATAAGTATATCCAGGCTTATGTATAATCTCTATGGACTAACTAAATAATACTTTATTAATACAAGAAATCTCATCTGAAGGCAGATGAATGAGAGTAGAACAATCAGAGAGATCATTTTGCATCTGGTCTGATGTATATTTTCAGATAGAGAGGTAAGCAACCTATTCACAACCATTGGTAATTTAACAATTATTCATGCGTTTTGCAGATATAGTTAAGCTCTCTATAGGCCAAATGTGTGATACATTTTTGACTTATTTCGTGAGCAAACAAATACAATCACCACCACCTCTTTGACACCCACATTTACAGGAAGTTTACTCCCTTATAGGAAATAAGGACAAGTGAAAAGAACATAATAGCCCAGTGTTTTGTTCACAGACTGTGATGATAAAGGTTCAGAATATTATATGAGCACCAAGCAGGTTTTTTTTTTTTTTTTTTTTACTGTAATGAGGATTTAGACAAAGTGGGGAAGACTATCTGGAAAAGATAACATCTATTTTGAAACCTTAGGAAAGGATGGGAATTAGACAGGCAAAGCTGGAGGTGGGGTGAAAACTGAAAGTGGGGTATTCCAGAGACAGGGGAAACCATGTGCAAATGCCAAAACTTAAAAAATGTTGTTTGCAGTGGATTGAAGATAATTTTGCATGACCAGCTTAGAGTGATATGAGCTGGACCACAACTCAAAAATTTCACACACTATCAGAACTAGTTGCCCAATTTGATCTTCTGACCTCAGGAATGCCATTTAATCAACACTTATTGGAAACTAATCATTGGAAGGTGTTGGGCTTGGTTATCAGATGCAAAATATTGTCTTCAAAAGTGTCTGTATGTATTAGAAAGAGACAAACAAGTGAAAAAAACTAGCTATAATTCTTACATCTTATACAAAAGACAATAAAAGAAAAATGTATTGAGAATAGATGAGGAGAAACAGAAAAGGTCACAGAAGGAATAAGAGATAAAGAGAGTAAAAAACACAGAAAAGATGAATCAAAGTGATAGAGACAAGGAAAGGAAGGAAAGGAGGGAGAGAGAATACTATTTTTAAAAAGAGATCTGGAATGATGTCATCAAGATGGCAACATAGGTTGTTCCTGAGTTTGGTCCCCTTCACAAGAAGGGCAACTAGCAATTATCCATAGACAAGACACCACTGTGAAAATCTCAGAATTGGGGGGTAAATCTGGAGCACCTCCTGGACCACAGAGACTTAGAAGGACCACATTAGAAGGGTAAGAGGAACAGCTACACTGACAGCATTGTCCCTTCCCCAGCTGGAAGAGCACCACATTGAGAGGGCCCCTCTGGGCTTATGGTTTCTCCAGTGGGAAAAAAGAGAGACTAAGGTGGACATCCAGCTCCCTCAGCATTGTGGGACACTTCTCAGGAGACCCACCGTCTCACCTCACAGGGATCACTAGGGAAATCTGTAGGACATGACCACTGGGGATCTGATAGAGGCAGAGCAGAGGGTCAGGTCTTACAGCACCCAGTGCTCAGATCTTGGCAGACGGCATTCCTGCTTATAGCAGCAACCAAGCAGAGATCCTTGTCAGCAGCTCTGCCCACCTGCAGGGCTGACCTGGAAGTTCTGTCTAACCAGGGAGCTCAGTTGGCAGTTTTGCCATCTTGGGTCCTTAGCCAACAAGATATACAAGCCATGGAGCCTGTTCTATGGCCCTGCCTGGGCAAAGAAGCTAATTCACAGCCCTGTCCAATTGCTTAGTACAGCATCCAGTCCTGCCTGACCAGGAAGCCTGGCCAGAGAACGTGGACACCCACGGAGCCCATCCCACAGCAGTCAGCAGCCCTGCCCAAGTGTTAAGTGCAGCCACTGGCCCTACATAAGCAGGGAGCCTGAACAGTGACCCTGGGCAGCCTCAGAAACCAGCCTAGCTGTGGAGTCCAGCCTACCCCTGACCTCAGAGCCTGAGCAGTGGCCTTGACCAAATAGGGATACTGCCTGCCCATGGAGGCCAACAGCTGACCTGTGCAGTACCTCAAGTTGAGCTGACTTTTGAAGGTCTTTCCCTGCTGAAGCAAACCCGTATAATCTGGAAGAAGTGACTGCTGACTCAAATGTACAGATTACCAATGCAAGGAATCAAAGATCATGAAGAATCAGGCAAAGCTGACACCAGTGACGCTAAAGAAATGGAGATCTATGAACTGTCTGACAAAGAATTCAGAATAATTCTATTAAAGGAGTTCAGTGAACTACAAGAACACACAGTCAACTAAACAAAATGGGGAAAACAATGTATATCTATCTATATCCATTGTATGTATATAAGATACATACAATGGGTTATTATTCAACCCTAAAAAGAAGGGAATCCTTCCCTGTATAACAACATGAGCGCATCTTGAGGTCATTATGCCGAGTGAAATAAGTCAGACAGAGAAAGACAAATACTGTCTGATCTCACTTAATTGTGGAATCTAAAAAAACCAAACTCACAAAAATAGAGATCAGGTTGGTGGTTTCCCAGTGCATATGTGTAAGGGGGAGGTGGTAAATGGGTGAAAGTTGTCCAAGGTCCAAGGGTATAAACTTGCAGGTATAAGATGAATACGTTCTGGGGATGTTATATACAATCGAATACGTTCTGGGGATGTTATATACAATCTAGTAGCCGTAGTAACAATACTATATTGTATATTTGAAAGTTGCTAAGAGACTAGATGTTGAAAGTTCTCACCACTCACAAACCAAAAACTGTAACTATTTGAGGTGATGGATATATTAACCAACCTTATTGTGGTCATCATTTCCCAATATATACATATATCAGCTCATCAGGCTGTATACCTTAATTAAACCTATATGTTATAGGTCAGTTATATCTCAATAAAGCTAGAGAACGTTATATAAATAAATCAAAAAGAGAGCCAACCACCTCTAGTTGAAAAAAATTATTCTCATGTTAAAAGTTCAGTGGTTGAGGCTGCAGTTTGATAAAACTTTTGTGACTACAATTTGACAATAATACAAGACAGGTAATTACATTTCCACCATCAAGAGATAACACAAGAATGAAAAGCAGCATACAGCAAACAATCAAAGAATAAAAAGGGAGATGATCTGATCATCCTGGTGCACATCTATTGCTATGAAAACTGTGAAGAGAAATATAGAAAATCAGACCCATAGACATAAACTCACTAACACTTATGTCAGTTTCAAGACTTAACATTCGTGTGTTGAATGGGTGTTCATATACAATGAGATGTACCCATATGTTTGCTGTGTTAACATGGGGAAATATTCCAGGAAACACACACACACACACACACACACACACACACACACACAAGAGATGTGCCTTCCTTTTTGAAACAGCTTTGTCAAGGTAAAAAAAAAATTCTATAATGCCTGATATTTAGTTTATATGTTGTGTTTCTTAGTCACTTAAGACATGATACTCAAATATGGCAAATAATTTCACAACATTAACTGCTTTACTCATTCATTCATTCATTCATTCATTTTAGGTGGAGCAATTGGTCAGGCAAATAAGAGAGGAGAGATCATTCCAAGAGGAAAAACATGACAAGGTTTAGAGAAAGGATCATCCACAGTAAGTTTTTTTTTTTTTTTAACATCTTTATTGGGGTACAGTTGCTTCACAATGGTGTGTCAGTTTCCGCTTTACAACAAAGCAAATCAGTCACACATATACATATGTTCCCATATCTCTTCCCTCTTGCGTCTCCCTCCCTCCCACCCTCCCCATCCCACCCCTCCAGGCGGCCACAAAGCACCGAGCCAATATCCCTGTGCCATGCGGTACTTCCCACTAGCCATCCACCCTACATTTGTTAGTGTATATATGTCCATGACTCTCTCTCGCCCTGTCACAGCTTACCCTTCCCCCTCCCCATATCCTCAAGTCCGTTCTCCAGTAGGTCTGTGTCTTTATTCCTGTCTTACCCCTGGGTTCTTCATGACATTTTCTTTTTCTTCTTAAATTCCATATATATGTGTTAGCATACAGTATTTGTCTTTTTCTTTCTGACTTACTTCACTATGTATGACAGACTCTAGGTCTATCCACCTCATTACAAATAGCTCAATTTCGTTTCTTTTTATGGCTGAGTAATATTCCATTGTATATATGTGCCACATCTTCTTTATCCATTCATCTGATAATGGACACTTAGGTTGTTTCCATCTCCGGGCTATTGTAAATAGAGCTGCAATGAACATTTTGGTACATGACTCCCTTTGGATTTTGGTTTTCTCAGGATATATGCCCAGTAGTGGGTTTGCTGGGTTATATGGTAGTTCTATTTGTAGTTTTTTAAGGAACCTCCATACTGTTCTCCATAGTGGCTGAACCAATTCACATTCCCACCAGCAGTGCAAGAGTGTTCCCTTTTCTCCACACCCTCTCCAGCATTTATTGTTTCTAGATTTTTTGATGATGGCCATTCTGACTGGTGTGAGATGATATCTCATTGTAGTTTTGATTTGCATTTCTCTAATGATTAATGATGTTGAGCATTCTTTAATGTGTTTGTTGGCAGTCTGTATATCTTCTTTGGAGAAATGTCTACTTAGGTCTTCTGCCCATTTTTGGATTGGGTTGTTTGTTTTTTTGTTATTGAGCTGCATGAGCTGCTTGTAAATTCTGGAGATTAATCCTTTGTCAGTTGCTTCATTTGCAAATATTTTCTCCCATTCTGAGGGTTGTCTTTTGGTCCTGTTTATGGTTTCCTTTGCTGTGCAAAAGCTTTGAAGTTTCATTAGATCCCATTTGTTTATTTTTGTTTTTATTTCCATTACTCTAGGAGGTGGGTCAGAAAGGATCTTGCTGTGATTTATGTCATAGAGTGTTCTGCCATCCTCTCTTTTTCTCTTATTTGATTGGAAGGGAGAAAGTTTTTCACAAATTCTCAAGATGATTCTCCAGATATACATGTATTCCAACTCCTGACACACAGAAAAAGTCTTCAGAATCACAAATACTTTGTGGTAGGGGAGGCTGTCATGGTAGCAGTTTGGTGGTTAGAGCTCTGTCCTGTTCCCTGAAAGTGCTGTTATACAATATATCAGTATAAAGATATTTAGGTATCCATCTATCTACACATATTATATGTATATATATATGTGTGTGTGTATATATATATATATGAATTAGTGTATATACATCTATATTTCCTATTGTATAGACTGCTTTGTGGTCTTAAATAAGCCTCCTGCTGTGGCTAGGTTTTAGTTTCCAAGGTTTTCAAAATGCATTTTATAACATGTACTGGTGTGGGAGTATAACTTTGGACCTGTATGTCATGAACCCATGGCATTTAAAGGAATACTTCTTTCCTTATTCTGGAGAAGAAGCCAACGTAAAAAACCTTTTTTTTTTTTTTTTTTTCTAATGTTCTTCACTGCCATGATGTCTTCCTTTCCTCTTCTCTTCCAGAACATGCTTCCAATCTTGTATAGTTCTTCTCCCTGAGGACTGCTCTCAGAATAAGTAAATACATCTATAATTCAAAGAGACAGACTAGCTATCAGACTTTTGGGGAATTATGATAGAAAGGCACACTCAGGACAGGAAGCATTTGAATTTTAAAACCACCTCTTTCCCCCCTTCCTTCTGTGCTCTCCACTCTCTGGGCAAGGGCCACAAAGGGATTCAGCTCCAGACTTGAGTTTGTCTCTATCGTGACAACTTGACAGTTTAATAATTTAAACTGTTTTCATTCTCCCAAATCACATGAACCCATATTATTATGATTTTCCTTATTCCCTTTCCTCTTCCTTTAAACTGTTACCTACTATAAGTCCTTGATGTCATGTCAATGTCCAATGATAATGGGAGTCTTTTTTTCAATCCTTGGGCATTGGCACTCTTCAGAATAATAAGAACTGAACAGAACCAGGTGCTTTTCTTATGTAATGTATCAATATTAACTACAGGGAATTCTAGTCACTTTCTTGGGAGGCAAGGTCGTATTCTAATACTTGGAGTCCGGGAACATCCTCTGAAACCTTGGAGAAATGACTAAACTTGTCCACACTTGCCTAGTCTCAAGTGATTAAAGACTGATAGTCTCAGGAAGTACTCTATGAAAGCCCTAACAGAAGAGATTATCTCATATAATATACAGAAAACTAAAGAACAGGGGGAAATGCATTCTTAAGTGTGCTGCAAAGGCTTAAATCATGTGAGTAAAAATCTTATTTTACTCAAATTACTTAAGTAAAATTTAAGGGTCTACTTTTTTTAGGCTGATGGTCTACAAAGACATTTCTGGGATAATTGCCAACCTCTATTTCACTCTGACAGGTACAGACCCATCTCAGTTGTCAGTGGATAACCTCCTTTGCTTGCATTTTTAAACAAGTAAAGGAAAGTGAGGCTTTAGGGTAACTCTCTGGGTTCAATGAGCTTGTGAATCAGGCCAAGCCAGGAATGTGGTCTGGAGCAGGGCTGGACTCGATTTATTCAGAAAAGTGAAAAGTGGTGACATATGTATCATCACGAGCTGAAACTAGCATGTAAGCATGAACAGCTTATAAGGCAGAATGGGTAGTAAAGGAAAGGATCTCTCCCTACACCACTGAATTCCTCCTGTTTATAAGTACTATCTGTCCCACTTTCCAAGTCAAACAATCCTGTTGACTTTCCCTCTCCCTCATTTGTTCTTATCCAATCAACCACTAAATTCCGTTCAATCATCTTTAACCTGTATGCCCTATATCTCACCTCTCTTCCAGTCCCACTACCATATCTGCAATGAAGATCATTAACTCATGCCCCCCCTTTATTATTAAGAAAGTCTCCTTTGGGGGTTTTCCACTATCACTTTCCTATAACCTTCACAGGAAAGTTAGCATAGGAAAATTTATTTAAGAAATCAATGGGTACAGTATAAGATAAAGTTGCTTAAATGTTTCTTATGATCTCAGCTATTATCCGATGCAGATTTATATATCTTTCACTGAAGACTTCCTGATTGCATGCCTAAAGTAGCCAGTGATCTAGATGATCCATAGCATTTGCCTTGGGTACAGACCAGAAAGGGTCTTTCAAACAGGACAGAACCAGTCCTTGCCTGGTTCTGGAAAGAGTTATGGATTTATTCATGGCATATGCATTGACATTTCAGCTCTATCACAAGTTTAATTCCTTAGCATTTGACATATCCATGTATAAAGTGAGGATATTAATACTTATGTTTCAAGATTACATGGGATAAGGACTTGGCACATTGTCCTGTATTGAATGTTCCATAAATATGGAGTGGGGGGAAGAATATATGGTGTACAAATCTGATTGAAAACTCATGAGAGGAAAGCAGAAAGACACCTATTCTGCTGATGCCTTTTCTTTAGACTTCTAGCCATACTGCATCAATGTGTAAATGTGTAAATCAACCTTAAATCTTGTATAACTGCAAACTCCATCCATCCTCCTAGTTAGCCTTCTGATTCCCTCATTTCACTTCCTTCTCCTCTTATTACTGGGAAATACACTGATGTTTCCTTTTTCATTACTTCTTCCAATTTCCCTTTAGCCAATTACAGTCATAGCTCCCAAACCCTCCCATCATTTTCTCAATGATCTTTGTAAAATCATAGATCTGGGACAGGGCTTCAGACATATTTTTTTTATTGACTCCATTTTACAGTTGCCGAAACTGAAACCTGAAAAGTAGTTTTCCCCAAAATATGTTGCTATTTAGAAGCAGGAGTAGACCTAAAACTTAGGTGTTCTCAGTTCACTCAGCAAATGTTCTTTTCTTTACGTGAGGCTGCCTCTGAGTACTTTGGATTATTCGTTACATTATTGTTTCATCTTTTATCTATTCTTAATCCCTCTGTAAATTCCGTTTGCTTTTGTTCACTCGCAATATGTAATATATATTAATCTTTTCGTACCTTGGACCTCATATGGTTATGACCTACGTTTGCTATAGGACCACAAGAGTCCTTAAAAATATAGGCTGATGTCTGAAGTTACTGGGCTTGTTATTACAGTGTACTCTGTCAAAGATATTAGTCTGATACTGACATAAATACAAAAAAAAAAAAGAAATTGGTGTATCTTTTCTCAACTTCAAAAACAACTTCAGGGCTTCCCTGATGGCGCAGTGGTTGAGAGTCTGCCTGCCAATGCAGGGGACACGGGTTTGTGCCCCGGTCCGGGAAGTTCCCACATGCCGCGGAGCGGCTAGGCCCGTGAGCCATGGCCACTGAGCCTGCGCTTCTGGAGCCTGTGCTCCGCAACGGGAGAGGCCACAACAGTGAGAGGCCTGCATACCGCAAAAAAAAAAAACAACTTCAGTGCAACCTATGTTACTGGGACACTCCCTGCAGGTTTGGAGACCACAAGATTGATGACATGAGATAAAGAAGAGGGTCTCTTTGGACCCTTCAATTTCTCAGTTGCTAGCATTATTTGGACAAACATTTTGTCATTATTGCTTAACAGAGGAATTGGAGCTTGTTTTTTTATATCAAAATTATTACCTTCCCTGAATAATAAAAATCAATAAAGTCTCTTCTTGTGTGAAGCCTCCAGACAACCTTTTCCCAACGAATAATTAAACATTTGAATCTATTCCAGTACTAGCCTATCATTCACAGCTGTATGAAACTTTGCCACCTGACCATCTTTGCCTGGAATTCTGTTATTATTTAAAAGAGAAATAGCTTCTAATATGAGTTCTTGTGAAATTGAAACTATCAACTCTATTTCATCTAAAGAACAGATCGAGGCAAGACTAATATTGCCCAAGGAAAAGAAACTGGTTTAGGCAAATCAAGAACTGACTTGAACTAGTGCAGAAACCTCAAGCTGAACTAAGATTGAACTCATTTTTTTAAGCTCAAACACTAGAAGGCCTTTCTGGAAAACAATGACAGGGAAATCTGTTTAAACTGAGATTCTATAAAAGGAGGGAAAAAAAGTCATAAGATGAGTGCATATGTTGTGGCAATGCTAAAAAATACCAGTGTATACACAGACTTGGAATGGTATCCGGGGAAATTTTGAAGCAGATAAAATCAATGTTCAAAAACAGTTTCTCATTTTAGCCACTAACAACTCATCTTGTTTACAAGTCTTTCTATCTGAAAACCTAAATCACTTAAATATTCATGTACATAATTTAATTTGGAAGACCAACTCTTTCCCATCTCAAAACCTCCCCATTACTCTTAAAGACTGAAAATCTAGACCCTGTTACATATGCAACCTTGTCTTCAATTTGTTCTGTTCTTTTCCAAAAAATTGGTAATTGGTTTTCATTTGAGCCAAGCTGTCACCTCCCCATCACTTACCCTCAGAATATTTGCATAGGTGTCCACCTCCACCTGGAAGAATTTCCCACTCCTAAAAACTTCCTAGTTGGGAGGACTTTCAAGATGGCTGAGGAGTAAGACGTGGAGATCACCATCCTCCCCACAAATGCATCAAAAGTACATCTACATGTGGAACAACTCCTACAGAACACCTACTGAACACTGGCAGAGCACCTCAGACATCCCAAAAGGCAAGAAACTACCCACGTAACTGTGTAGGGCAAAAGAAAAAAGGAAAACTGGAGACAAAAGGATAGAGACAGGACCTGCACCAGTGGGAGGGAGCTGTGAAGGAGGAAAAGTTTCCACACACTAGGAAGCCCCTTCGCGGGAGGAGATGGGGGATGGGCGGGGGGGAAGCTTCAGAGCCACAGAGGAGAGCGCAGCAACAGGAGTGCAGAGGGCAAAGCGGAGAGATTCCCGCACAGAGTATCGGTGCCGACCAGCACTCACCAGCCCGAGAGGCTTGTCTGCTCACCCGCCGGGATGGGCGGGGGCTGGGAGCTGAGGCTCGGGCTTTGGAGGTCAGACACCAGGGAGAGGATGGGGGTTGGCTGCATGAACACAGCATGAAGGGGCTAGTGCACCACGGCTAGCCGGGAAGGAGTCCAGGAAAAAGTCTGGACCTGCCGAAGAGGCAAGAGACCATTGTTTCTGGGTGCACGAGAAGAGCAGATTCCTAAACAGCAAATAACACACAAGGGAATCCCCATAAGGTTAACAGGTGATCTTTCAGCAGAAAGTCTGCAAGCCAGAAGGGAGTGGCAGGACATATTTAAAGTGATGGAAGGGAAAAACTTACAACTAGTGTTACTCTACCCAGCAAGTATCTCATTCAGATTCAACAGAGAAATTAAAACCTTTACAACAAGAAAAAGCTAAGAGAATACAGTACCACCAAACCAGCTTTACAACAAATGCTAAAGGAACTTCTCTAGGAAGGAAACACAAGAGAAGGAAAAGACCTACAATAACAAACCCAAAACAATTAGGAAAATGGTAATAGGAACATACATATCAATAATTACATTAACTGAAAATGGAAAAATGCTCAAACCAAAAGACATAGACTGGCTAAATGGATACAAAAACAAGACCTGTATATATGCTGTCTACAACAGATGCACTTCAGACCTAGGGACACATACACACTGAAAGTTAGGGGATCGGAAAAGATACTCCATGCAAATGGAAATCAAAAGAAAGCTGGAGTAGCAATTCTCATATCTGACAAAATAGACTTTAAAATAAAAAATATTACAAGGGACAGAGAAGGACACAACATAATGATCAAGGGATCAAGCCAAGAAGAACATATAATAATTGTAAATATTTACAACATAGGAGCACCTCAATACATAAGGCGAGTGATAACAGCCGTGAAAGGGGAAATTGACAGTAACACAATCATACTAGGAGACTTTAACACCCCACTTTCACCAATCGACAGATCATCCAAAATGAAAATAAATAAGGAAAAACAAACTTTAAATGACACATTAAACATGATGGACTTAATTGATATTTATACAACATTCCATCCAAAAACAACAGAATACACTTTCTTCTCAAGTGCTCATGGAACTTGCTCCAGGATAGATCATATCTTGGGTCACAAATCTAGCCTTGGTAAATTTAAAAAAATTGAAATCATATCAAGTATCTTTTCTGACCACAATGCTATGAGACTACAAATCAATTACAGGAAAAAAATCTGTAAAAAAATACAAACACATGGAGGCTACACAATACACTACTTAAAAACCAAGAGATCACTGAAGAAATCAAAAAATACCTAGAAACAAATAACAATGAAAACACGACAACCCAAAATCTATGGGATGCAGCAAAAGCAGTTCTTAGAGGGAAGTTTATAGCAATACAATCCTGCTTCAAGAAACAAGAAACATCTCAAATAAACAACCTAATCTTACACCTAAAGCAATTAGAGAAAGAAGAAGAAAAAAACCCCAAAGTTAGCAGAAGGAGAGAAATCATAAAGATCAGATCACAAATAAATGAATAAGAAATGAAAGAAACAATAGCAAAGATCAATAAAACTAAAAGCTGGTTCTTTGAGCAGATAAACAAAATTGATAAACCATTATCCAGACTCATCAAGAAAAAAAGGGAGAAGACTCAAATCAACAGAATTAGAAATGAAAAGTAGAAGTAACAACTGACACTGCAGAAATACAAAGGATCATGAGAGATTACTACAAGCAACTATAAACCAATAAAATGGACAACTTGGAAGAAACAGACGAATCTTAGAAAAGCACAACCTTCTGAGACTGAACCAGGAAGCAATAGAAAATATAAATAGACCAATCACAAGCACTGAAATCGAACCTGATAAAAATTTTGAAACAAACAAAAGCCCTGGACCAGATGGCTTCACAGGCAAATTCTAAGAAACATTTCAAGAAGAACTAGCACCTATCCTTTTCAAACTCGTGCAAAATATAGCAGAGGGAGGAACACTCCCCAACTCATTCTACGGGGCCACCATCACCCTGATACCAAAACCAGACAAAGATGTCACAAAAAAGAGCTACAGGCCAATATCACTGATGAACATAGATGCAAAAATCTTCAACAAAATAGTAGCAAACAGAATCCAACAGCACATTAAAAGGATCATGCACCATGATCAACTGGGGGTTTATGCCTGAAATGCAAGGATTCTTCAATATACGCAAATCAATCAATGTGTTAAACCATATTAACAAATTGAAGGAGAGAAACCATATGATCATATCAATAGATGCAGAAAAAGCTTTTGACAAAATTCAACACCCATTTATGATAAAAACCCTCCAGAAAGTAGGTGTAGAGAGAACTTACCTCAACATAATAAAGGCCATATGACAAACCCACAGCCAACATCGTTGTCAATGGTGAAAAACTGAAACCATTTCCACTAAGATCAGGAGCAAGACAAGCTTGCCCACTCTCACCGCTATTATTCAACATAGTTTTAGAAGTTTTAGCCACAGCAATCAGAGAAGAAAAAGAAATGAAAGGAATTCAAATCAGAAAAGGAGTAAAACCGTCACTGTTTGCAGATGACTGATACTATACATAAAGAATCCTAAAGATTCTACCAGAAAACTACTAGAGGTAATCAATGAATTTGGTAAAGTAGCAGGATACAAAATGAATGCACAGAACTCTCTTGCATTCCTATACATGAATGATGAAAAATCTGAAAGAGAAATTAAGGAAACACTCCCATTTACCATTGCAACAAAAAGAATAAAATACCCAGGAATAAACCTACCTAAAGAGACCATAGAACTGTATGCAGAACACTATAGGACACTGATGAAAGAAATTAAAGATGATACAAACAGATGGAGAGATTACCATGTTCTTGGATTAGAAGCATCAACATTGTGAAAATGACTATATTACCCAAAGCAATCTACAGATTCAATGCAATCCCTGTCAAACTATCAATGGCATTTTTCACAGAACTAGAACAAAAAATTTCACAATTTGTATGGAAACACAAAAGACTCCAAATACCCAAAGCAATCTTGAGAAAGAAAAACAGAGCTGGAGGAATCAGGCTCCGTGACTTCAGATTATACTACAAAGCTACAGTAATCAAGACAGTATGGTACTGGCACAAAAGCAATATATAGATCAATGGAACAGGATAGAAAGCCCAGAGAAAAAACCATGCACATATGGTCACGTTACCTTTGATAAATGAGGCAAGAATATACAATGGAGAAAAGACAGCCTCTTCAATAAATGATGCTGGGAAAATTGGACAGATACAAGTAAAAGTATGAAATTAGAACACTCCCGAAAACCATACACAAAAATAAACTCAAAATGGAATAAAGACCTAAATATAATGCCAGACACTATAATACTCTTAGAGGAAAACATAGGCAGAACACTCTATGACATAAATCACAGCAAGATCCTTTTTGACCCACCTCCTAGTGAAATGGAAATAAAAACAAAAATAAACAAATGGGACCTAATGAAACTTAAAAGCTTTTACACAGCAAATGAAACCATAAACAAGATGAAAAGACAACCCTCTGAAAGGGAGAAAATATTTGCAAACGAAGCAACTGACAATGATTAATCTCCGAAATGTAGAAGCAGCTCATTCAGCTCAATATCAGAAAAACAAACAACCCAATCCAAAAATGGGCAGAAATCCTAAACAGACATTTCTCCATAGAAGATATACAGATTGCCAACAAACATATGAAAGGATGCTCAGCATCACTAATCATTAGAGAAATGCAAATGAAAACTACAGTGAGGTATCACCTCACACTAATCAGAATGGCCATCATCAAAAAGTCTACAAATAGTAAATGCTGGCGAGGGTGTAGATAAAAAGGAACCCTCTTGCACTGTTGATGGCAATGTAAATTGATACAGCCACCATGGGGAACAGTATGGAGGTTCCTTGAAAAAGTAAAAATAGAACTACCATACGACCCAGCAATCCCACTACTGGGCATATACCCTTAGAAATCCATAATTCAAAAAGAATCTTGTACCACAGTGTTCATTGCAGCAGTATTTACAATAGCCAGGGCATGGAAGCAACCTAAGTGTCCATCAACAAATGAATGGATAAAGAGGACATGGCACATATATACAATGGAATATTACTCATCTATATAAAGAAATGAAATTGAGTTATTGTAGTGAGGTGGATGACCTAGAGTCTGTCATACAGAGTGAAATAAATCAGAATGAGAAAAATGAATACTGTATGCTAACACATATATATGGAATCTAACAAAAATAAGAAAAAGTTTCTGAAGAACTAAGGGGCAGGACAGCAATAAAGATGCATACATAGAGAATGGACTTGAGGACACAGGGAGGGGAAATGGTAAGCTGGGACGAAGTGAGAGAGTGGCATGGACATATATACACTACCAAATGTAAAATAGATAGCTAGTGGGAAGCAGCTGCATAGCACAGGGAGATCAGCTTGGTGCTTTGTGACCATCTAGAGGGGTGGGATAGGGAGGGTGGGAGGGAGATGCAAGAGGGAGGTGATATGGGGATATATGTATATGTATAACTGATTCACTTTGTTATAAAGCAGAAACTTAACACACCATTGCAAAGCAACTGTAGTCCAATAAAGATGTTAAAAAAAAACCTTCCTTGTTAATGTTCTTTATCTTTCATGTCTTAGATTCATTGTGGCTTTTTCATGACCCATTTCACTCCTAGAGTGGTTCTATATTCTCATGGCAACCTGTAATTTTCACTAAGTCACTTACCACAGTTTTAAATTAGTAATGTTTTTGTGTAATTATTTTATTAATATCTGCCTTTCTCTGGGCTGTAAACTTCATGAAGACAATGCTATGGTCAATGTTATCACACAAAGACTATTAGATATTTTAAAATGTGTTGAATGAAAGAGTGAATGAACTTCTTTTTCTTTGCATTAAAAAAAGCAGCTTAAGAAGAAGAGAATGTGATAATTTGTTAAAGATGGGATTTTAGGAATTAAAATAGTATATAAATATGAGCTAACTAAAATCACCTCAAATTCTCCCAAATCATGCCACCCATGGCCAAAAATCTGGTCCAGGTACCTAGGAATGCATAATTTTCGTACTTTATTTAGAAGGTATTTATTCTACGGTCCAAAGAGAGAGATTTTTATATTCCTTTTCAGGAGAGGAGGTGGAAGTTGTGCACAACTATTGGAAAGGGAGTAAGGAGAAGTATGGGGGAGAGAAGAAAGTATGATTATATAATAACTAGCTAGTTATTTAGAATGCCCATCCAATAAAAATTTATAGTTGAAATAAACTTTGGAAGTAATCTATTGCACCCAACTACTTCCCATAGATCCACCTAATTACAAGTTAAGGCTGTTAGTAAGGTGTAGTGAAAGAACCCTGGACCCATTCATTCAAAAGAGACTCACTGAGCACTTGCTTCAAGCCAAGCATTGTACCTGACTCTGTAGTCAACGGCAAGAAAAATGATAATCTGAACTATATACTAGGAGAACTATTTCCTATTTCAGATGAGTCGGTTTATTTCTCAAAGATTCAGATTCTTCATCTGTAAAAAAATGTAAGTAAATCACCTTAGATAATTCCTAAGATTACTTCTGCCTCTAGCACACTCTGTAACTTTAGGATCTATGTTATTCATTCAACAAACATTTATTGAGCTCCCACTATGGATGTTACAATAACAGTTTTAAGCACAGGGTATAAAACAGTACAAAAAGCAAAGTCTTTGTCCTCATAGAATTTGCATTTTATTGGGAGGCCCATAATAAAAAGAATAGACTAGAGTGTATAATGTATTAGAAGGTAAAAAATACCATAGAAAAAAATAAAGTAGGGAATAAGAATGGAGAGTTCAGGGAGTAATGAATACAACTTAAAATATGGTGGCCAAGGTAGGCACCAAAGAGGAGGTGAGATTTAAGCAAATATATCAAGGTAGTATGTGTGACATATCCAGAAGAATATTCCAGGCAAAGAGAACAAGTTCAGTGTATCAGGATATACATGTTCCTTGATGTTTAATGAACATCAAGGAGGTCATTGTGGCTGGTAAGGAAAATGAGTTGAGATCAGAGAGGTTTGAATCTCAGGTCACCTGGGGTCTTGTAGGCCATTGCACTCTTAATGACATGAAGACTCAATTGTTGGAAGGATTTGAGCAAAGGGGTGACATTATCTGAATTGCATTTGAATAAAACTAATCTGGATTCCGTGTTTAGCATTGAGAGGAGAAGGGTGGTAAGGGTAGAAAGAGAAAAAGTAGTTACGAGGCTATTGTAATAGTCCAGGTGAGAGATAAGAGTGGCTTGAATCATAAGAGTAGCAGTGGAGGTAGTGAGGAGTGATTAATTCTGGATATAACCTCAAATGTAAGACCAACAGAATTAGCTACCAAATTGGAAATGAGGTTTGAAAGGAATTAGAAGACTCAAAATGACTCTAGGATTTCTGGTCTCAGAAGGTAGGGATAGAGTTACCATTAACTGAGACAAGAAAGCCTCTAAGTGGAATAGTTTTGGAGGTAGAAAAGCAGTAGATCAAGAGTTCAGTTTTGGATTTTCATGTTTGTGATGACTGTTATCAAGTTAAGGAAACGTTCAGTAGACATTATTAGACATAAATTAATTTTCAGAATTAAATGGATGACTTTGAGAGTTATGAAGTATACATGGTATTCAAAGTCATGTGGAAGTGAATAGATTCAAAGAAGATGTTTAATACTAAGCCTGGAAATACACTGAATGTAAGTGGTCAGTGCGATGAAGCGGAGCTAGCCAAGGAGACTAAGAAGGACTAAGGAGTCGGTGAGCATGGAAGAAACCAGAAGAGTATGATGTTCGGGAAGAGAAGTGAAGAGCATGTATCAAAAAGGGAGGAGCGATCCCCTGTGTCAAATTATGCTGATAGGTCAAACAGTTTTGCTCCAGTCTCATTCATTAGATTTACCAAAGTGGAGGTCATGGTGACACTGAAGGACCAATATAAGAGGAGTGGTATGGATGAAAGCTCTGTTATTCTTGAAGGACTTGTGTCCTGAGAATGGATTCTCAAAGACTTCAGACTTGCATTCAGGCATTGTTCAATGTTGATCAAATACTTGAAGTATGTTAATGAATAATATTCAGTGGATCAAAGATTATAGTCTCAGCTCAGTGATGAAAAGTTCACATTAGGAACCATGACTGACTAGTTCTTCCAGGACTGAAAGACCAACCTCCGTATTATGACGACATCCAATCTTTCTGTAATGTCCCAGGCATTATCCACAAGGCACATTGAGAAATAGTTTGTAAAATGACATGTCTGTCTTTATTGATGTATATTTCAAAAGGTCATTCTCCAAAATAGACATGATTTCTCTCTCTTTGTTTTTTTAGGGACACAATTTTTAATTCCAAGTCAAAAATATGTAGAAATTCTGATAACACATTTATACACATCTTTACATTTATTAATTACTTATTTTATCAATATATTGAATATTACCACATGCCAGGCCTCATGAGGCTCAACAAAAATATGAGTTGCATTTCCCTTTGGGAGGCTCAACTGGATGTGAGGGACTGACACTAAAAAGGAATATTACAAAAATTAACTACAGGATAAACACCATAATAAAGATCACTTGTTTTCTCTTTCCCTCTCATCTCTATGTCTTTCTCCACCCGCTCTCTCTCCCTCATTCAATATTTCCAGTTATTTTAGGGGACATCATGGGAATATCATTGTACAGGAAAAATACCGTGGAGTCCAACAGACCTGGACTGGCTCTCACCATTGATTAGTATTAATTTCTTAACTCTGAGTGAATTATTTTGTTTCTTAGTTCAGCTTCCACATCTGCCATGGGGCTGTTGTGAGGATTAAGTGAGATCATTTGGGTAAAGTACCCATGGCCTCAGCTGACTCCATGAATACCTTGCCTATTATGTTCCAGAGACATGGTTTCCCTTAATAACCTATGTTTTCACCCCTCCCACCCCAGCATTTATTGAGGCAATTTATATTTTCAACCCACACCATGTCTTGGATTGCTACCATAGCATTGGTCTAGAAGTTAGTTTCAAATAGTTTGAATAAAGCTCTGGGAACAATAGAGCCTTTTGTAAATTAGTGAAAATTGGACTTTTTGTTTGTTCGGTTTTATCATCTTCACCGAAGTTTCCTTAAAATTGTCCCCTGTTCTTGGAGTATCCTCTTGCCATCTTATGAAGATGACTATTGATCCTTTATTGTTTTTCTTCAGTGACATTTACCCTCTCCCATATCTTATCGTGTGTGCCAGATATGATTCCTCCTCTTTACTATCAGTGCACCTTTCTCTGACCTCTGTGATCCCTCTGCATTCACTCCTACTTCAACTGAATTTTTGTCTTCTTCATTAGATGTAGGCTTTATGAAAATGAAGGCAAATACTGACTCCTTTTCATATTTCTAGCACTCAATACCATACCAGTTGTGTATTGGTTTTATTTTGGAGATTGATGCCTTCATGGTATGACAGTGTCCTCAATCACATACACAAAATTCATCTCCTCATCATAGGCTTCTGCGTCAAAATCTTTAACCATTCTCCTTTCTTGTATCCTGTCATTAATTAATAATCATTATTTTACATTCTACCATTCCTCCAGCATCATTCCTCTACCATCCCGTAGGTATGAAATTGAAAAGTCTTATACTATTTCTCTTTTATTTTTCGTTGACCACACCATTCAGATTGCATTTGAAAGTAACCTGTTTTCATCAAAACGAGAATGCTTTAATTTGCAATCCTGAGGTTAACTACTTCCACAATGCTGTAGAACAATTGTTTGTGTCCCCCCAAAATTCTTACGCTGAAACTAAATCCCCAATGTGATGGTATTTTGAAGGTAAGGCCTTTGGGAAGTGATTTAGGTCATAAGGGCAGAGCCTTTATGAAAGAGCTTAGTACCCTTCTAAAAAAGACTCCAAGGAGATCCTTTCTCCCATGTGCCATGTAAGGTTACAGGGAAAAGACAGTCATCTGCAAACCAGGAAGCTGGTCCTCACAAAACACCACATCTGCCAGCACCTTCATCTTGGACTTCTCAACCACATATATTTTGCCTGTTTGTTGTTTATTTCAAAGACTTGTTGAAGTGACTTGTATAGCACCTGCATCTGCTCCCTGATCTTATCATGGGAGAATTTTTCAAATAATTTAATTGCTGAAAAACTTGAGTAGAAGGTATAAATTGCCTGATTTGAATACGTAACTGTATTTTGAAAATGGATCACAGATAATATAAACATTATATTTATCAATTCTGTTTTCTTAAAATCTTGGTATATGTTTTATGAGACAACCAGTTTCTATATTCTCAGACAATGGCATATGGTTTGTGTGGTACCATCAGACTGGAAGGTGTTAAGGTTGGAAATTTAGACATCGTCAGTGGAGTCAGCAGACACAGACTCATTCCACTGAAAGGAAGTGGAAGGCAAATATCAGTGAGTATGGAGAATAAATAACCCATTTCCAGAGGATCTGTGGCCCTGTGGTACAGGAGGTCTAGGTGGAGGTGGTAGACAGGTGTACCAAAGAATAGGTGGAGTATGATGATGAGGAAAAAGAGGGAAAAAAGATAAACAAATATCCAATTTCAAAGACCTAAAATAGTACAGAAATGAGTAATTAGCATCTTTAAATATATAGAGAGAACAACAGTGCTTTATATGAAACATCTATCTTTAACTTCTCTAAGGTAGAAATAATCAGCCCCGTTGTTCAAAAAAGAAAACTTGAGTCTAGGTTAGGTTGTGTTACTTGCCCAAGGTCACAAAGCTAGCAAATATTAGTATAAAATTCAAATCCAAGTGTCTAATTCCAATGGCAGAACCACACCACTACCTGGCATGTTATACAAGCTGGGATTCAGGCACATAAGAGCAAAAATGTAATTGAATTATTCAAATTTAAATATAAGATGGACATCCAATCAGAAAAATAAAGCAGAAGCCCAATTACTAAAAGCAAGACATATTAGAGCTAGATCCCAGTAAAACCAGCTTTCTGTTTAGTCTTACAAATGACTGAAATAACATTCATGAGCCCTTCTACAATGAGGCTAGATGGTCCCAATACTTTTTATGTGGTCAAGCATGTATTTTTGAGAGCCAAATCATGCAACAGAGTAAAGAAAAGTTGAAGGTAGCAGGATCCAGGCAAAGCATCACATGAAGTAATTGAGCATGTACAGACTAATTTCTTTGTTATCTTAATCTTATATCTCAAAACGTCTTCTGCTAAACAGCCAAATTCTGCAAAATAACTATACTTTGGCCGCAAATGAAACATCTAATTGCCTTTTACTGGCTTATCTTGAAGCATATTTATTTAAAGATTTATGATCAAAACTCACAACAAAATTAAGAAGCCAGGATATTGAAATGTTTATATAAAGGGGTGGGCTGATTGGGAGAAGAGGGTGGTCTGGGTAGTGAGTTCAGCCACATTCTAGTACTTTTCACCTGCTCATCTCTGAATCCATCCAATAACACGTCACTGGTGATTGATAATTGGCTACCAACTTGTCTCAGAGAAATTAAAAATGTTTTAATGAATAGAGTAGCTGAAGACATTGTCGTCTGGAAGAGCGTCATACTGGGCTCATGCTCCAGGCATCCTTCACTTTATAGAATAGCTGTGCCCCAGCCAAGTGAATTAAATGTGATTTTTTTTTCCATTGGCTCCTTTTTAAAAATCCAGTCTCAACATGCCAATCCTGAGGGCTTAATGGGTTAGGGGTTCAGATGGCAGCCAGCTTCATAGATTAACTGATAATACGTCAACAATGGCAGCCCTTGGGGGTCAGCAGGCTGTGAAAGAACAGTACTAAACTGGGGATTCAGAGAATCGGGTACCAGTTTGCCACCCCCTAGCTATGCGACCTAGGATATTTTCATTCTCTGAGTCTCAGTTCTCCTCACTTGTGAAATGGGACCACGTAGAACCACTGATCATTATGGCCCATCTATGTTTAAGGTTTCTATGCCTCCCACCCCTTGGCTCTAAAATCCCACATGTCCTGTGAAATCCCATACAGCGCCATCATTTGTTCTCATGTTAATAAAAGGCTCTGGGTAAAAGAAGTTTTATAAAGGTTGAGTTAAACAATGCTGAACAGATTTCTGTGTAGATGCTTTGATGTCTTTAATACACAAATAGGTATAATGACGCACCAAAAACTCAGAGCAAACAGTTTTCTTTCAGAGATCTGACTCATTCCCAAGAACTTTTCCCTATGCCCTCCACTTTTTAATGGAGTTTTTTAAATGATGCAAGTTTTTTAAATGATGCAAGTTTCCTTCTTCTTGCTGGGAAGATCATATTCTCTGTCCTGAAGGTAGGAAATTGGGACACCATCAAACTGGGACTCTTTTGTGAATGGTGCTTATAAACATTAGGGAACTATGGCCATCTCCAAGACAGAGCAGTAGAGTTCAGTCCACTTGCATCTGGAGGTAGAGAGGGTTGGTGTGTTTAAAGAAAAGCAGACACAGTGAGAAACTGTGCCCACCCAGAGTAAAACCTGCTCTGTCTGGAGGTCCTCTTAGTGTCTGGTTCTGGACCATTGAGAGACCTAGCAGCCCTTGTTGAACTTCAGTTCCCTGCCCAACCCTCTATCATACTTACAATCCCCTTGGCCAAGGCTAGTCAGAATGTTTTTCTGTTTCTTGAAACCATTACTCAGATTTAGATAAAGATGATATAATCAATGAGCCTCTTCATGAACTACCAACAGGATTAAGGTTCTACAGAATATCATATACACAGGCACAAGGCAAAAGATTATCTTTGTCTGAAATAATTAATGATGACACTATTTTGCTAAAAATAATCATAATATAAGCTAACATATATGCCTAGAACTCATTATGGTAAGGAAATGGACCTTCTCCACTTTTTGCCTAGATACTTATGTTACTAATTTTTTTTAAGTAACTATGCGTGAATGCTAACAATACAGTAGGCTTGGTACTAGACCGTTCATGAACATTATTTAATTTAAATAATAAAATGACTCAGTGAGATAGATATTCCTATCCCCATTTCAAAAAAAAAAGAGAAACAAATATTCAGAGAATTTATGTATCTGTTTAAGGTCTACACTTACTAAATAGCAGAGGTTGATTCCTAACCCAGGTTCGTGTGACCCCCCAGGGTCTCTGCAGTTTTATTAAGCAGTGTCTTATTAATTTGCAGTGATACACACTCATGTCTTCCTCTCTCTCCTCTCTACCTTATGTTCTTTCTGAATTCTCTCCTCTCTATCCCTCTTCCTCCTTTTGTCTTTCTTCCTTCTTTCTCCTTCCCTTGATTCCTCCTTCTTATCTAACTCCTGCCCCCTTGTTTTGCTAGAATTGAGTATTTTACAGGCTGTCTGTCCCAGATATCCTTAAATGTGATCTCCTCTGCTTTTGCAAAGTGTGTCTTTTCTGGTCTCCCTCCTCCTCTCACCCTGTCCCTCTTCTGACTTTGTATTTTTTTGCCACCTTTGCCCAGCTTCTGAGAGTGCCTCTAAAAACCTGCATTTGTCCCAACACATTCCTATGAAACGTACATCTCCCATAAGGTCCCCATTTAATTTTTATCACCAGCACCACTAAAATAACTGCTCTCAATACATTCATCCAAGACTTTTCACAGCCAGCAACCCCCTTCCTTTGCTTCCTTTGCTTTTTTAAACCTGTCAGGGAAAGGTGTTCAGAAATATTTCATTTTGTTTCTACTCAGAGCAGTGATTTTCCATCCTCACCATTTTAGGGACTGTGAGTCAGTGCTGAGAACTGACTTGTGATTTCTTCAGTTTTGTTCAGACTAGAAAATGCACAGAGCTTTGTGCATGCCTCTCTTCTCCAATAAAACATTCCTAGTGTTTGATGCAGCTACCAAGACTGTGCCTCACCTGCATACCTAATCCTTCAGCTCTGTTGTTTTTAACATTCTCTGGAATCTTCCAACCATTGGAAAAAGGTACGCTATCAAAGCTTATATTAGACTCTCAAGAACATGACAAATGATTCAGAGTAGGGCTGTCACAAGACCAAACCTCTGAACCACTGAGGTGTCTTCTGTCTAGACATATGGAATCTCAATTTGAAGATACCTCTTGGAGAGGTCTCTGCCTACAGACAGTATCTAAAGTACTCAGAAGAGGTATCATTTTGGGCCTATGATTCTTAGTTTATATTTGTATAGTGATTATTTTGGAGGGATGTTAATTATTCTTATGTAAAAAGGAAAGAAGAAGAAGGAGAAGGCGAAGGCAGGAGGGAGAACAGAAAGAGGAGGAAGAAGAGAAGGAGGTATCTGTAGTCCAGTGAACTTGGAAAACCTTTCATTCAACAAAAAAAATTTTTTTTGGCCATGCAGCATGCGGAATCAGGGATCAAACCCGTGCCCCTGCATTGGAAGCATGAAGTCTTAACCACTGGGCCAGCAGGGAAGTCCCAACAAAAAAATTTTTTAAATGTCTCTGCTTTGTGACTTCTTGGATTCGATTTGAGAATATTCTGGAGGAGATTCTTCAAATTTTACAATCTTGTTGGACTCAAGAGCTTTTAGTTTGCCATAGATTATCTCATTAAACTAGAATTTTATAAAACATACTACAGGAAATAATGCACATCCACTCTCCTGCCCTTTAAAGGACTATAGAACCACCAACACTATTCATTTTAATTCATTCATTCATGCATGTTTTTACATAGTCATTCAAAAGTTTAAATAGCATTCACTGTGTTCTAGGCACCAGAGATATAAAGATGAATAAGACCCAGTCCCTAAGGAGTTTATGTTCTTATTTAGAAGATGGACGTTTTGGGAGTTCGCTGGTGGTCTGGTGGTTAGCATTCTGGGCTTTCAGTGCCGTGGCCCAGGTTCAATCCCTGGTCAAGGAACTGAGATCCCTCAAGCCACGTGGCATGGCCAATAAATAAATAAATAACACTAAACTTGCTTGCAAACTTTGTTTTAAAAAAAAAAAGAAGATGGACATTTGGATGGATAGAACATAAAACAATGTAGTAACAATAATATGGAAAAAATACAGTGGAAGCACACACAGGGAGAATAAATTTTCCCCTTTCATTCAAAAATTCATGAGTCAGTCCCTCAAGCATAAAATGGGAATGATAATACCTACTCCAAAGGATTGTTGGAAGATACAGTCAACTGTGGGTACTGGAAAGTGGCATGAGTCACATAATCAAATGACTTGAGTTTTGTAGATTTGGGGGCAAGAAGACCATTAAAAGAACCAGTGAAATATTTCAGGAGAGAAGCACCGAAGGTATGAAAAAAGGAATTAACTGTAGGATCAGTGAGGGGTTACCAAAGAGGGGGACATAATGTCAAATCTATGTGAGAAATGTCCTGACTAAATGTTTGGGACCAGGCGAAGAGCTGGGCAAGTGTTTATGATGAGTTAATTGCATTGTTTAGGTCACAGCTAGATCTGAAGAGCTGATGGATTCTGGCCTATCCATGTAGAACAACAGCAGAACCCTCAGCAGAGATGAGTCAGTTCACTGTGTTACTCTTAGGATATTTGTCATTTCTCATCTCCACAGCTTTTTCCTCTTGTCTTTGTCTGATTTCATCTCAAAACTCCACTTTGCACTGACTTTGACTTCCCACTTTTGGGCCCTCTCTGTAGTCTGAACCCTAGCAAGACATGCCATTGCCACCTTGTAAGTTAGTCAGCTGATCAGAGCTCAGCATGACCCACCAATGGAGTCACAAAGCCTCTTGGCTCTGACTGCACTTCCCACAAGGCAAGGATCTAACATGTTGCTTTGTGATGCTCTTTTAGAAACCCAGAGGATAGGGACTTACCTGGTGGTCCAGGGGTAAAGAATTCCCCTTCCAATGCAGGGGACGCAGGTTCAATCCCTAGTCAGGGATCTAAGATCCCACAGGCCACAGGGCAACTAAGCCCCTGCGCCACAACTACTGAGCTCACAGGACTCAACTAGAGAGCCCACGTGCTGCAAACTACAGAGCCCACGAGCTCTGGAGCCCACGCACCACAACTAGAGAGAGAAAACCCACACGCCACAACTAGAGAGTAGCCCGAGTGGCGAAACGAAGAGCCTGCATGCCACAAGGAAAAGCTCCTGCATGCCTCAACGAAGATCCCATGTGCCTGCAACTAAGACCTGACACAACCAAAAGAAATAAAAATAAATAACTAAATAAATGTTTAGACACCCAAAGGATGAAGTATACTATACAAAATCAAATTCTCTTCTCTTGTAAACTGCATTTTAAAAACCTTAACGTCTCAGAGGTTGGATTTGAATCAAGCCCTAAAATAGCTCTGGCAACATTCATGAAAAAGGCAATACACATTTAATATATTTTAACATAATCTGCGTACATTTACTGCTTGCTCAGATGGCTTTTTTGTTTGTGTTGTTTTTTTTTTCCCTTAGGATTGTTTTAATATGATCTGACAGTAGAATGGACAAAGGGGGAGGGGTTGGAGAAGAGAACTTGGGCTTCAGCAGTATCCATATTTTTCAGGTGTTTGTTCTGGATTTTATTATCTGAGCATCACTCCATAGCAGGTAGCTAACCAGGAGTGCAGGAAACTAGTAGGCTTGTCCTTGAAGTCTGCATATTGGTGAGGGGTACAGTCAGAGAACAGTAAAAGCTCAAGAGCTACTCCAGAGATCACAATTAAATGGGTAGCACGGCCTCCATTATTTTCTTTTTGGTAAAATGCTTTTCACATATCTCGGTGATGCAAATTTTATATATGAGGAAAATGAGGTCTGAAATTATAAATATCTTCCCCAAGGTTATGCATATGATAATTTTGTAAAGTAGGGTGAGCAATTCATGTCTTTTAATTTCTTTAATTATTGAGCTCTTTCCACCCTACCACATGACTTCTAGACCCCTCATTCATTCGTTTGTTTTTTCATCCATTCCTTTAAGAGTTATAGTGTCTCTGTTATGTGCTAGGTATTAGAAGTGTGGTTTCAAAAAATGTAGATATACTTCTGATGATATTGGAGCTTCAAGTCTGGTTCTACAGATGAGGGAAACTAATGCTTAGAATAACTGAGTTGTTTTCTTTCACAAAGCTAATTTGTGGTAGCTCTTGGACTAGACCTCAGGCCTTTGTATAATAAAAAAGAAAATTAAAAAGTTGCCTATAAATCAGAATTGCATAAATGGAATCCTGTTTCCCACCAACTTCCATTATAATGGTACAAATGCTTTCGGTTTCACTTCTGATTGATTTCCGATGGGCAGTGGCCCTGAACACTTTTAAGTTGCTTGTTCTTGAACACACCCTCCTCCCAGCCAGATTCCTCTCCCTAGTAGATGATTTTTAAACAAACATATTTGTTAAAAGGAAATCAATATTAGGGAAAAAACACAAAATTGAATGAACGTTTTTCTGATATAAGTCACATCCTACTTTATTTTTTTTATCAATTTGCCTGTGTAGATGGCAGAAGTGTAGGATGCTTCCTTATATTTGGACTAATCTGTAGTGTAGTTTGCCTGCACTTTAAAAAATATTTTTGTGGCAATTCATGCTTATAAACATAAAGGAAATAGCAGTACACATTTCTATTTACAAGTAGATTCTCTGTCTTAGCAAAATTGCAGAAGAAACAATAGAAACATAGAATAAGTAAACTGGGAGAGATTTTAATCATCATGTGTAGTGATTCTTAATTTTGGAGATCAAAGCCTGTTTTAAGAATTGGATTCATTATATTTCAATAAAAAGTGGTTTTGTTTTTTGCTTTAGTTTTTTACAAAAAATATACTAATGAAAACAGCACATGCTCTCTCCAAGAAAATCCAACATACATACAGTTTTACAAAATATTATATATAATATCAAAGTGTCCAGTGGCTCTCTGAAAAAATATGTAACTCTCTAGGGTTCCATGGCCCTCCTAAGTAAGAACACATCCTAGCCTGTGGGCCCTGTTAGGGCAGAGACTCTGCCTGTTGGATTCAATATTGTGTTTGAAGCACCCAAAATTGTGCCTGGCTCATCAGGGGTTCCATAAGCTTTTATTAAGTGACACAATGGTCATTACATTAGAAGAGACTGTAGGTGTTACTTAATCCAGCCCTTTCTCATTCATATTTTACCCATAAAACCCCTTTTTTCCTGATGGAACCTTACATAGATAATAAATATATAGACTGATAAAAGTAGAACTGTTCTGGATGAAATCAGAGTGGCACAAAGCCCAGACTCTTGTTCATGTCCACTTGCCCCAGACTTGTAAACCCTGTGTTCAGGGAATTCTTCATTTTACAGATGAAAAAAGTAGAGGCACTAGTATACTACTATTTAAGGTCAGACAGCAAATAAATTGCAGAGCTGAGATTCTGCTTGAGGCAGCCTTAATCCCAAATGGTGGTTCTTATTCCAGGCATTTCTAAGTGCTATAAATATAGTGATTAATATTTTTTAAGGGATTTGTGATCTAGAAAAGAAAACAAGGAAAATTGTTGCAATGGATCATGATACGTTATAAAATGATGCATCTCTTTATCTCACATCCCTACTCATTGGCTGATCCTGTTGGTTATACCCTCAAAATCTGATAATTTCTCCCTACCTCCACTGCTGCCACCCTGGTGCAAGTTATCATTACCACTCACCTGGATAATAGCAGTAGCCCATTAACTGGTCTTTTTGCTTTCCTCCTTACCTACAGACTGTATTATACACCATACTCAGAAGAATTCTTTTAAAATGTAAGAGAGATCATGTTCCTTCTCTGCTCAAAATCTTACAATACCTTCTGACTTCAGTCAGAGTAAAAAGAGCTCACAATCACAATAATACATTTTAGAATCTGTCCCCTGACTACATCCCCTATTTCGACACTTATACTCCCTCATTCCAACCCAGCTACAGTGAACTCTTGACTCCGGTCGCTCAGATAGACAGACCAATACATCCCATCCCTGGAAATTGTCCTTGCTCTGTCCTCTGCCTGATATGCACTTTCCCAGATTTTTATGGAGCTCACTCCCTTGCTTCAATTATGTCTCTGCTCAGATATTCCTTTCCTAATATGGCCTTCGCAGACCTCCAGATGTAAACTTTCCAATCACAATCCCCATCCTCATTCTGTGTGTGTGTGTGTGTGTGTGTAAGAATATATTTTTAGAGCAGTTTTAGATTCTCAGCAAAATTAAGAGGAAGGTACAGATTTTCTACATGACTCCCTGCCCCCATACAGGCATAGCCTCAGCCATTATTAACATCCCCCACCAGAGTGGTACATTTGTTACAACTGATGAACCTACATTGACACGTCATAATTACCCAAAGTCCATAGTTGACATTACAGTTGATTCTCAGTGTTGTAGTTTCTCTGGGTTTATACAGATGTATAACATGTATCCATCATTATAGTATCACACTTCCCTACAGATCTTCTGTGCTTTGCCTATTCATTCCTCCTTCTCTGCACCCACCCAGCCCCTGGCAACCACTGATCTTTTTGCTGCCTCCATAATTTTGCCATTTCTAGAATGTCTTATAATTGAAGTTATACACCATGTAGCCATTTCAGATTGGCTTCTTTCACTTAGTAATACTCATTTAAGTTTCCACCGTGTCTTTTCATGGCTTAATAACTCATTGCTTTTTAGCACCTAGTAACATTTCATTGGATGTGCCACAGTTTATCTATCCATTCACCTACTGAGGGGTTTCTTGGTTGCTTCCAAGTTTGGACAATTATGAAAAAAGCTGCTGTAAACACCTATGTGCAGCTGTTTATATGAACACAAATTTTCAACTCCTTTGAGTAAATTCCAAGGAGCATGATTGCTATATTGTACGCTAAGTGTATGTTTAGTTTTGTAAGAAATCGCCAAACTGTCTCAAAAAGCAATTGTCCCACTTTGCATCCCCACCAGCCATGAATGAGAGTTCCCATTGCTCCACGTCCTTGCCAGCATTTGGTGTTGTCAGTGTTCCAGATTTTGGCCATTCTGATATGTGTGTAATGGTATCTCACTATCATTTCCTTGCTGATATGTGATGTGGAACATCTATCCATATGCTTATTTGCCATCTGTATATCTTCTTTGGTGAGGTGTCTATTAAGGTCTGTGGCTCCTTTGTTAATCAGATTGTTTTCTTGTTGAGTTTTAAGACTTCTTTTTGTTTTTTGGGTAATAGCTCTTTATCAGATGTATCTTTTGCAAATATTTTCTCCCAGTCTGCAGCTTATCGTCTCAATCTCCTCAATCTGTTTTCTCTTTCTTAGTTGCACCTATTGCTACTGGTCATTTCCTTAAATTTCTCCATTATCTTTTTCCCCAAACTAAAGTATAAGCTCTTTGAGGGACTTTGATTTGTCCACAGCTGCTGTATTCTCAGTGCAATGTCTAATGCAAATATATATATATATATATGTATATGTATTTATATTTAATAAACAAGTGAATTATGAATAAACAGTAAATCAAAGTAGATGTAAAATTATATGAGAGCTTGCAATTTCACAATCCAAGAGTGTATGAGCCAACACACATTCCTCACAGTAGTTACTGTCTTGGGTCAGGTGTGTATTCTCTTGGGCAAGTCATACACTGATCCACCCCAGCTCTTCTCTGACAAAAAATGTAGTGACACTATGTTCAAATTGCCCAATGCAAGACTTGTTCATATCGGATATCCATTTATGAAGATGATATATGATTTGAAGTTTTAAAAACTGGAATGACTCCTGGCTTTTTACCTTAACACCTGCAAGATCTGTAAACCTTCTCTGAAACTGAGCATCCCTGATGGGGGGGGAATTCCTCCATAAAATCACATTTTTCTGCTTCTAGACCCAAAAGTATTAGGATGTTGTTATTCTGTGTCAGGACTGATTGTCAATGGCTTGGACAACTGGATTTCTGCTTGTCTTCTGGGAAGCTCCTTCAAAGTCTAATTGACCTCATTGTCAGCACATGTTTCCTAATATTTGGACAACATTTTCATTTCTGTGTTCCATCCTCTAATTTCTATTTATACCTCCATGGGGCAACATTAACAATCTTTCTCCTTCTGTGTGTATGCCCTTCAAATATTTATGTTGTTAGTATGTCCCTCCTTAGTTATGCTCCATCTACGCAGGCAGTATTTAGTTCTTTTAATCTTTTCTCATAAATCAATCCCTCCCGTCCTTTAATCATGCTCCCTGATGCTCTTTGAATCTCTTCCAATTTCTTGACAGCTCTCTCGTGTTGAGATGCCCAGAACTGTTTACAGTATTCTAGGTGCTGTCTGATCAGCCTCACACAGAGCAGCTTTCTCCCCTTGATGGTTCTTGACAGCCAGCCTCCCAGCCTGCAGTTCAAGGATGCTATTTGGAGCCTCCTGTCACCATTTAAACTTGCAATATCTTTCCCCACCATTCATTGCAGACATCTTTTAGTGTTTGTTACCATTCCAAGAAAACATTATATGATGGCAACTTTTCAGAAATGACAGGTAATGACCGTGAGTGTCAATATTTAAGGCTGTAGACTTCGGGGAGAGCTTGATTACAACATAGACATTAAGAGTCCTTGCTCTGGTTTAAGACTGCCTGGAACTGACTCTCAGCTGTACCATGTCTTTGCTGTCTGACCTTGACTAATTTTCTAGTGCTTCAGCTTCTTCTGTAAAATGACAAAGAATACCTTTAAGATTCCTCTGAGACACAAGCGGCATGATTTATATAAGTGCTTAGAATAATGAAAGACACATTGGAAGCACTCAATAAACAAAAGTTAACTGAGGTAAATTTAGATAGAATGCACATATTTTGAGTATACAATTTGATGAGTTTTTGGAAATGTATACTCCTGTGTAACCCCACTACTCAAATCAAGATATTTTCATATCCTCAGAAAGTTATCTCATGCTCCTTTTTAGTAGATCTACCCCTCTCCCCAGAGAACCGCTTATTTGACTTCCATTACCATAGCTTAGTTTCGCCAGTTCTACAAATTCATTTGAATGGAATCATAAGCTATGCATTTTTGTGAATCTGTCTCCTTTTACTCAACATAATGTTTTTGAGATTCATCCATATCTTTGCCTGCATCAAAAGTTTATTTCTGAATGATATCCCATTGCATGAATAGTACAAAATTGCTTTATCCAATCACCCATTGAAAAATTTATACGTTTCAGTTTTCCGCTATTATAAGCAATGCTACAGTGGACATTTGAAAACAGTTTTACTGAATTATAATTAATATATATTATATTAGTTGCAAGTGCACAACATAATGATTCGATATTTTTAGACATTATGAAATGATCACTGCATTAAGACCAGATAGCATCCATCACAATGGATGTCTTACATCCATTACATCCCCATTGCATCCCCATGACATTTATTTTATAGCTGGAAGTTTGTACTTCTTAATCCCCTTTATCTATTTCGTCTGTCCCCCCACTTTCCCTCCCCTCTGGCAATCACCAGTATGTTCTCTGTATCTGTGAGTCTGTTTCTGTTTCGTTTTGTTTGTTTTATTTTTTAGATTCCACGTTTAAGTAAAATCATATGGTACTTGTTTTTCTCTGTCTGACTTATTTCACTTAGGATAATACCCTCCAAGTCCATCCGTGTTGCCACACATAGTAAGATTCCATTCCTTTTTATGGCTGAGTAATATTCCAGTATGTGTGTGTGCATGTGTGTGTGTGAGATATCTTCTTTCTCCATTCATCTATTAATGGCTACTTAGGTTGCTTCCATATCTTGGCTATTATAAACAGTGCTGCAATGGACATAGGGATACATATGTCTGTTCAAATCAGTATGTTTGTTTTCTTTAGGTAAATACCCAGAAATGGGATTGCTGGATCATACAGTAGTTCTGTATTTAGTATTTTGAGGAACCTCCATACTGTTATCCACAATACCTGCACCGGTTTACATTCTCACCAACAGTGCATAAGTGTTCCCTTTTCTCTATATCCTCAGCAATACTTGTTGTTTCTTGTCTTTTTGATAATAGCCATTCTGGCAGGTGTGAAGTGGTATCTCATTGTGGTTTTGATTTGCATTTCTCTGATGATTAGTGATGTTGAGAACCTCTTCATGTGCCTGTTGGCCATCTATTTGTCTTCCTTGGAAAAATGTCTATTCAGATCCTCTCCCCATTTTCTAATTAGGTTGTTTGGTGTTTTTTTTTTTTTATTCAGTTGTATGAATTCTTTATATATTTTGAATATCGACACCTTATCAGATATATCATTTGCAAGTATCTTTTCCCATTCAGTAGACTGTTTTTTTTGTTTTTTGTTTGTTTGTTTTGGTGGTGGTTTCCTTTACTGTGCAAAAGCTCTTTAGATATAGTACAAGACTTTACAGATATGTGTTTTTATTTCATTACTGCAGGGTGGGTCTGCATACCAAATGGAGCGATTCTTAGAGGTAATTATTTCAGGTGATATCTTTGAATGATCTCTAAGCAGTGAGAGTCTACTTTTCTTTTGCAAGGACAATAAAGCTATTTTTTTCAATCTGGAGAGTGCATGGTAATCTAGAGACTTCGCTTACTCAGGAGCATTTGCCCAGATATCCCATTTCCGAGTCTTTGAATTCCTCTTTATCAAAGCATTTAATTAATATACAAGACCTAATGGGACTAAATATTCTGTCTCCTTCGTAGTTCCTTAGAGTAGCTATATATGTAATATTGTGCTTGATTTTCATCATGGCCTCTGCCCTCTGGCTGCTGGAGATGTGCAAGTCACATTAGCTTCCTTCGTTATTACTCTTTTTTTTTAAGAGAGTTTTGATTTTTGAGAAAATCACCAGCCCAAGTTCTGTGTTGATAATGAATCAGCCTCTTCTAGATTAGAAATACTGCCATGGTGATTTTCTGGCTTCCACAGGAGACCCTGATCTGATAGTGATTAAACTAAACCTACATTTTTTTTTATTCCTCAAGACCTCTAGGTCATTTACCAAAATATATCCAGTTCCATCATCCCTATAATTACCATTGTCCTCATATCTTTTAAGTGCTAGAACTGTTGCATACCAGTCTTCTATCTGTATCTCATTTCAGTTCACCACAGGTGAGTCTTGGTAATTGTGATGCCACACCATGGCATCGGTTTTCACTCCCCTGAAAAGCAGCAATCAGCCCCTTGTTTTTATCTGACCAGTGATAGTTCCAATTCCAAGATACCATCCTGAGGGTTATTTTCTAAAACCCCTTCTATCCCTCAACACAGATACTGAAAGAGTGGCTTGGGAGAAGATCATTCATTTGGGAAGCAATACTGGAGGAACTGGCAGGAGGATTGGGGAAGTGAGATAGGGAGGAGAGAAACAAGGTTTCCATAAATGATTAAGTTACCATGTGGACTACTGGAACCTCTTGAGTAACTTTGTAGAATGTGCCTGAGTTGTCCTATTAGGGGGTGGAGAAGCTGGGCTCTTCGTCTACTCACCCTCAACACTCATTGCTTAGGGGTTGCCCCTGGGTGCATTAACTCCCCTGGTTTCCTGGATGCTCTAGCCGCTGCCTGTGAAAAGTCCTGCCTTTACATCAAGGCAGACGAAAAGCAGAGAGATGCAGGCACTTGAGGGAGGATGCTCTAAGCATCATCAAAACGATGCACGTCAATTGCAGATGAACTTAGATGGGGCAAAGAAATATCAGGTGGACATCAACAACTGTCTGCAGTAAAGGTTAAATGAGATAACGCATGTTCAATCTCATAAGAGTGTCTGACGCATAATAAACAGTATTATCACCATCGTCAACATGAGCTTTACTATTATCTGTATTTTTATACTGTTATCTCCTTTACTTAGGCTACACAGGCTCTAGAAGAGAAATCACATTTGCTTCTTCTCAGTGTCCATGAAAATGCTCAGCCCAATTTTTGGTACAGAGCAACTGCTTAGTAAGCATTATTTGAAGGAGTGTCTTGAAGGAGATGGGAGGAGGCAAGGGCAACCGGTTTCTAGGACAATGTTAATTAATGCTGTAATTGACAAGTGTGTCAAATACAGTTGAGCACAAAAAGCTATGGTGGTGGAGCTGAACTCCAACCTTGCTTCAGATCCTGACCATAACACCTCCTAGCCAGGTGACTGTGGGCAGCTCCAAAGCCAAAGCCTCCTTATCTGTCCCACAAGAAGCATAGTCTTCTCTTCACAGGTGGGCTGTGAAGATTTTAGTGCAAGGCTGCTGGGAGTGTGCACAGCAGCTTCATCCAAGCTTCCCTCCTTTTTTCTCTCGTTTAAGAGTTTTAACCAAAGCTTTAGCCACGCTTTGGATTCTGTGCTGCTAATGAACCAGCGTCCTCAGAATCACTCTCTTCTGAGCTTGGGTTTTGGAATCAGAAAATCTTGGATTCCAGTTGTAGTCCTGCCCCTTATTAGCCTTGTGACTTTTATTTACTTATTTATTTTTTGCGGTACTCGGACCTCTCACTGTTGTGGCCTCTCACTGTTGTGGCCTCTCCCATTGCGGAGCGCAGGCTCAGCGGCCATGTCACGGGCCCAGCCGCTCCACGGCATGTGGGATCTTCCCGGACCGGGGCACGAACCCGTGTCCCCTGCATCGGCAGGCGGACTCTCAACCACTGCACCACCAGGGAAGACCCGCCTTGTGACTTTTTGAACCTCGTTTTCCTCACCTGTAAAACAAGAGTCATGATATTACCTACCTCATGTGAAGATCCGATGAGATGCCATATATAGTGTTCCTCTTAATGCTTAGTACATTGTACACTCAAGAGATACTTGCTGTTTTGTGTCATTTACCTCTTTGCGTGCACAACTGTTCCACAGACCTTCAGCATGGGCGATCCTCCCAGTGACTTTGTTCTTCAATTTCCCTGTTAACTTAGGAAACAATGTGGTCTTGTCACTAGTTTCTGCTCAGTTTGATTCTGTTTTGTGGGAATACTTCTGTTAGTCCTTAGAATGGCACTTGGCAAGAGCAACTTTGAGATTCCTCATGGCTGTCAACAGGTAAAGATTGAGAGATTGGAAAAAAGGAGAGAGAACAATTAAAAGTATATAAATGAAGGAAAATCGGGAACCTTTGTGTACAGAACGGTTAAGTGAGTAGAATACATTTATATCTGAGTTATTATCTGTGTCTCAGGCTGCATCCAGTAAGGATTTAATGTTGCTTACAATAAAAGGTCCGTCTGGAATGAAATTGTTAAGATAGAAACAGGAAAAAGTGAGTGAAAAATAAATGAGTACATAACTATACCAAGAGTCCTAGACTAATATAATTAATATAATAGGCTTTTTGCATTGAATATTAAGTGACCAAGGAAACTAGAAATTGGCTAGAAAGAATAGCAAGCTATTATCCAAAGAATCCCAGAAATCAGAGGATCTTGGTTTGAGACCTAGCTTTCCACTCGTGAGCAGTGAGTTCTTGGGCAAGTTACTGTGTGCCACCCAGGCTTGGTTTTCCATACAGGATGAGGCTGCTGGAGCTAGCCTTTTTTCAAGATTTTCTTTATAACCTATTACTTTTATTTCTTCAACAGCATATTACCCAGACCCCAGTTTCTCTATAGATAAAAATGAAGCTGACAGTTTGAAGAGGACATAAGGTTCTTATCTCTTTTTTGCAAATGGTGGTAACCTCAAAGTCATATTCAGAGCCCCTCAGTTAGAAAAGCGTTGGTCAGTACCACAAATCATTCCCTCACTGTTTGTGATGAGCAATCTATATTTACATTACGTATAGTGAGTCTACCATTGAGAAGTAGACTCACTATAGGTGATATATTCATTCATTTGATCAGGAACTCAATAGAACAGACTCATAGAGCCCAAAACAAACATCTTAGGTCTCCTGCCAAGTGGTAAGGGGATAGTCCTGAAAGAAACAGACATGTTCCCCATGTTCCTGTAGCTCGCAGTAAAGATGAAACATTGGCCAGGTAATTTAAAAGGTGGTAAGAGCTATAAGAAAAGATCACGGATGTTGTGTGCCAGGTCCCATACTATAGTGAATAAAGGCTACCAAAGAAGGAAGATATGTGTACTTTTAACCAGAAGAATTTTAAATTCAATGCTAGACTTTTTCTCAATGAGATAAAGCATAGCACTTTGTCACTAAGAAGCACTTGACCAGCACTGTTCCTGGAAGTACTCAGGATGAACATCAATCCAGGGTAATGCCTGCCCTCATAAGTCAAGGTGTTCACTCCCCAGAGACAGTGGACAAGTATGAAGACCAATGTCTGCCACAATTGTCTTTGATCTCTCCAAACCCGAGCAACCCTGTCTTCACCGGTTTAGCTGTAATAAACAGCACCAGGCCTGGTACATGGTACTTAGTAGGTTGCTTCTGTTTGTTTGTTTCTATTTTTGTTTTTTTTCTAAATGAATAAAAGAAGTTATTTTCAGAATTTGCAACTTGTGAAAAGCAGCATTGATACAATCAAAAATACGTGAGACTAGAAAAAGATAGGCATGTTTACACAAATGAGCATGAAAAGAGCTCCAAATCCTCTGTATAAGGAAGGTAAGGAGTTAGCAACGTGTGGAGACGTGATTTTGAGGAACCAGATTGTCAAAGATTTGAGTAACCAGAAATGGAGGTATATGCAGGAACACAAGGATGGCTACACACAGTATGACATGCACACCTAAAACTATTTTTTAATGTAGTACAGACACAAAATAATTTAGAAAGAAGGGAAACAAAGCTGTACACTCATATTTAGCTAGATATCCAGTGCACACAGCAATGCTGGGTGTGTGTACATTCATGATGGGAACCCGTAAGAGGTCTGACCTCACCAATTTGCTAATTATTCTACAAACATTCATTTAGCACCAACTCTGTGTCACACACTGGAGAGCAGTAGGGGGAAAGTAGCAAGCGGCACCGTCACCCCGTTCTTGCCTGCTGCTCTGCTGCTGGATGGAACCTTTATCAAGCGTCAGCAAGGGAGCCTGGCATTCAGCAGGGTGGGCACTGCGCCTGCTCTGCTAACAGGGTGGATTCAATACATGTCACTCCCACTGTGCTAAGATGTTTTAATGGCTTGCTCTTCCTTCTCTCTCATCGCCCAGGCGACTTTGTCTCCCATCCCCCGAGGTTCTCCTTTCACATCTTGACTCCTCATTTGCACTCAGCTGCCTAGATGTGTGACTTTGAAGAAGTTACTGACTCAGTTTTCTGCACACCCATCCATAAAACGTCAGAATCGACTAGATTATCCCTGAAGTCTTACCCAACTCTTCTGTGCTAAAATTGTGAAATTCTTGCTACTGCCCTTGGTCTGATGTAACTTGCATTCCCCCCAAAAAGCAGAGCCTCAGACAAGGGGTTTTGTGGAGGTAGTTTACTTTGGATTATTTGATACTATGGTATATGAGCGCAGGGTCTAGAAAAATTAAACAGGGGAAAGTTGAGGTGGGGGGACAATAGGACTGGAGAGTTAGGGAACTGAGAAACAGAGAAGGAGGGAAAGTAGCCAATACAAAGCTGGCTTGGATTGATTTTTATTGAGCTGGTTACTATTAGGGGAAACTAGAGTTCAAACCTGCTGGTAATGTTCTGAGGAACTGGATGGAATGTGCCTCGGAAATATCTGAGACCTGAAAGGGGGAATATGTACCCACGAGCTCCTGCCCCACTGGTCCAGGGTTACCCCAGGAAGTGATAACCCTGCCGCTTTGTGCAGGCGTCAGAATGGCTGATCAGGCTTCTCCATGGGATTCATGTAACTGAGGCAGAAAAGCCTTGGGAGCAAAAATAAGAGCTACACAGTACAGCTGAGATCAAGTACTGTTAGCCTATACTTGAGTACAGCTGGTTGCTATAGCAAAGACCAGAGAAAAATGATGGAGTAAGAGTATATGAGAAGGAAAAATGCATATATGTCTGATACACAAGCCACTGTATTCCTTAATATTGTCGAAGTATCAATATCAAGACATTTTAATTTGTCAAACCAGCTTTACCAGCTAAGTCACAAAATTTGGATATCCACCGTTTTCACAAATGCACAGGCATGTTATTGAACAGGGTTCCATTGACCATTCCCTCCCCAATTCTCACTTAAATTGATGGTTATTATCAAAGATCAAAGAACATCTCCAGTGTGCCGGGCAGGGTGTTACGTGCTTTACATTTAATATCTCTTCTAATCCTCAGATCAATCTGGTCCTGTCAGGTTAAAACAGATATCCCCCTTTTACAAATAAGAAAACTGAAGCTCAGGAAAGGGAAATAACTTGCCTCAATTCGTAGAACTGATAAGGCAGTGGTCCCCAACCTTTTTAGTACCAGGGACCCGTTTCATAGAAAACAGTTTTTCCAGGGACCAGGGGAGTGGAAGGGGTGGGTCAGGCGGTAATGCAAGCGATGGGTGAGATGCTTCAGGTGGTAATGGGAGCGATGGGGAGCGACGGGCAGCGGCAGATGAAGCATCGCTCGCTCGCCCACCACTCACCTCCTGCTGTGCGGCCCAGTTCCTAACAGGCCACGGACCGGTAGCGGTCCGCAGCCTGGGGGTTGGGGACCCCTGTGATAAGGGATTAAAGTGGGATTTTATTTCAGATATACCTCTGAAGCACATCTCCATATCTCTGTATTTCTAAAACTACTGGGCTGCCCCCAGGAGTTGGAACTATCTCTGTGGTCACTCAGATTTAGGATTGGCTGCATGTCTCCGTTTTAGGTTTACATTCCTGCTTGGTCTTGAATTTCAGTTTGCCTGCCACACAGATCCAATTCTCCACCCAGGTATGGTGAGCCCTTCCTCCATGGATTCTTTGAGCCCTGACACCCTGCTTAGTTACTTACTAGAGAATCCAGCTGCTTGACCTCATCCACTAGTTAAGATAGATTTGATGGCTCTACCGGCTTGGCTTAGTACCTGAAGCCTCCCAGTTTTTGATTTTTACTTTGGTTCATTGGATGGTAGCCAACAATGGAATCAGAACCCCAGACTAACCCTTCCATATTCCCTGGTCTTTCTGTTGCCATTTTTTTTTCTGTCATTTCATTTTTCTCTTTACACTTTCTCTTTCCATCATCTATAATTCATTGGCAGAATAAGATAAGGCACCCCAGAGAATAACGAGAATAGTTAAACTGAGAGGTATCGTCAACATGATTTAGAATTAATCAGAAAATCAGCAGATCTAATATTTGAAGGGAAAATAGAAGTCTCATGACCTTTCTCTGTATCTGTTCCCTCTCTCAGGTTATCCGTCCCTTCTAATCCTCTTGACAATGGATCTTTCAGTGCCCTGGAAAATTATAATTTACCTGCCCCAGTCACTACCTGAGAGGGTAACTTGTACAATGCAATTCTCTCCTCCCTGCACCAAGAGTCCAAGCCTGATCCTAGCTGGGCCTTCCTTGAGAAAGAAACAATGGAGGGAAAGGGAAATAAGGTCGGTGTGGGGAAATACCTCTTTTCATGTGGCAGATATAAGAACATAGGTAGAAGGAACAAGCATCTTCTACTCACTTTGTAGCATAGGAAACAAAAAAGGCTGATCTGATGAGAAGATGAAGAAGGAAACACTTTAATTAGAAAAAATAGTGATAGTTGGAGAAAAGAGTTCAATCAGCCCCCATATCCTATTCCCAATTATATCCCTGCACTCTTGACTGCCTATATCTCTGTCCGTTTACTTATTAAAGTTGCTCCAGTCATTTTCTATATCCATTCCCCTCTTGATTGTGTTTTATCAACTGGAATTATCCTCACAGATATATCTGAGCTATGTTTTTGATGACATGAAATTCTCCGCCTCCTGAAATTCTTTCATTTCCCTGTGGATCCAAATGTTATAAAGTGTTTCCTTATGTTGAGCTGAAAGCAGTTTCCCCAAAACTTCCACTCATTAGTTCTATTTTTACCCTTTGGGACCAAATGAAACCAGTATAATATCTTTTTTTAAATGCTTTTCCTTCAGTAGGGAAGGACATCATCCCTACTCTTCTCTGTACTCCATGCAGTTTTGTTTCCTAAGCTAAATGTCCCCAGTTCCACTTACTAGTCGTATGCCGTAGTTTGGAATCCCAGCGCTGTGCTGGTCACTTCCTGCTGATGACACGACAAATTTGTTCATCTCTCTCTCATCTCCAGATTCATGTGGCCTAATACAATGATGTGGATATGTTATCTCCTAGGGTCTTATTTCCTTTATTAAAGTTTCCATGAACCCAAATGTGTGTGTGTGTGTGTGTGTGTGTGTGTGTGCGCGCGCACATAATTGTGTGTGTGTAGATGTGTGTGCTTCAAAATGACAGAAAATAAGGGCCCTTGAAATTTGGACAGAGGATATAAATGAGAGAATCACTTCCATGTGATTCCAAAGTCAAACAGGTACAATACTGCATGGTGCTATTATGTTTGACATCAGACATGGCCCAACAGGGGAGAGAAATATGCTTCAACAGTTAGATGATTATGTTAATGCAAACTGGGATTTATTATTATGTTTGTCTTATTCGGGGACTGAATTTGATGTGATTGCTGCTGGTGCTTCAGTGTTAGGTAATGGAGGCTGAAATGAATTCCCTCCAAGATCCTCTGGGAACAGGCGCCTGGGATTGACAGAGAGAGTCACTGGGTGTCACTGTTGAGTCATATGAATGCAGCTATCTGCCTGCATATAGAAGTCTGATTCCTCAAAGATGCTGGGAGCTGGAGGTTTGGGGTAGCTGCCTGTCCCCTTCTTGTCGGCATGTCTTCATTAGGGTCAAGATAGATCATCTCTCTCCCTGCTTCCCCCTAAGAAGTATCAGGTCAGATGTGCCCATGTCACCATGGGCCTTAGCTGCCTCAGCTACTGCTTAATGAGCTGCTCTGTCCTTGATCTGCTTGGTGGTGCTATGATAGGGGTCTGCTTTTATGCATCAGTGCAGCCCGTGATCACCCTCACCGGCAGCCAGCGGAGGTCTCCCCCTCACATTCAGAACTTGCAGAGTCTTACATCTCCTTTCACAGCAGACAAACCCTTCCATTCATTCCACAGTTAGAGTTTGTTCCAGATTCAGAGACAGTGATTTCCATCTCAGTAAAGAGTCAGTGGCACATTACAGTTTTCTATGGGGATGCTGATTCTAATAGAAATAAAGGCAGGTGGAGTTGTAGGCACTGTAGGTTGAAGGGTGAGGAGAGAAATTGACCAAAAAAGAGAAAAGCCCTGAATGAGGAGGCTGGGAGACCAAGCAGCCTTCTGTCCAAGAACTGACCCTGTTACTGCCCTGGCCTGATCCACACACAGGTCGTGAATTGTTGCCGCCTCAGTGACTGCCTATCCTTAGTAAGATAGCTACTCAAGTCCTTTGGCAGGTGTCCTCAGTCTTTCAGGAGAACTTAATAAAAGTGCAAACGCCAAAGTCCCATATCCCCAAAACTCTTTCTGGACGTCTGAGGACAGCCCTAGGCATCAGTATATTAATAATCTCTACATGTTACTAAAGCATATCCAGAGAACACTCTTCTAGGACTAATCTATACATTATATGCATTCTTAAGATTTGCATCACTTTTTTCTAAAATGTTTGCTTCGCCTGGAATGAAATTCTGAGCTGTGTTTGAAGAGATCCTGTTCATTCTGTTCTCCCCTCTTAAGTTCCCCAGTGTCCCGCCACCACGTAGAAGTCAAGTCTGAACTCATTGTCCTATTATTTAGGTCCATCCTCACCGGCCCCTCCTTTTCCCAGGTCAGTACATTTTCCATCCACACACTAATAAGGCTGCCGTACTTGATGCCAATGGTTCCCTACTTGGCTGTACAATGAAATCACCTGGGGAGTTGAGAAAAACTGATGCCCACATCCTACCCCCAGGAATTTTATTTTAATAGGTGTGGGAAGGAGCCCAGGCACTGGTGGCTTTCAAAGCTCCCCAGGTGATCCTAAAGGGACACAAAATTTGAGAATCACTGTTTCGTGATATTCACCTTCCTAGAACACACACCTTTTCTTAGCCTCCTTTGACCTCCTCATAGCTGTTAATCCTTCTTGACTCAAACTGTTCATCATCCCCGTGATGAAATCATCTCTGAACATACTCCCCACCCAGATTGGAGATTTTCCTCTGAGATTCCATAGCACCTTGTGCATACTATAGTATACTGCATTGGAAATATCTATATGGTTTTTGGTCTGGTTGGTTGTTTGTCTCTAATCTATAAGCTTATCTGGGGAAGCAAATGAAACATGTTTGTCGTTGTGTGTCCAGCACACAGCACAGAGCCTGTCACCTCGTGGGTGTTCAGGAAGTATTTGTAGGACAGAATTATTGATGATGGAGAGTGTGAATGAGCTCATGAATGAATAATCAATGATAAAGATAATGTCTAACATTGATCAAGAATTTACCATGAATATGGCTGTATACAAAGTGTTTATATGGGTGTTACGTCAATTTACACTCACAGCTGCCCGACTGGAAAGAGTGATCTACATTTTACAGATGAGGGCATTCAGGTATAGAGCTGTTAAGTAGATGCCACAGCCAGGATGTGAAGCCTGGTCTGCCAGGCTGCACTTTTAGTTACTCTCCTGATTGCTTCCAAAATTAGAAATGGGAAGCCGCTTAACCAGATTTTCTCATGGTAGATTTTACTGGACTCTTTTTTGCCAGGCACTATGTTAGTTCTTTAAATACTTCATCCTATTTAACCTACCCAACAATCCTATAAGTAAGTATTATTAATCCCATTTTATTGATAAGAAAATCAAGTCTCAGAAAGAGGTACAGTTCAAGCAAAGCCTTATGGAAGTACGGCAAGTGCTGGGTGAAATCCTACGTCTTCAGCACCCAAAATTATTGTTCACTATGTTACAATAGCCTCATAATCAATGAGGAAGGAAGAGAGGGAGGAGGGGAGAGAGAGAAAGAGAGAGAGAGAGAGAAGATACATGAATGAATTTTTGGACTTAACTTTGATGAGGACAAAATACCTCAAACACAGCTTTCTTTGTCTCTGTTCCCCAAACCCTGGCGTTTTTCCTCAAAGGGCATTGGGACAAAAACGTAAAATGACTTTTCTTCTGAGGAGAATGATCATTTATTCTGAGCCTACCAAGGCTATCTGAAGTATAACCAAATTTTTATACTGATGCCCTTTATAATTCCTTTCTCTAGAAAATTAACCCAAATGTAAAAGCCCAGGGACTTCGGTCCATCATTTTTTTTCTTTTTTAAAAGAGGGGCACCAGCGATCAGTAGAGAAGTGCTTGGCGAGGGTGACATTGCACAGTTGTGGCCAGAACCCAAGTCTCCTTACCTCCAGTCTGGTGTTCTTACCCACAGGCAGACCCAGTGATGAAAGGAGGCATTGTTAAGCTTGATGAGTATTTTAACAACTACTTGGAGGTTTTTAGTTGTAACGACTCTACGTGCCACACACAAGGTACTTTTATTGCCTATTGCTACCACATAACAAGGCCATTTGCTCTGTGGGATCTTGGTAATAGGGAAAATTAGGAGCAAACAGGTAGGTACAGATTCCTTTCCCTCCCTAATGTGAACAGATGCTTTAAAATGGGAAGTGGATACTGGCTGCAAAGAAATGTGAGCTGCTGTCTCCCTCCTGAGGGAAGACAATATCCTTTGAGAAGGAGCTGAGGAGACATCTGGAAATTCAGTAGGTGAGCCCTGAATGAGGACAGGTCAGGCTTTTGAGGACCTAATCACAGTTGCGGGAAGAACGTTAGATTGAAAATCGAATTACTTCTCGTGTTTCCAGGGGCTATACCTTTAGGAAAGCTGATCAAACCCTTCTGTGCCTATGTTGTCCCACGTATGAAATGGGAGCTATATTTGCTAATCTGCAAACATATTAGCTACTTGCATACATTTGCTGAGTTGCAGTTCTTTCAGTCTGTTCTCTTTCTTCTTTCTTTCACCACCAACATTTTTCTTATCCTTGAGCCAGAACGTGTTGTTCCTTTATAAATCTTTCACCAGTCTCCCAAGAGGAGGTCATTTTTCTTCCTCTCTTCATTGCAGTGCTTTCTATATGCATTTGCTATCGCTCTTATTTGAGTATCTCTTTACTTGTGATTAGCTGGCGGTACATCTACCTCCTCCACTAGATTGTCAAGTCCTCTGGGGCAATATCGAGGTTTTGACCATCCCTATTTTTTTTTTTTTCCAGCAGAATCTCATAATTCATTCTACATAGAGAAAGTTACTATTCAACATTGGTTAAGTTAATTGTGAGTGTAGATGCGGAGATCATGGTCCACCTGTGTTCTCCCAGATGTCAAGTCTGAAAAATGTGGGTATCTGTTTGTGAATTATTTGGGGAAATGGCTGGAGAATTGTTTGGAAATGTACCATACTATTACAAAGGACATGGAACCAGAAGCCCTCGATATAAGACTCAGCCTAGGGATATATGACATTAGGCAATCAGTTCACTTTTCTGAGCCTCAACTTTCTCATCTGTAAACTGGGGATCATAATACCTCTCCCGCCTATTTTATAACATTATTGTGAAGACTGAATGAGAATTCATTTAAAAGCATTTTATAGGGACTTTCCTAGTGGCACAGTGGTTAAGAATCCATCTGCCAATGCAGGGGACACGAGTTCAAGCCCTGGTCCGGGAAGATCCCACATGCTGTGAAGCAACTAAGCCCGTGCGCCACAACTACTGAGCCCGCGTGTCACAACTATTGAAGCCCGCGTGCCTAGAGCCTGTGCTCCGCAACAAGGGAAGCCACTGCAATGAGAAGTCCGCACACCGCAATGAAGACCCAATGCAGCCAAAAAATTAATTAATTTTTGAAAATAAATAAAAAATAAGAGCATTTTATGAACAGTATAGTACTATAGACAGGCCAAGGTTGAGTATTATTTTTATTAATATTAATAATTATTAGTAGTACATCAAAACTGTCTAAATTCTCCTGTGCTCTAAATAACTATAATTCTGAACACCATGGATTTTTTAGTAACAATGGTAAATGAGAGATACTTGCATTAAAAGAAAATGATCGTTATCACTTATATGTGGAATCTAAAAAATACAACAAACTAGCAAATATGACAAAGAAGAAACAGACTCACAGATACAGAGAACAGACTAGTGCTTATGAGTGAGGAGAGAAGGGGTGAGGGGCAATACAGGGGTAGGGAATTAAGAGGTATAAACTACTATGCATAAAATAAGCTACAAGGATATATTGTACAACACGGGGAATATAGCCAATATTTCATAATAACTATAAATGGAGTATAACCTTTAAAAATTGTGAATCCCTATATTTTATACCTGTAATTTATATTGTATTGTGCATCAACTATACTTCAACTAAAAAAGAAAAAAAGGAGAGAGAAACAAACAAAAAAGAAATGATCATGGTCTCCTGGTCTCCCTGGAAAGTCCCAGTGGGACTAAATCTCAAGTCTGAAACCCCTAGGATGTTACCAGAGACAGAAACAACGTGCACTGCAAATTTCAGATGACTGTTGGCTTCTGAGGAGTAATGGCAGAGATAAGAATGGAACTGGAAGTAGCAGAACATTTCTCTTAAGCTGCTATTAATCCTTACCTCCTCACAGCAACTTGAAATCTTTTGATGTCCCTGCTCGTGGTCCTGTCTTCAAAGAAGCCTTTGTCATTTCAGTGACTTTGAATCCTACTCTGAGAACTTGGCTTTGGTCACAAAGAAAAGCCAGCGAATTGGTTCTGTAATGAAATTTAAACCCTGCTTCTCTTTGAATATAACCTTGATTAATTTATTTCTGCTGTGTGGACCTGTTTCCTCATCTGTAATATGGGGGTACAAATAAAGACAGTAAACACCAGAGTAACTGTTCGTGTGTCCTTACTCTGAGGTGTTTGGTTATTCTGGGTCTCATTCATAGCTGAGGACACCAAAGCCCAGGGAGCTTGAGTAACTTCTTTTGCCTTTTGGGGCCTTTCCTTCCATATTAGAAAAAAAGAAATTAGGTAGATTTTAAGTTCACTGACATAAAGAGAGAAATAATCTAGTCTGTGAATCAGCGGGAAGAGGGTGGGACTAGGGTTTGAACAAATGTTTATTGGAATCGAAAGCCTGTAATTTTCAACTACAAGGTATTACAAAATGTCAGTTGTCATTGCTATTGATGATACATTTAGACCTCCTGGGTATTGAAAAGAGAAAAGTTCATCTACTGTGGCTGCAGAAGCCTCAACAGAAATGAGACGTTACTGATCATTTTCACAGTAAATTCATGGAAGCCCCACGTGTGCCTATGCGGAAATCAGGGAATAGAAATTGCTCCATTGCATTCATCAGGACACTGAGACAACAGAAGTTTTAGCAAACTAAACACACAGCGTGAGTTAGCCACTGCGGCACCCTCGCTGCTCCAGTCTCTGTCTCTGATGCCCACCCACACCCATCAGATATCTGCTTCCTCTTCTACCTTGCACGGTGTAGGGGAAGCAGGCGAAACAGAACTGCCAGGGAGATAGGGCTGTGTCATGCCTTGTGTGGAGTCTAGGCACTCTTGCCATTATGGGAAAAAATGCTCCATTAAAAAATATTTTTAAATGTGTTTTATGACTACATTGGTGTAAAGGTGGATGAAATCTGGGCTGAATTCATTATTATTATTATATTTATTTTTTCTTCTGATTTTAAAAAAAACCAAAATCAAAACTTTTTTTTACAATCCCCTGAAAGTATCATAGGCCTTAGACACTGCACCTACTGTGCCTGTAGAAACTTGACCATGAAGGAAGAGCTTGGAAAACAAAATGTCAAGGGATATGAATCCATTATCAGGAACTTCAAATGTCTGACCTTGAATCGGTGTAAAGAACTCTGTCCCCCAGTTTCTTTCTGTAAACTAGGGAATAATTCCTGACTTGGCTGGATCAAGGGGCTAGCCAGTAATATAGAGCAGACTTTAGTACACGGTCTAGGTCCTCACTAATTCCAGCATCCTAAGAGTCCAAGTTCTTTTCATTGGCCAGCCTAGATCATATACCTACCAAAACACTAGGTCTTTTGGTGTCAGACTAAAACAAACAAATAAACAAAACCCAAAAACGATCTGTTAAAATCATTATCACCATTTTGAGGTTGAGATTGAAAAGAGAGAAATGAATTCACTCCCTCTTCCCTGCCAAGGCACACAACTAGAGATGTCACTCGAGTCACATGAATTCATTTGGGTGAAATCACTCAGCCGGTCACTAGTTCCTCTAATTATACTAGCCTTTTCCACATGGATGTAGGGAGAGACATTTGACAAATGTCTTGCTCACGTCCGCACACATCTTATCTACTGACTTTCTCTGGCCTCGTAAACTTAATATAGGAGAAAAGCAGGCTTGTTCAGCACAGTGGAAGCTCCAAAATTTCTGTATGGAAGGTGGCAATTAATTTGGAGGGTCTGTGTGCTAGAGACTTCTTCTAAAGCTGTTTACAGAGCAAGTGTATTTTATTTCTTCATGGAAATAATTACTAGAGGACATTAATGAAGACTCTAAGAAAGCTAAGAGACTAAGGCCCTTTTTGAACCTCCAAGACACTGCCCAAACCCAGTGAACTGTAGTCATCTCTGGGGACCATTGCTTTCCTTTAATCGTCACCAAGCCCAGCCCCAGATCACTAAAGATAGCAGAATGGACAAGGCATTCCAGGTCTCTCAGGAACCTCTCAACCTTTCCATTAACTGCTTACTCTAGAATTGTGCTTTGGATGGGTGTCCAAACAATCAGTCTATATTTTGTCAAACACATTTTATTTCCATGTTTTGAAAATAAGAAGGACTTATGTTTATCTCTAATCCTCCATCTCTTCTCTGTATCTTCTGTTGCATTTTCCCTGATTCAGCAAAGATCATGGTGAATAGTTCCTGGATAATGGAGATCTACATAAATAGTATCCTCCTTCAAAAAATAATTATTTTTAAATGGTGATGTGGGAAAGATAAAAAATGTGAGTTTGGATTGGCAAAATCTAGACCAAATTCTGATCCAATACTAATTAACTGGGTCATTTTTTGAAAGCAAACTCCTCTCAGAGTTTGGTCATCTGGGAGATGGCTTGGTAATAATTGACTTGCCTACCACAGAGGGTTTTTGTGAGCCTGAAATGAGATTGTGTTTGTGGATGCACTTTAAAGCCAGCAAAGTGGTGTATTTTATACAAAGTAGGGAGGTGTAATTATTGCTTTTATCATTATATACCTTCTATCTCCATAGCACCATTTACCTGGCTACTAACCAGATTTTCATTCTCTTGTGTTCAACAACCTCACAGCCTGAGCAACCCACTGACATGATTTGTACCTCCTGGAGAAGCATTTCAATGATTTAATTGAATGATCTTCATTTACATTTGACTGCTACTGCCCTGGACAGAAGTTGACTGCTATTTATCCTTAAGATGCAGTTTTCTTTCTTTCTTCTTCTTCTTTTAAATCTGTGTTATTTGAATGGATCTTTTAAATCAAAGAATTGTTTTATTTTACACATTTGTCCGTATAGAATAGCTGCCAGTATTAACTGCAATAATGGAATCCTATCGTCAGAAAGAATGGTATTTCTGGGATGGATATCTACTTGTGAGGAGGAGGTGGGAAAAGAGGAAGAGCTGGAAACATTTCAGATCGGTACAGTTCTATTGTCTGTATTTCCCTTTCATTGGTGTATCAGAAAAGAAGGCAAGCTAAGGTCCCATAAAATTAAAGGGACACAAACATGAAGGAGAAGTACATTGCGCTTTTGTTGGAAATTGTTGAGGAGGAGGGGAAATTGCCTTTCAAAAGCTTCAAATGCTTTCATAAAGTTCCCTTAAAACATGTTCACTGACTTTCTTTACTTCTCTCCTTTTTAAAATGTAAATCACATCTTAAAGTTTTTTTAAAATATTATTCTGAAAAAGCAGTCACAAGTTGATTCAACGAGAACTCGAGGGAAAAACAGACAAATGAAAACACACTCTTAGATTGACAAGATTTGTTAGTCATAAATGAAATCATGCAAATGAAAGCACTATATAAACTAGAGCCTTTTATTTATGCAAAAGTTTATCAGTCGAGTATTGATTTGTTGAGGCTCATATGTGTGATAGATGAAAAGGCAAATGTAAAGTAGTATTTGACACACAGTAAACCCCCAGGAAATAAATATTAAATTTCCTCCCCTTTCGTTGACAAGATAGCTTTGCTTGGGTCTCTATAGGGCAAGCTTATATTAGAGGGGGAAAAAAATGTCTATTTGTTGTCGCCAGCCTTTTTTATTGAATATATTTTGCACCAAGGTCACAATGATTGATTGTGTCCTAGAAGTTTGGCAGCCTTTCAGAATGGACTTGTAAACTTGTTCATCTCATTTTGTTTGGCAATAGGCATCGAAGGTCTTAAAAATTCTTATTTTCCCTTTGACCCAATCATTTTACTTCTGGGACTATATCCTGCGATAATCTTAAATTTAGAGAAATTTTTTTTGTACTAAGATGCTTACCACAACCTTATTCACAAAGAAAACTCATGAACAAATTTCATACATAACAATAGAGGAATGATTAACTCAAGGAGCAGAACAGAAGTGACTGCTGACTCATGCACCCCATGCGTCACCACCCCTTGCCACAACGCTAGTGCACATCCAAAACATACTTGTGAAATTACATAATTTTACAATGTATTCAGTTGTGAAATTATGCTGAGTGAAATAAGCCAGTCACAGAAGGACAAATACTGCATGACTCCACTTATGTGAAGTATTTAAAATAGTCAGACTCATAAAAGTATAGAATAGAAGGGTGGTTTCCAGAGGCTGAGGGGAGAAAGGAGCGGGAGATGTTGACCAATGGATATAAACTTTCAGTCATGCAAAGTGAGTAAGTTCCAGAGATCTGCTGTACAGCATAATTAACAAAAACTACTGCTACAATCTATATAAAAGAGTATTCTGCCTATGATCTCTTCTAGGAGTTTTATGGTTTCAGGTTTTACATTTAGGCCTGTAATCCATTGTGAGTTTATTTTTATAAAGCATGAGGCAATGTTCTAATCTAATTGTTTTACATGTAACTGTCCAGTTTGCCTAGCCTATAATTAACAGTACTGTGTTGTGCACTTAAAATTTTGTTAAAAGGGTAGATGTCAAGTTAGGTATTCTTACAATAAAAAAAGGGGGGCAGTTGGAAGCTTTGGAAGTAATGGATATGTTGATTATCTCCATCATGGTGATGGTTTCATGGATGTATTCATATGTTCAAACCCGTCAAATTGTATACATTAACTTTATGCAGTTTTTGCATGTCAATTATACCTCAATAGAGCTATTTAAAAAACAAAAGTAAAGATGTTTCTGAGAGGAACCAAGATGGCGAAGTATGAGGACACAGAACTCACCTCCCCCCCACAAACATACGAAAAATACATGTGTGGAACAATTGCTAAAAACTAACTGGAGACTTGCAGAAAGACTCCTGTACAAACAAAGCTGTAAGAAAGATCCACTTGGTATCAGGTAGGAAGGGAAGAGAAGTGATCAGGTCACGACCTGTGCAATCCCTACTGGCGTCTTTTACTGAACTAGAACAAATAATCCTAAAATTTATATGGAACCACAAAAGACCCTGAACTGCCAAAGCAATCTTGAGGAAAAAGAACAAAGCTGGAGGTATCGTGCTACTTGACTTCAGACTATAGTGATCAAAATAGCATCATACTTGCACAAAAACAGACACATAGATCAATGAAACAGAATAGAGAGCCCAGAAGTAAATCCATACACATACATCCAATTAATCTAAGACAAAGGAGGCAAAAAGAATAGACAATGAAGAAAAGACAGTCTTTTCAATAAGTGATGCTAGGAAAACTGGACACCTACATGTAAAACAATTAGATTAGAACATAGCCTCACAATATATAAAAATAAACTCAAAATGGATTAAAGCCCTAAATATAAGACCTGAAACCATAAAACTCCTAGAAGAGATCATAGGCAGAATACTCTTTTACATAAATTGTAGCAATATTTTTTTTTGGATCTATCTTCTAAGGCAAAAGAAATTAAAGCAAAAGTAAACAAATGGGACCTAATTAAACTTGAAAACTTTTGCACGGCAAAGAAAACCATTGACAAAACAAAAAGGCAACCTACTGAATGGGAGAAAACATTTGCAAGTGATAAGACCAATAAAGGGTTAATATCCAAAATATATAAACAGCTCATAACACCCAATAAAAAAATAAACACACAGAGAACCCAATTTAAAAAATGGGCAGAAGACCTGAACAGACATTTTTTCAAATGAAATATACAGATGGCCAACAGGTACATTAAAAAATGCTGAACGTTGTTAATCACCAGAGAAATGCACATTAAAACCGAAATGAGATATCACTTCACACCTGTCAAAATGGCTATCATCAAAGTGTCTACAAATAACAAACACTGACAAGTATGTGGAAAAAAGGGAGCCCCAGTATACTGTTGGTGGAATTGTAAATTGGTGCAGCCAATACAGAAACACAGCATGGAGGTTCCTCAAAAACTAAAAAGAGAGCTACCATTCAATCCAGCAATTCCCCTTCTGGGTATATACTGGAAGAAAACGGAAACTAATTCAGAAAGATATATGTACCCCAATGTTTATAGCAGCATTATTTACAATAGCCAAGATATGAACCTAATTTCCTTTGCAACCACATAAGTGGGCTTGGAGGGTACTATTATGCTTAGTGAAATAAATCCTATGTATATTGCATGTATACTATCATGTCATCTGCAAACAGTGACAATTTTACTTCTTTTCTGATTTGTATCCCTTTTATTTCTTTTTATTCTCTGATTGCTGTGGCTAAAACTTCCAAAACTATGTTGAATAATACTGGTGAGAGTGGGCAACCTTGTCTTGTTCCTGATCTTGGTGGAAATGGTTTCAGTTTTTCACCTTGAGAACGATGTTGGCTGTGGGTTTGTCATATATGGCCTTTATTATGTTGAGGTAAGTTCCCTCTATGCCTACTTTCTGCAGGGTTTTTATCATAAATGAGTGTTGACTTTTGCTGAACCTTGTTCTGCACCTGTTGAGATGATCACATGGTTTTTCTGCTTCAGTTTGTTAGTATGGTTTATCACATTGATTTATTTGCATATATTGAAGAATCCTTGCATTTCAGGGATAAACCCCACTTGATCATGGTGTATGATCCTTTTAATGTGCTGTTGGATTCTGTTTGCTAGTGTTTTGTTGAGGATTTTTGCATCTATGTTGATCAGTGATATTGGCCTGTAGTTTTCTTTTTTTGTGACATCCTTGTCTGGTTTTGGTATCCAGGTGATGGTGGCCTCATAGAATGAGTTTGGGAGTGTTCCTCCCTCTGCTATATATTTGGAAGAGTTTCAGAGGATAGGTGTTAGTTCTTCTCTAAATGATTGATAGAATTGGCCTGTGAAGCCATCTGGTCCTGGGCTTTTGTTTGCTGGAAGATATCTAATCACAGTCTCAATTTCAGTGCTTGTGATTGGTCTCTTTATATTTTCTATTTCTTCCTGATTCAGTCTTGGAAGGTTGTGCTTTTCTAAGACTTTGTCCATTTCTTCCAGGTTGTCCATTTTATTGGCATAGAGTTGCTTGTAGTAATCTCTCATGATCCTTTGTATTTCTGCAGTGTCATGTGTTACTTCTTTTTCATTTCTAATTCTATTGATTTGAGTCTTCTCCGTTTTTTTCTTGATGAGTGTGGCTAATGGTTTATCAATTTTGTTTATCTGCTCAAAGAACCAGCTTTTAGTTTTATTGATCTTTGCTATTGTTTCCTTCATTTCTTTTTCATTTATTTCTGACCTGATCTTTATGATTTCTCTCCTTCTGCTAACTTTGGTTTTTTTGTTGTTCTTCTTCTTTCTCTAATTGCTTTTGGTGTAAGGTTAGGTTGTTTATTTGAAATGTTCTATGTTTCTTGAGGTAGGATTGTATTGCTATAAACTTCCCTCTTAAAACTGCTTTTGCTGCATCCCATAGGATTTGGGTCATCGTGTTTTCATTGTCATTTGTTTCTAGGTATTTTTTAATTTCCTCTTTGATTTCTTCAGTGATCTCTTAGTTATTTAGTAGTGTATTGTTTAGCTTCCATGTGTTTGTAGTTTTTACAGATTTTTTCCTGTAATTGATATCTAGTCTTATAGCATTGTGGTCAGAAAAGATACTTGAATAAATTTCAATTTTCTTAAATTTACCAAGTTTTGATTTGTGACCCAAGATATGATCTATCCTGGAGAATGTTCCATGAGCACTTGAGAAGAAAGTGTATTCTGTTGTTTTTGGATGGAATGTCCTATAAATATCAATTAAGTCCATCTTGTTTAATGTGTCATTTAAAGCTTGTGTTTCCCTATTTATATTGTCCATTGGTGAAAGTGGGGTATCAAAGTCCCCTACTATGATTGTATTACCGTCGATTTCCCCTTTTATGGCTGTTAGCATTTGCCTTATGTATTGAGTTGCTCCTGTGTTGGGTGTATAAATATTTACAATTGTTATATCTTCTTCTTGGATTGATCCCTTGATCATTATGTAGTGTCCTTCTTTGTCTCTTGTGATAGTCTTTATTTTAAAGTCTATTTTGTCTGATATGAGAATTGCTACTCCAGCTTTCTTTTGATTTCCATTTGCATGGAATATCTTTTTCCATCCCCTCACTTTCAGTCTGTATGTATCCCTGGTCTGAAGTGGGTCTCTTGTAGACAGCATATATACGGGTCTTTTTTTGTATCCATTCAACCGGTCCGTGTCTTTTGGTTGGAGCATTTAATCCACTTACATTTAAGGTAATTATTGCTATGTATGTTCCTATTCCCATTTTCTAAATTGTTTTGGGTTCGTTATTGTAGGTCTTTTCCTTCTCTTGTGTTTCCTGCCTAGAGAAGTTCCTTTAGCATTTTTTGTAAAGCTGGTTTGGTGGTACTGAATTCTCTTAGCTTTTGCTTGTCTGTAAAGGTTTTAATTTCTTCGTTGACTCTGAATGAGATCCTTGCTGGGTAGAATAATCTTGGTTGTAGGTTTTTCCCTTTCATCACTTTAAATATGTCCTGCCACTCCCTTCTGGCTTGCAGAGTTTCTGCTGAAAGATCAGCTGTTAACCTTATGGGGATTGCTTTGTATGTTATTTGTTGCTTTTCCCTTGCTGCTTTCAATATTTTTTCTTTGTATGTAATTTTTGATAGTTTGATTAATATGTGTCCTGGCGTGTTTCTCCTTGGATTTATCGTGTATGGGACTCTCTGCGCTTCCTGGATTTATTGACTATTTCCTTTCCCATATTAGGGAAGTTTTCAACTATAATCTCTTCAAATATTTCTTCAGTCTCTTTTTTTTTCTTCTTCTTTTCTGGGACCCCTATAATTTGAAAGTTGGTACATTTAATGTTGTCCCAGAGGTCTCTGAGACTGTCCTCAAGTCTTTTCATTCTTTTTTCTTTATTCTGCTCTGCGGTAGTTATTTCCACTATTTTATCTTACAGGTCACTTTCCCATTCTCTGCCTCAGTTATTCTGCTATTGATCCCTTCTAGAGAACTTTTAATTTCATTTATTTTGTTGTTCATTGTTTGTTTGCTCTTTAGTTCTTCTAGTTCCTTGTTAAACGTTTCTTGTATTTTCTCCATTCTATTACCAAGATTTTGGATCATCTTTACTATCATTACTCTGAATTCTTTCTCAGGTAGACTGCCTATTTCCTCTTCATTTGTTTGGTCTGGTGGGTTTTTACTTTGCTCCTTCATCTGTTGCATATTTCTCCGTCCTTAATTTACTGTGTTTGGGGTCTCCTTTTCGCAGGCTGCAGGTTCGTAGTTCCTGTTGTTTTTGGTGTCTGCCCCCAGTGGGTAAGGTTGGTTCAGTGGGTTGTGTAGGCTTCCTGGTGGAGGGGACTGGTGTCTGTGTTCTGATGGATGAAGCTGGATCTTGTCTCTCTGGTGGGCGTGACTGCATCTGGTAGTGTGTTTTGGGTTGTCTGTGACCTTATTATGATTTTAGGCCACCTCTCTGCTAATGGTTGGGTTGTGTTCCTGTCTTGCTAGTTGTTTGGCATAGCGTGTCCAGCACTGTAGCTTGCTGATCGTTGAGTAGAGCTGGGTCTTAGCGTTGAGATGGAGATCTCTGGGAGACCTTTCACTGTTTGATATTATGTGCGGCCAGTAGGTCTCTGGTGCACCAATGTCCTTCACTCGGCTCTCCCACCTCAGAGGTTCAGGCCTGACACCCAGCCAGAGCACCAAATCCCTGTCAGCCACACAGCTCAGGAGGAAAGGGAGAAAAAAAAAGAAAGAAAGAAAAATAAAATAAAATTTAAAAGTTATTAAAATGAAAATTAAAAATATTATTAAAAATGAAAAAAATTTTAAAGTAATTTTAAAAAAGAAAGAAAGAAAGAAGAGAACAACCAAACCAAAAAACAAATCCACCAATCATAACAAGTGCTAAAAACTATACTAAAAAAAAGAAGAAACAAAAACAAAAAACGGACAGACAGAACCCTAGGACAAATGATAAAAGCCAAGCTATACAGACAAAATCACACAGAGGCATAAACATACACACCCGCAAAAAGAGAAAAAAGGATATATATATATATATATATATATATATATATATATATATCCTTTTTCTCTTTTTAAAAATATTATATATATATATATTTAAAAAGGAAGGGAGCAACCAAATCAATAAACAAATCTACCAATGATAATAAGCTCTGAATACTAAACTATGATGAACATAAACTAGAAGCAAATTAGACACAGAAAGCAAACCCCAAGTCTACAGTTGCTCCCAAAGTCCACCGCCTAAGTTTTTGGATGATTCGTTGTCTATTCAGGTATTCCACGGATGCAGGGTACATCAAACTGATTGTGGAGATTTAATCTGCTGCTCCTGAGGCTGCTGGGAGAGATTTCCCTTTCTCTTCTTTGTTCGCACAGCTCCTGGGGTTCAGCTTTGGATTTAGCCCCACCTCTGTGTGTAGGTCACCTGAGGGCGTCTGTTCCCCCCCCAGACGTGAGAGTGTTAAAGGAATGGCTGATTAGGGGGCTCTGGCTCACTCAGGCCGGCGGGAGGGAGGGGTATAGAATGCGGGGAAAACCTGTGGTGACAGAGGCCTGCATGATGTTGCACCAGCCTGAGGCATGCCGTGTGTTCTCCCGGGGAAGTTGTCCCTGGATCACAGGACCCTGGCAGTTGCGGGCTACACAGCCTCCCTGGAGAGGAGGTGTGGATAGTGACCTGTGCTTGTACACAGGCTTCTTGGTGGCTGCAGCGGCAGCCTTAGCATTTCATGCCCGCCTCTGGGGTCCATGCTGATAGCCGCGGCTCATGCCCGTCTCTGGAGCTCGGTTCGGCAGTGTTCTGAATCCCCTCTCCTTGCACACCCCCAAACAATGGTCTCTTGCCTCTTAGGCAGTTCCAGACTTTTTCCCGGACTCCCTCCCAGCTAGCTGTGGTACACTAGCCCCCTTCAGGCTGTGCTCACACAGCCAACCCCAGTCTTCTCCCTGGGGTCTGACCTCTGAAGCCAGAGCCTCAGCTCCCAGACCCCACCCATCCTGGTGGGTGAGCTGAGAAGCCTCTCAGGCTGGTGAGTGCTGGTGGGCACCTATCCTCTGTGCGGGAATCTCTCCGCTTTGCCCTCTGCACCCATGTTGCTGCGCTCTCCTCCGTGCCTCCGAAGCTTACCCCCCACCCCCCCACCCCCATCTCCACCAGTGAAGGGGCTTTGTAATGTGTGGAAACCTTTCCTCCTTCACAGCTCCCTCCCAGAGGTGCAGGTCCCGTCCCTATTCTTTGTCTCTGTTTTTCCTTCTTCCTTTTTCCCTACCCAGGTATGTGGGGAGTTTCTTGCCTTTTGGGAAGTCTGAGGTCTTCTGCCAGCATTCAGTAGGTGTTCTGTGGGAGTTATTCCACATGTACATATATTTTTGATATATTTTTGAAGAGGAAGGTGATCTCTACATCTTACTCCTCAACCATCTTGAAGGTCCAGCTCATATAGTGTTTTTAAAGTGTAGTTTTCTATGTGCTCCTCCTCTCTTCTTTTCCCACAAATCAACTCTTCATCAGTATACCCCTCAACTAGGTAACCATGGCAACAATTTGGTGTGTATTATTATGTATTATTTGTGATATTCATCATATAAATATATATATATACACATATATGTCAGAAAAAATATGCATGCTTACACACACATGCACACCAAAAGAAAAAATTGCAGAAATACAAAGTAATGTAAATAATTATAATTGTTAAAAAAAAAACTACCACTCATTGATTATAAAATAGAATCATAATATATACGTTTTTAACATCCTGGTTCTTTTCAACAATACCACTCAATATTTTCCAAGTCAAATGTTATAATTTATATTTAAATTGCTAGATAATATTCTAAGATTTGGGCATATTCTATAGTGTGGGGTGATGTTCACCCTCTCCAATAATGAATGCAATTTGTTTGTTTCTAATTTTTAACATTATCAGCAATGTTGAAATAAGCAGTGTGTGTGCTATATACATATATGTGTGTATTATGTGTATATGTGTGTGTGTCTGTGTGTATATATATATATAGAGAGAGAGAGAGAGAGAGAGAGACAGAGACAGAGACAGAGACAGAGACAGAGAGAGAAAAAATTGGTTTCCTATTGCAAGTAACAATTTACCAAAAACTTGGAGGCTTACATTTTTTTTTCTCTTATGATTCGACAGATTAGAGGCAGTCTCTGCTGGGGCTGTAGGAGAGAAGCCATTCCCTTGTCTTTTTTAATTTGTTAAAATCTGCGTCCATTCCTTGGTTCATAGCCCTTCCTCACATCACTCCAGCCTCTTGCTTCCACCATCACATCTCCTGTTACTAATTCTGATCCTCCTGCCTGCCTTCTATAAGGACACTTGTGGGTTCACTGGGCCCACACAGATAATCCAGGATAATCTCCCCATCTCAAAAACCTCAATTTAAGCACATCTGCAAAGTTCCTTATACCATGTTAGGTAACATAGTCACAGGTTCCAGGGATTAGGATGTAGACATCTTGGGGCAGGGGAGTTATTCTGCCTTTCACATAGAAGGATGTTCATATTTAATTTCCAAAGGACAGATTCACTGGTGTCAAAATGCTGAGTTGAACAGTGTGGTAGATTCTCTCATTGCTCAGCAAATATTCACTCTCTTCCTTACCACACCTTAGGTTTAAGTGCACTTTTCCACCTCACCAGCTTTGGACTTGCAGTGATGTGACTTTAAGGGGTAAATTCTGGATACTTTCTTGAGTTTTTCTCTATATTATGAGAACAGACCCTCAATCACAGTTGCTTCTTGAGCCTGGTTCCGCAAAAGAGAAAACTCCAACCAAATCCAGCAGAGCTACAGGTGATCCCATAGACCTAGCAAATATGTGTTTGTTGTCTAAGTAACTGTGAGTTAAGAGTTCTTTGTTACTGCAAAAAAAGCTGACTGATACATAGAGTATGAATATATTAAACTATAATAGATATTGTTAAATTGCTCTGCCATAGTCCTGTAGCAATGCAAATTTATATAAACAACAAATAAAAGCATTTTTATCCTGCATCTCTACTAGAAAAAGGTATTATCACTCATTAAGTTTTGCCAATATAGATATAAAGGTGTACTCATTATATGTGGAAATTTTATTTTCTTGACCACAGGAAATATGAATATCTTTTTATATTTTCATTAGCTATCTAGATTTAATATTTATGAGTGTTTACATTTTTTTAGGTTTTTTCTTTAAATTTGCAATAGTTAAATTATGTCAAACTTTTTTTTCTGTCATTAGGTTGCTAAATATTTTATATTTTCCTAGTTCATTGGCTACTTCATATATATATACTTTATATATAATTTACTTATATATATAATTATATATATTTAGAATATGTATAGTCCAATTTTTATACAGATAAATTTTTCTTTTAATCTCATCTCTTTCCTTTTTGGTTTTGAAAGTTACTCATATGCTTAGAATGTTTTGTGATACTTTTGTTATATTTATTTAATCTTTTATTTTTGTATTTAAGCTTCTAAACCATCTGGAATTTATTTTTACTATGATGTGAGACAAGCTCCAACATAATTTTCTTCCAGATGGGTAGCCAGTTGTGCCAGCTCTATTTAGTTTAATCATCCTTTCCCCCACATTGAAATGCTGCTTTTATTACATTTTAAATTCTCATGTAAATATTGTGACCTCTTTCTGGATTCTGAATGTATACTTTCTGCCATGCAATTTTCCAAGTACTGGAGTTATAGCATGGAACAAAACAAAGTCCTCATTTTCCTGCAGTTTATATTCTAACAGAGGAGAATAGAAAATAACTAACTAACTAAATCAATCAATCAATCAATCAGCCAGGCAATCAACCAATCAATGTTTGAAGGTAATAAGGTAAGGCAGAAGATAGTGAAGAACGGTGCTCTTTTTGATAGAAGGCCCAAAGATTTCTTTCTTTATAAAATGGCACTTGAACAGAAACCTGAATGATGCTACAGAGCAATTATGTGTATATCTAATAACAGAGCATTTGAAGCAGAAGAAACAGCAAATGTAAAGACCCTTAAATAGCAGTGCACTTGGCATGTTCTGTCTGAAAAATAGCAAAACTAATGTGGCTGGATAACGTGCTAGAATAGTTAAGCTAGTATGAGCCTCCTCGTATACTGATATATTTTATATTCTTATTCCAATTCTACTGAGTTGAATACAGGGCTGTTATAGCATATTCAGATATCAGTAAGGCAACTCAATCTTCACTGTCCTACTTTTGACACTTTTTCTTGGATATTATTTAGGACTTTATATGAACTTAAAGATGATTTTAATGAGTTATCTTCTTTCCCCAGCAAAGAGTGGATAGATATAAATTTAGATAGATTAAACTTATATGTGGTTAGTCGAATTGGAATTGATGCAATTTTTATATTAATTACTGGAAAGTTGACTCTTTACAGTATTAAATCTCTTCAGCAGGTTTTATTTTGTATTTTTCAATAATATTGTATAGGATTGTATAAGATTGTACTCTGGTTCTTTAATGTTAAATTTATTTTTAAAATTTAAAATTTTGTGTCTACTTTGATTACTTCTCTATTTCTTTTTTCAACTATCTTTTGCTAGAATAGAGAGAATGTGTTTATTTTGTACATTTATTTTATATCCAGCCACCAACCAAATTCTTTTATTTTTGAGTCTTCTACCAGAGATACCAGGTTCTCTCTATATATAACCTTATTTTCAAAAAAGATGGTTTTAAATCTCTTCAAATACTTAACAAAAATTATTTAATCCTCCTGCTTTTAAACATTTGCTAGAATATCTAAGACATTTTTGAATACTAATGTAGACATCAGTCATTTCTTCCAGTTTCCTGATATTTATTGTATTAAAAATGTTTCTTCAATTCTTATTTAACTATATTTTCTTAAGAATTGGTTTTAAATTTATTAAATGCCTTTTTACAATTTTTTGATAGAGTCAACTAATTTTCCCCCTTAATATGGTGATGTAGAGAATTAGGTTGATATGTTCAAATGAACCTTATAGTCAAAGAATAAATCCTACATGGTAATGGTTTTCCAACTTTTTTCTATTATTTTTAAGTTGTTTCCTACTCTAACCATTTGTTTTTGTCCTTTTGAGACTTCTATTATTTGTGTACTCCTGTATTTTTTTATTTGTCACTTATAACTTCATCCTTTATCTTCATTATCTCATATATTATCTTTGTGCTTTGAGATATTTCTTTTCTACATGATCTCTTTTCTCTCTTTCTCTCTCTCTCCTTCCCTGCCTTCCTCCCTCTCTCATATCTCTTCCTCTCCTCTTTTTTTTTTAATTGATTACTGGAAAAGTGACCCTTTATAGTATTAAATTGTCCCATCCAATAAAATCTGGCAGGTTTTATTTTATATATTTCAATAAGATTGTAAATGGTTTACAATCTTAAAAGATTGTCGATTACAATCTTAAAAGAATATATATACACTTTAGTGATGTTTTAATTGTTTAGAGTGATCCCTTTCTCCTTCAACTCTCTATTTTGTTCTCTGTTATTCCTCTCTATCTATCTGCAAGCCCCATTGGGTGTCTTGTTATGGTCCTTTGACTGCTACCTGGGGCAAAGTCAAAACTTTTCAGTCAAGCTTCCAGAAAAACCTTGAGTACCTAAGTCTCATGAGAGATGGGAGGTGCAGCTGGTAGTCCATGCCCTAATGAGGCAGTAGGGTACAGCCCCTCTACTCCGTGGTCTCCTGTCTTTCCACTTCAACTCCTCCTGCCCATGAATGTCAGGAGATATGACATGCCTACTGTAAGCCATGTGAACCTTCTTCTCTGAAGGGTCACAGGTTTTGACAGGTCAGCCGTTTACCAGGATTCCCCACTAATCTCTAGGCTTTCTTTTGATTGAAGGCAAAAGCTGTTCTTCATATTCAATTTCATTAGGATTTCAACAGAAGCTGAGGTTTGACAGCACTCTTTAGCTCCTGCATATCTGCTTGTCCCAGCTCTGCTCAGCACAGTAGCATGTTGAAGAAACCATTTTTTGAGAATCCTCTCAAGGCTTAGTTTGACATCAGTGAGGCATGATGGAAACTAGACCATTTCTGGAAATAGAGTACCTGTGATCTCATCTTTGCCTACTCATGAGATATTGATCAAATTTATTACTGTTAAATATTCATATTTGTATCATCATTATATTGTTATTTAAATCTTGAAGCATCTTTCTCTTTCCCAAAGTTATGTATATCATTATGAACATTTCCAACCCATTCTTGAAAGAGAAAGAGACCCATTTATTAAGAGGGAAAAAAAAAGTGATGAATTACTTACTGCATGTATATTTGTCATTAACAATCATCCCTTTTCTTTACATTCTTTAAAATGTTTATAACTTTTAAGATTCACGATGTCAATTATCTTATTTGATCTCCATCATGATCCAGTAATATAAAGGCATACATTTTTTTAATAATTAACATTTGTGGAATGCTTATTACTTGGTAGACATTATATAAAAATTATCATGTTTAGACTTTACACTAACTCTTTGGAAAGGCAGTATTATTATTGACATTTTATATAGGATTATATTTTACTCTGAAGTCTCAAAATGAATAGTCTAATTGCAAAGGCATGTCTAATTAGTGGTGGAACTAGGAATTTGCACCCTTAAAATCAAATTTTAAATTGTGTACTCTTAACTACCATGTAATCATACAGGATAGATGTTACCATTAATATTTACTGGTCAAGAAGCTGGTTGAATAGGTTGACTTGCTTGTTCATAATCACTCAGCAAGTAAAAGGTGAAACAGAGACCAGAAATCATGTCTTCTCATTTTACATATGTGTTTCTTTCCAGAATATGACATGTAACTAATGTAACCTGTCCCATTGTAGAAACTGATCAGTTTGCAATCATGTGGACCCATGTGAAGATATTATAATACCATTTATTTTTAGCCATGAGTAAACCTAAGAGATTCATATACATGTTTCTTATGCATTTTACTGTATAACCATTTTTATTGTCACCACTGCTGCTATAGATTAATCTAATTATGGCCATTGCCTTTTAACTTCATTTTGAAATTTTGTTCTAATTTTTAATAAAAATTTTAACTAATAAAAGTAAATTCAGTGGCAAAGCTTTTATAAAATGCAAGCTGATTTCTGCTATTGTAAAGAATATGTTAACAGAAAGACAGTTATATAAATTGAGTCGTTTCAGAAATGTAAGTTCATTTGAGTCAATAAATATTCACTGAGTCCCTTATGACATGCTGGGCATGAAGCTAGGCACAGTGGGAGAGAGAGATGATAAAAGCAGTCCCTGCCTTTAGGAGGCTCTAATTCAATGGGAGAGATGGGCATGTACACAAACAGTCTTAATATTAGCCAGAATGTTATAAATGTTAGAACAAAGGGACTGAGAAAGTGCAATAGGAGTATAAAGGAAAGAGATATTAACTCCAACTGGGCGAACTTGAGTAAACAAATAAACTCCACAGCTGGTGCAATTAAATGTGATTTCAAGAAAAAAAATACTTTAGTTTTAATTGCCGTCAGTGTTATTAGGCAAGTTGCCAAGAAATGCTTTCTTCAATATCAAGTTGTATCTCAAGATTATCACTTTTAAAAGGAAAGAACATACCTTCATAGTTAAACTAGTCATTCTAGGATTTGAGAGTAAAATACCCACCCTGAAAAGTAGCTGAGTGGTTAGTTCTAAGAACCTATTTGTTTTTCAGTGATGCAAACTAAGTTTATAGACAAAGGAAGTAACTTTCCAAAGGTCCCATAGGATAAATCACTTAGTCGTTTAAATCAGGGCACAAATCACCGGACTTCCAGTTGAGCTGGTTTCCTATTTCACTGTGGCATTCCTAGCTTTTGTACCTTCGTGTATCCTTCCTTTCAAAAAATATTCATAAACCTTTTCTCTGTGTCATACAGTAGGTTCCTGCACTGTTAAGATCAAGTGGGGCTCTATTTTCTGAGATCATGAAGAACCACGTGAAAATGCAATCACTGGGAGTGATGTCAGCACCATGGCTGAATAAGATGTCCTAGCCCTGGCCACCCCTCAACAACAACAGTTTGGCATCCATCCAAGACAAAAGTGCCTTTGTGGGAGCTGTGGGATCCAGCACCACACACCAAGGAACCCGGAAAAACTCTGGCCCACCTGTGAGTCAGGTGACTGGACATACAGACCTAGGCCAGACTATGGATCCTGCAATGGCCCACGGACAGGCTCCAGTCCCTCTCGACTGTGGTCCTGGAGCCCCTGGAGCCCCTGGAGGTCACTGACTTAGATAATCATCCACAAATGAGAGAGCCTTTATGGAATCCAGTTTTCCAGCAGAGAAGTTCCAACACACCACTGAAGCCAAAAACCTGATTTGGGATGCATTGGAGAAGGTAAGAAAAACAATTTGACTTTATTCACTTCCCCCTTTCCCCAAGGCACACAGCTCAGTGTCAGGGAAGACCATTTTGGCCTGTGATTTCTCCCACAGGGGAAAGTGGGAGTGTGTGAGTGAACAGGGGCTTCCCCAGCTGTGGTGGAACATTGCCAAAAAGGCCCATTTTCCCCCCTCAATCCAGCCAGAGTACAGGATTGCCCTGCTGTGTAAAAGGAGAGTGTTCCTATGGAAATCTTTGTAAGCCAAAATGGTGTAAAATTAAAAATCAATTACAGTGGGCCCTCGGTATCCTCACAGGGATTGATTCTAGGACTCCCTCGGATGGATACCCAAATCCACAGATGCTCAAGTCCCTCATATACAAGGAAATATTTGCATATAGCCTGCATACATCCTACCCTATACTCATCAAATACGTTGTAAATACAGTGGACCCTTGAACAATAGGGGTTTGAACTGCATAGGACCACTTATAGGTAAATGTTTTTTCTCAGTAAATACTACCATTGGTTGTATCCTCAGATACGACAAACTGCGTTTCTAGGGCTGACTGTATGTTATATGCAGATTTTCAGCTGTTCAGAGGGTCGGTGTCCCTAACCTCCACGTTGTTCAACTTTTTTTTTTGTAAAGGTGAAAATTCTTTGACGATTTCTTTCAGTTAGCAAACACAGGTACTAATGTAGGTGGCCACTAAAGTAAGGTGGTGTAAGGCAAACTTTAGAAAAGTAGGGGATACCTGTGCTGAGTTGTGAACTGCATGAGTGTGAGGCAGGAAGAGGCTGGGAGAGTGGAAAATAAGACTCCGGGGAAGGCATTAGCTGGACATTGATCCTACCAATTGCATTCTGTGGACTCCTCAAGACTGTCCACAGGCCACTGGGGATACCTCACTCGTGGAATTCCCCCCTAATGGTCCAAGGTCACCCTCAGCTCTCTGCACACCTCATCCACACTCCCCCACCCCCTGTAGCTGGCTCTCTGTATGTGATTCCCAGTGGCAAATCAGGAAATTCTGCCATTTGTGACAATATCGATGGACCTTGAGGGCATTATGCTAAAAGAAATAAGTCACACAAAGAAAGACAAATACTATATGTTCTCACTTATATGTGAAATCTAAAAAATAAGCCAAACTCATAGAAACAGAGTAGAATAGTGGCTGTCAGGGGCGGGAAGGTGGGGGAAATGGGGAGATGCTGGTCAAAGTTATACAGTGGTCCAGTTATAAGTTGAGCAAGTTCTGGGGAATCTAAAGTATAGCATGGTGATTAGAATTAATAATACTCTATTATATACTTGGAAGTTGCTAAGAGGGTAGATCTTTAATGTCCTTACCATTAAAAAATAGTAATTCTGTGAGGTGATGGAGTTGTTAACTAATTCTATTGTGGTAATCATTTTGCAATATGTTAATGTATCAAGTCATCACACTTACACCTTAAACTTACACAATTGTATGTGCCAATTATGTCTCAGTAGAGCTGGAAAAAAATGCAGTTACTGTCCGTTCATTAGGACCATGAGGTCCTGTCTTTTGTATATTTATTTCTGCTCCATGAGATGTATTCTGTGGTGGTTACATAGGGGTACTGCAATCCCAGACAGACTGGGTTCAAATTACAGATACACCTCTAATTTTAGGCAAATTACCTAAAACTCTCCATGTGTCCATTTCTCTGTAAAATGCTGAGAATAATAGTGCCTGCCTCATAGTTTGTTTAAAGTTTAAGTGATCTGATAGATGTAAACCTTTCAGAACAGTGCTTTGACCATGTTTAAACATAGTAAGGATAATCTATTATTCATTCTATGCTTTGCCTTCCTCCACTTCAGAGGCAAATTGGTAGAAGATGGTACAAGATGACAATGAACATGCATTTGGGGGAGTTGGACGTCTCATTTGAACTTTAAGACCAAAAGTTAATAGCTTTGTTCATTGTTATCTTCTACCATTAGTGCCATTACCTTCCCTTGTTTTTTCCTTTTTTTTTTTTTGGCCACATGGCATGCGGGATCTGCGGGATTTTAGTTCCCGGACCAGGGATGGAAACTGTGCCCCCTGCAGTGAAAGCACTGAGTCTTCACCACTGGACTGCCAGGGAAGTCCCACCTTCACTTTTAAACAGATGAGGAAACTGAAACTCAGAGACATTACTTAACTTGTGTAAGATACACTGACAATTCAGTGGTATTTTTTTCAAGCTTTCTGCTGCTGGATATACACACATATGTCTTCTTGATTATATGTGTGTCACGTAAAATTAAGAAATTTCTAATTCCAGATTCTAGCATTCAATCTAGTGATCTTTTACCATATTGCCTCTAGAAAGATGGGTTGGATTAAGTGAATATTTTAGTATGTAAGAGATATAAACATATGGCTATCAGTTGCTTTCTGCATGGCCCCATTTCTTGCCTCTCCTCAATCTCTACATTTTAGCCATACTTTCTTTATTCCAAACCTTGTATTCAAGGTTTTTGCCATGATCTATCTGACCTTCTAGCTGTACACATCCTTACCTTCTGCCCTCTTCAGTCCTGCCCACTCTTCCACATACACAGAAATAAATCGTTTTCCCCCTCATTTGCCCAACTGGTTCCTATAGCTCGTTCTTTTTTTTTTTTTTGCGGTACGCGGGGCTCTCACTGTTGTGGCCTCTCCCGTTCCGGAGCACAGGCTCCAGACGCGCAGGCTCAGTGGCCATGGCTCACGGGCCCAGCCGCTCCGCGGCATGTGGGATCTTCCCGGACGGGGGCACGAACCCGCGTCCCCAGCATCGGCAGGCGGACTCTCAACCACTGCGCCACCAGAGAAGCCCCCTACAGCTCATTCTTAATTTTAACATCAAATTCTCTAGGACACTTTCCCTGTCCCCATCATCCTCAGTCTATTTAAATGCCCTTCCTTTTTCTTCCCGCATTTCTTTGTTTCCCTTCAGCATAGCATTTATCAAGTTGTATTGTAGTTGTCTAAATATCTGTATCTTATCCTGAAGTATAAGCTCCTTGAGAGGTAAGACTGAGCACATTGCATTTACTTTTCCAATTTTATGTCTAGTGCCATTGACACTAAGTTGTTCCTCAGTGAATATTTGATGAATGAAGAAATGAATGAGTGGGTAAATGAATGAAGGAATGAAAAACTATTGATACTTATTACACTTACATAAAAACAGCTACATCAAAATCCCCATTATTTGAAACAAGTAAAACAGATTTTAAAAGAGTTAAGAATTTATAGATTTGGGGACTTCCCTGGTGGCACAGTAGTTAAGAATCCGCCTGCCAATGCAGGGGACACGGGTTTGATCCCTGGTCCGGGAAGATCCCACATGCAGCAGAGAAACTAAGCCCGTGCGCCACAACTACTGAAGCCTGCGTGCCTAGAGCCCATGCCCTGCAGCAAGAGAAGCCACCGCAATGAAAAGCCCGTGCACTGCAATGAAGAGTAGCCCCCGCTCACCGCAACTAGAGAAAGCCTGCACGCAGCAACGAAGACCCAACGCGGCCAAAAATAAATTAATTAATTTAAAAAAAGATTTTATAGATTTAAAGATGAGTTAAAAAATAATAACTGACATCACGCTTAAAAAGCCTAGTCTCAAATATAAGCCCATTTGTAATGTTCAACATCCATTTTGCCCACATTCTGCTTACCTTGAACTAGAAAGGCACTGAGATGCCATGATTAGGACAGAGCTTGCATCCAGAGATTTGTACGTAATTCATAGTTTAAGTTCTGCAAGTCTGCATAATAAATACTGCATAAATAAATACTGCAGCAACAGAGCTGGAGAGGAAATTAGGATTTTGAATGAAAAAGTTAATTATATTTCCAAGGATTTTTTTTTTTGCAGTACATTAAAAACAAGCTTAGAAGAGTATAATTTAGGCTAAAAAGAGCTGGAAATGTGGGAGATTATGAGAGTGGTGATAACTGACAAGTTATCTTATTAAGTGGGGGTAATTAGAGTAAATTAAGTTTGAAATTGTAGCAGTGGATTCTAGATCAACAATAGCGTAAATAATTTACGAGGCCGATGATCTTGCAGCTGGAGTCATTTCTGTAGATAGACTCTGTTCTTAACATTATTAGCCATTTTCTCCGCTTCAACCGTTCTGTTCGGATAACTCAGGGGGATATAGTTTAAAACTGGAATCCCCACCCTTTTAACCAAGCTGCCAAAGCAAATAAAAGAACAAGAAATCCTCATCAAAGGAAGTAGCTTTTTATAAAAAGATATCATAGGATATTCCCACATACATTTGTATGTCTATTCATCCACCCATCCAAGATATGGATACGACTACTACTGCTGTTTCTAAATAGTACCAATAATTAATTAAGTTTTAGAACTTAATACGTGCATGGATACTGTGTTGAGCATTTCACATGCATTATCTTGTTTATTTTAAACAACAGCCCTGTGAAATGTGTACAGATATTAATCCCAAACTAAGAGCTCAGAGCGATGAAGCAACTTGCCCAAGAACACATAATTAATAAGATCTTTGGTCTGAACCCTAGCAGGGTGGCACGAGAGCCACACTCAAAACTACTACACTGTACCATGCATTTGCCCTGTGACAGTGTCAAGAACAGAAGCTCTCACTTGACGATTTTGTGATTTGAGTAGTAAACATAACAGGGAAAAAATCCAACGTTAAGAATGAATATTGGAGTGTAGTGAAGAAAGAAAGCATAAAGAGGCTGAGGGCTTGGGCTCCAGTCTTATTTAAATCTTGACATAGCTACTTAAACTTGAGTTCATTATATAACCTCTGTAATTATCATACCCCAATCTGCAAAATAAGGCAGGTAAGAAGGTATAAGTTAGTAACGAGGCATACCAATAATGATGACAGTTCATTCCATTCTAAAGGTGTGCTTCCTGATCTTTCTATGGAAATCTATCTCTGTCCACCCGCCTGCTGAAAGGGCATCCTCTTGACTTCCAGCATGGAAGTGGCTCACACAGCCCACCCCCATGCCTGGCTGCTACTGTTGCTCTGGATGGAGTGGCCAATTCATATACCAGCCAGTGGCGTGTGAGAGAACGTGGTAGGAAAAGCTCTACTCAGGGAATCTAACCCCCACTCTTGGAAATGTGTACTGGGAATTCAGATTAAACTAGGCAGGTGAAACCTTGATTTTTCTCCCACTATCGTCCCACAGCCAATTCATCACGAAAAGCTGGCAGTTCTTACTTCAAAACAGACTCCAAATCACCCACTTATCTCCTTTTCTGCTACTACCTTCATTGTAGCCATCAACTTCTCATTGGAATTATTCCACGGTCTTTTGCCCTTGTCTCATATAGATCTATTTGCAATGTAGCAGCCAGAACATCACTCCTCTGTTCAATAGCTCTCCATCCCACTCAAAGTAAACCAACTTTTTTTAGTCTGCACAGCCCTATACAGCTAGGGTCTCTGCCTTACCTTTTTAACTTTATTCCCTTCTACCACTGCCTTCCCTGTTCATCTCGTGCCAATCATTCAGCCTCCTTTTTCCCTTGATATCCCCAATACCTACTCCCATGTAACAGTCTTTACACTCACCCTTTTCTTTATAATGTTCTCGCAGGTGTCTGCATGATTCACTCATTACCTTGACTCCTAAAGGTCTTTGATCACATGTCATCTTCTCCGTGAGACTTGCTCTGAACACTGTTAAAAATGTCAAGGACCCACTACCACCCAGGTAACTTTTCATCCCCCATCCCTGCTTGATTTTCCTCCATCGCTTGGATCATCTTCTGTTCTAATAGGGTTTTTACTCTCTGCCTCTCCTAACTAGAGTGCAGAGTCTCCATGGGATGGGATTATTGTCTGCCTATGACAACACTGTATCACCAGTGTGGCAGACACTGTGTCGTGATAAATATGTGTTGAATATTGGTTGAGTAAGTGAATGAATACATGAATCGAAGGTACAATTGGAAGCAAAGAGACCAGCCATGAGAGGCCATTATCGAGGCATAGAGTTCAGTAAATAGAATCTAGCAGGTAGAAGCTATGGGTGCAGAGAATTCTGAAGAAGAGAATAAGGAAGTAGGTGAAAAACCTGCAGCAATCGTGTGTTTTGGAGGGAGGGACCACAGATTCTTGCTCTAAAATCCAAAGAACCACCTTATACTCAAATTTCCATGAGAGTCTCCTATTGTGGCACAACATTGAGACTTCAGCTCACTTACGGTTACTCTTGAAACCTATCATTTACCTCAGCAGCGTGCCTTAAACTCAGTCTTTGTTCCTTATATTCACAAAACTCAAACCAGCTACTGTTTTTCAACTCTACTGATTCCTTTCTATATGCCAGTTACTTATCTAGCATCTTCACATATATTACCTCATTGACTCTTCCTAGAAATTCTGCCTCATAAACACGGTTATGACCATTTTATAAGTAGCAGAATCTCCATGAAGACAAGTCATTTATCAGAGTCACACATGATGTTCGAGCAGACCTGGGCCTCAAATGCAGATCTTCTGACCCCAAGACCATTTATTTTTCCCACACCACACTGTCTTTTCAGGGTTTTGTAGGTGCCTTTCTGCTTTCGGAGCACAATCAGATAATTGCTTATGTGCGTACTGCCTGATTCTGACACCTTAAAATTCATGTGCCCTCATCCAGCACTACCTCCCAAGAACACTTAATTTTTGATGGCACCACAGAGCTAGGGAAGGATAAATATTTTTGTTCCTCCTTTTATTTTCTGAATGTGCCGCTTTGCTTGACTTGCACACCTCTTCCCTTCCTGGAAGTTACTAGCAGGCTCATAGCCACCAATATATCAGAACACTTAGGAGCCAATTACCCAGGGATGAAATAGAGATCTGACAGGCAAGAGCATCGTTCTGGGCTTGACGGACAGCTGATTGACAATTAAAGGGATGCTTTATGGCTTAAAGGAAAGACTAGCTACCTATCTCGAGAGCACAAACACATTTGTACATATAAAACATGACCTTTCAAAAGCCTTGGAGTCAACCAGAGTTGCCTTAGACTTTCTCATTCTTCCTACACAAATCAGAGAATATAAATGGCTTACCCAAGGGCACAGAGATAATCAAGATTCTAGGTTTCCTGACGTGCTCAGTTGTTCTTTCCCAGGCAGTATGTTGCCTCCCTGCCTTGGAGGATAGAATTCAAAATTGTTGGCTTCATTCCCAAGGCTTTCAGTGGTGTGAACATCTTCAGAGCCATCCTTCCTCTGCATCCCAGCTTAGAAGCCACTTTGTCCATGAAGTCTTTCACTCTCTCCAATCTTAGTTAATTCCTCCCTTTTATTAGCTTTTATTGCATTGCAATATCTCATTGCAGTAATTATCACAGTCTAGAGGATTGTATTTATGACAATGCTTCTCTGACTTCCTGACTCCTTGTAGAAGGAGTCAAGGCTACATGACAAGAGCATTCAACAGGAGGGACCAGAATCTAAGACTTTCCCTCTCTGACCAGTATTATTTCTATTACCCAGATTCTCCAAGTGTCCTGATCCTTTCAGGATACACTGAATATGAACCCAGGTAATAAGATTCCCACTAGCAATAATTTACCCTAACTCGCTTAACGTGGAATCAAAGCTAATCAGTAGAGTTAAGTGGAAACATAATCTCCCCTCAGACACTTTGAAGTGTTCATCCACCAAGCCCCAGGAGGTATTTCAACTGGAAAAGATTAAATAAACAACTACAGCAACAAAAAGCAGCAATCATACTTCAGGATTGAGAGAAGCCTTTCCAGTTGGTTATTCCAGCTCTAATTGTGTTCTCCTTGGTGAAACCTTCCAATTCTGACCTCTATTTGCCCCTGCCTTCAACAGCTTCACCCAGGAGTAAGGATTTGATGAGCGTTCAACCAGTGGTTTTACCACATAGGAGCCAGGAAGGGCAGGATAAGTCCTAAACAAGCAAATCTACAGTTTGGGCTTCAAGCCCTCCCCCATTTTTCCCCAGGCAAATGGGCTTAAAAATAATGATATTTTCCAAAGTCTGGGATCTTCTGTGAGTCCAAACATCCATAGTTTCTCTCTGTTACCTATAATATAGTAAACACTTACCGTGTGCCAGTGACACTGTGGGACTTTGATTTACATTATTTCATTTAACACCTATGCCAGTCAGGTAGAGATTGAGCAGGAAATTGTGAGTCCAACCTGTGAACTAGGCTGTCTGGCTGGAGTCCATGCTCTTGGGCACCAGGATTGGACCTTATCCGTGAACTCCAGCTGGCTTGGCTGAATCAGTGACTTCTGTGTTTGCTCTTTTTTTTTTTTTTTTTTTTTGCGGTACGCGGGCCTCCACCGCTGTGGCCTCTCCCGTTGCGGAGCACAGGCTCTGGACACGCAGGCTCAGCGGCCATGGCTCACGGGCCCAGCCACTCCGCGGCATGTGGGATCTTCCCGGACCGGGACACGAACCCGTGTCCCCTGCACCGGCAGGCGGACTCTCAACTACTGTGCCACCAGGGAAGCCCGATTTTCTTTTATTTTTAAAATACAGATTAACTATATGTGTACATACACTCAACTTATTATTTAGCTTATTTTTGAGCTTTCAATAAATGGTATTGTATTATAGGTAGTCTTCTGAAACTTGCTTTTATTTTGGTTCAATACGTTATGTTTAAAATTGACCTAAATCACTGAGTATACCTATAATTCGTTCATTTTTTGCTACTATATAATATTCCACTGTGTGGAACCATGTAAAAGAATATTCATGGCAACATGGTTAACAGCACAGATTCAATTCCATCAAATCATCCACATTTTTGCAATGACTCAAATCTAGTCACTTTTTTTGCTTCCAGGCTCCTCCACCTCTAAACCAACTCTTGTAATTGGCATGTGAGTTCTCAGCCTGAATTCAGATCTGAGACCCCTACTTTAATTAATACTTCCCCTACTTTAAGGGCTCCACGTTTTCCTTTCTGTTCCGAAGATAAAACCCAAGTTGCTGATCCTGCCATCCTGGCCCATCCAGCCCCACAGCAATACTCCCTCCCTTTTAGTCTCATTTCCAGCTATAAATTCTCCCCATCCCATCTCCTTCTGGTCTACTCTTTCTTTGCTAGACCAAACAGGAGAACCACCACTCCTCAAAATCACCTGTGTTTTTCTGTGCCTTTCCTCATGCAATTTCCTTGGCCAAGAGTTCTTTCTCTTTTCTTTATTGGAACAATAAATACAAGGTATCATTCAAGACCTTGCTTTAAAATCACCTCTTATGTGAAGTCCTAGATCTCTGAAAAAGGAAACTACAGTAATTATTCCCTACACTGAGCACCATAATGATTAGTGAGTTGTTTGTACTTATCCATTTCTTTTACATAACAGTGAATAAGCACATTACCTTTTTGGACAGAGAACTCCGTTAAATCGGGGACCATATGCTTTTTCCTGCTGTATCCTCCCACAACCCACCATCCCCATCCCCACCCCTGCCACGTGGCCCCCATCTCAGTAGCAAATTTAGGGCCTTATACACAGGAAGAGCCTAGTAGACTTTGGCCAACCTGAGTGGAGCAAAGAGCACGGAAACTGCTTCCCAAGGGCTGTGTTTAGAAACCGCTACAATCTTTTCTGATGACTGCATAGCAAATTGGATTTACCTTTTCAATTTTGCATTATTCTTGTGTTATTGGGATTATGACGAATAATAAGATAATAACAACAATTAGCCTCTGGATGACTAGTGGTCCCTTAAACTGATTTTGAACAATCAATTTGAACATCTTCCTGTGGCCAAATTAGAATAGGGCAGGCCACAGAGTGTTCCATAAACATTCCTGAGAATGAAGATGGTAAAATTACGTCCAATGAATACTGATGGTGGCGTAGAAACTCCCTAGGGTTTGGTAACAGGAGTGAGGGGCAATTTAACAAGTCCAGCTGTATTTCTGAAAAGCTGCAGCCTTATTCCAAAAGTTTGAAAGTTGGTTATTTAAATCTTAGCAGTTATTTTCAACATGGAACTCTTGAGCCTATAAATGGCCTGAAGTATACTTGACCTTGACCATAGTTTATTAGACAAAGTCATTGAGGAGAGATGCCTTCACATAAACATTGTCTCTGCCACACTGGACCCCACCCTGACTACATCATCATAAAAGTGGGTCTCACCTAACACCAAGCTGCTAGGGATGGAGTCTTTAGCTTTTGTCCAAGTTCCAATAAGATGGGATAGGAGGAGGAAAGAGGTAGAAAAGAGGGAAAGGAAGATGCTGCCATTTGGGTGCAAAGAGCTGTTATGAAGAGCCTGGCTTCCTGCTGGTAAAATCGCCAAGTTCCTCTTTGAGGCTCCCCTCTTTTTCGTTAGTCTTTCACTTTTTTCTGCAGACTTTGGAGATTTCTTCACACACTGTCACAGTTTCTATCATTCTGGTTATTATTATCATTATTTTTCTGGCTGTGTTGGGTCTTAGTTGTGGCATGCGGGATCTTTTGTTGCAGTGCTCGGGCTTCTCTGTAGTTGTGGTGTGCAGGTTTTCTCTCTCTAGCTGTGGCGCGCAGGCTTAGTTGCCCCATGACATGTGGGATCTTAGTTCCCTGACCAGGGACCTAACCCGCGTCCCCTGCATTGGAAGGCGGATTCTTTACCACTGGACCACCAGGGAAGTCCCTATCATTCTGGTTAGATTGACTTATTTTCCCAGTCCTGAACCAATGCAGGGGTATGTAACCTTTTATTAGGAAGTAAAGGAAAAGCATTTTAAGCAGTTTTAACTCATTGCACAGAACATAGGAGTAATAAAGTTCTAAAGAAATATGAACAAATAGGCATAGCATTGAGGAACTGATTAATGTGAGAGACAGGGACAAACAGCAAAATCCGTAATCACAGGTTCTGTAGAGGCAAAGTTGTGTAAGAGCCTCAAGAAGTAATTATTTTTTCTTGGATGGTATTGGAAGAAGAGTCCATAGGGAAGAAGGCATTTGATCTGGGAAGTGTCAAACCCAAATACTCACTGAGCATTCCTGATCCTTGAGATATATGTAAGACTGGTTTGGGTCCCAAATTTTGTGCCTTTTGGAAGTCAGAACCTCTCATGGCATTTTTGCAGGTTTCTGAGCAGGACTTCATTTATAGTTTGAACTCATATATTCCCCCTTTATGAGTCATCTCAGCATCACATGCATGGTGCCCCGTACCTGGAGACTGCTCGGAGCTGTGTGGACATTCATCTTTAGCCTTCTTTCATTTACACACACACACACACACACACACACACACACACACACACACTCACACACACACACCCCACACCATTCACATATATCCACTTTTAAGTACAGAATATTTATTGAAAAATTTGGGCCCTAAAGGGAGTTTTGTGTCACAGTAATACAAACCAATAATAACAAAATGAGTATTCGATGCTCTTGGTTATAAAAGCCTCTTTGCTGCTCAGCTGGGGATTATTCATGACTGCTTCATCTGACAATGTGTGCAAGCCTCTCACCACTTCTTCCCATGTCACTTCTTCCCTCATCCACATCTTCTCCAGACTCCATTCCTCCCAGATGCCTTCAGGAACCTCCAAATCACATTTATTCTATTTTGCAAGATAATTTAGCTCTTCTTAGCCTCCTACTCCTAGACTCATCTCCATGCCCACCTTTGGCTGCCCAAGTTCATTAAACAATATCTGTCCTGCTTGGAATACATTTATGATTTATAGAGTAATTACTATGTCATTGATTATCCTAGAGTAAAAGCTGTTCTAGGTAAAATGATGACTGGAAAATATTTTAAAGCATTAATTAATATGCTTTTTACCTACCCAGGAACTTATCAAATTTCTTCCCTTGGACCTTGAACCAGTCCTTTATCCAGCATACACTCCTCGACATAATCCCACTCATGCTTTTTTTTCTTTTTTTTTTTTTGTGGTGCACGGGCCTTTCACCGCTGTGGCCTCTCCGTTGTGGAGCACAGGCTCCGGGCACACAGGCTCAGCAGCCATGGCTCATGGGCCCAGCCGCTCCGCGGCATGCGGGATCCTCCCGGACCAGGGCACGAACGCATGTCCCCTGCATCAGCAGGCAGACTCTCAACCACTGCACCACCAGGGAAGCCCCCCACTCATGCTTTGGGTGACACTACAGTTATAGAATACAAAGGCATAAACTGAATCAGACCTAAAAATAAGATAAGATACATGCATGCATAATGGGTCCTCCCACACATACACAATCAACCAAGACTAGATAAGATTCTATGGACTCTTAGGGGCAAGAGGAGAGATGAGGAACCCTCAGGTAATGTCATCCAAAAAAAGATTTCCCTGTTTTGCCTGGGCACAGAGCTCCTGCCACCAGGGCAGGGAGATGGGCAGGCTAAAGACCGTCCCAGCTCTGTTCTAGTAGTGAGCCTACACTTCCCCTGCAGTGAGGAGCTCTACAGGAGGGCCTGTAATTGCCTTCGATAAATCTGGCATCATTGTCAAATGACCAGTGGACTGCAGCTTATGCCCTGATATTTTAACACCCCCAGCATAATTATCCTGCATGGACAACTATCTTCCAACAGCAGGATGGAACTTACAAACTTTGGAAACAGAGACTGAGACCCTGAACACCTAGGGTTGTGCTGGTGATGTGAAAGGAAAGAAGCTCCTAGCACCATCCTCTGACCTCAAACTACCCTTCCCTCCAACACACACAATTAAGACTGAACATAGATGAGCCAAGCCCAAGGATTGCATTAAGATACTGAGGAGATACCATCCCTTTGAGTGTGGGGAAGGGGTGTATGGGGGGTGGGAACAAAGCAGAAAGGGATCAGACAGGTACTGGCGGTTTCTAGACGTGTCATTGAGAAATTGATTTGTGAGCCCGATATCAGGGCCAAAGAGGAAGACCTAGCCTCCTGATGGAGTCAAGGACATGCAATACGGTGGGCTGCTGATAATCAGGTCAGGACTGTAGGATCTGTCAGCAGCAGTGGCAGAAAAAGGAAACAGCTGAAATATCCAAGGAGGAATGACCCTCTCTTCCTCCTTCACTTTCCTCTTGGCTTCCAGCATTCTTAGCAATCTGATCACATATGCATTTGCCTCACCAGATGCCACCTTTAAAATATTAATTTTAATGGCTGATTGGATGTCTACAATATCCTAGGATGTGCTATATGCTTTGGGTGCCTTCTCATATATCTTATTTGATCTTCACTTCAACAATAGGATGTTGATATTTTATTCCCATTTTGCAGATTAAAAAAAAAAACACAGATTAAAGATATGAATTGATTTGCTTAAGGTCACAGAAGTAATAAATGTCAGAACCAGGATTTAAACCTGGCTATCTGATCCCAAGTTCATGATTCTTTCCACAGCAGCAATATATTCCAAAAATATGAGATCCAAAATGGATGCTAGAGATTATTTCAACCAGGAATGACAGATACATTCTAAATGATATGCAAGCTCTAGTTGCTTTAGTGTACGTGGAGTGTGTGCTGAGAAGAACACGGGAACCCATCATAGGCTCAGTGGGAAAAGTACCATGATTGATTCTCGATGTCTACTAGAGGCCCGCAGGCCAGGTGCTTTCCAGTCTCAGCTTAGTTCTCTCCCCCCATTTTTACAGATGGGAAAATTGATGCTGGGAGATTTAAAAATAATTGCCCAGAGTCACGCAGCATGGTACTGGCAGAGCCACAGTAGTTTTCACCTCTCCTGACTCTGTACCCAGTGCCCTTGGCCTAGCCCTGGTCCTTCCCCTGGAGTTCTCACGGGAAACCTGCCAAGTCACTCATTCTCTCTGAATCTCTTTCTGACCTTGTTTTCCTGTCTCGTATCAGATATTCATATCATCTGAGTAAGTGTATTGAAGAGGAATCCAACACGAAATGCTAGTTTGCTATTGTCAATGATACTTCTCAGTCAAGGTTTCTGTTGAGGAATTGCTGAGAGGGACATGTTGCAAATGATGGATGGGCACCGAATTCAGTGTTGAGACCGGATGAGCAAAAGTAGGATGGTCAAGAAAGAACCAGAGCCAACTCAGCATTTAGGAACCGGCTGGTGCTAAATTTTCCTGAACAGTTTTGACCTGATCAGCTCAAAGCACTACGGAATGGTTCATTGGTGCAAGGAAAATGACTGCAGGACCGTGCTTAAATTTAGGAGAAACAACCTGAAGACCATAGTCATTCATTGAAATGAGATCTGTTTCATGACAAAGAGAAAGTGCATATATGCAAAATGAAGTGGAAATTTGAAAAATCTATTCCATATAATTCAAACAGAAAACTATTATACAGTAGCATCTAACTCATGAGTTGTTGGGAAATTAAATGAGACAATGCTCATACATTATTTAGCTAGTGCCTAGCAAACGATAACTGCTCAAAGAACAATAAACCACAATATTTTTTTAGTGAGAAAGGATTATAGGGGTGTGTGTGTGACTGTGAGTGCATGCATGCACCAATGCACGTGTCTGTGCGTTGCCCTCTTTGAATCACCTGCTTGACTAACTCAATTATCTTTGTCTTGTAGACACACTCCAATTCACTCTATGTCTGTAAATGAAGACCAAACCCACTTTGAACTGGAATGTCACGTATCGCTTTCTTCTCACCGAACACAGACATCTTATTAAATCTTCTGCTGATCACGAAATGTGACTAACGAGCATTATTAGACTAGAGTTGCTGTTCATGAAACTGAGTCCCAGAGCGGTTAAGTGATTAGCCCAAGTCGAACAGCTATTGAATGCCTGGGCAATGATGGGGAATGGAGTCTTTTCATTCTCATTTCAGAGTGTTGTGCATTACCTCTCCTTTATATTAGGACCAGAATTCTTCTACTTCTCCCACCTCCTTTTCCCCCCCTCTTCTCTTTTCCTTATGTTTTTTTTTTTTCTATTTCTCACTCGAATTCAAATCAATAACTACTTCTAAAATTTCTTCCGTGTGTCCACTCTTGATCAGTGGACGATGAATAAGGCTTGGACCATATCAATGGCAAATACTGGCAATTTCCTACTCCCTACTTTTCCTGTTGACGGATTTTCTTCAAATCACCACTGCTCCCTTGCATAACACAGGGGCGGATGACTCTGTCCGACTCCAGGAATAAATCCAGAATACCGAGAGCACTCATGGCCTTGCCAGGAATGCGCTTCGTGGGGATCATGTGATCCTCCTTTGGATAATAAGGGGATGTCTTCCCAAGCTTTCTGGGAAAGGTTTCTTGGCCAAGAAGAAGTTCAGTTTCTTCTATTGGGTGTTGGAGTATCTGGATGGGAAGCTAAAATCGCAGCTGCCTTTTTCCCAGAGGGAAGATAGTGTCTGGCATTCCAGGACTGGAAACTCCAGGCTTCCTGGTATGTAAAACAATTTCCCATTTGAGTTAGGATTTTCTCTAACTACTTGCATGAGGGATCTTACATGAAAAAGTGCCCTAAGGAATCTCTGACGTTCTTGTTATCGTGATATAGTCTGTGGTTACTAGCGCACCCTGTGGGTTCAAACTCAAAATGGAACATTGTTTCCGCCCCCTTGCTGGCTGTGCAGTGCTGGGCAATTACTTAATTTCTCTGTGTTTGGGGTGTCTCCTTTCTCCTTCCCTGCTTTGTTTTCCTGACAGCACACATCACCCTCCGACATACTATGCATTTTACTGTATATTCATCTATATTTATTGTCTGTCTTTCCCTTCTTTGATATAAGCTCCATGAAGGCAGGGATTTTTATCTATTTGTTTGCTTCTGAATTCACAGAGTCTGGCATGTTGTAGAGGATTAATAGTTTGCTTAATAAATAAACTAATTAATGAATGAATTAACAAGACGAGTGACAGTTATGTCATAGAATCGTGATGATAAATTTAGATAACATACATGAATATTTCTAAACTGCCTGGCATATTATTATTCTAATGAATAAAGACAACCACTTCTCTTAAGTATTGGCATGATATCTGTAACTAGTTCTAAAATAAATATTTATTGAAAGTCATCTGTCACCTCAGCTACCCTCCAGAGATAATAAATGTTAGTTGTTTTAAGCTGCTAAGTTTAGGGGCAATTAGTTATGTAGAATTAGGTAACTAATATACCTTCTGTACCCCCTACTTTCCCACCTTTTCTCTATGCACTGTGCTCTCTCTCATCATCCTTAGTTTTCCTTTACCCAAATTTTTATTTTCATTCAACAAACATTTATACATGCCAGCTACATGCAGGCATGGTGTTAGATATTGGCAGAACTGTCAGGACCCGTGAGATTTAAGTCACGTCAAACACCACGTGGTTCAGGATGCTTCTCTGGACTTCTGTGAGGTGCACTGGACTCTTGGATTCCCTCGGCACTCCCAGTATGAATTCTGCAGCTTGGCATTAAGTTTAAAGTTTTTCTTATCACATGCTGTTTCAACAATCAGGAATAGAAGTCCAAGCTTCTAATATCCATGTATTCCTTCAGATAGTGTGGAGTTTCCAAATTCACGTGGGTTGTATCTCCACATGACTCTGTGTGGTTATCTCCTAACTCATATTTCTCTTGCAACAATTTCATATACCAGTAATTACATGTTTTTCAATGTTTACTTTGTACTACAGTCTCACCTGTGTTAACTCATTTAACACATTATGACCCACTGTGGAAGATAGTATGATTATAACCCTTGGAAAGAAGGCAAAACAGAAACTTAAATAACCAGTGAAGGAATAGGTAGAACCAGAAACTGAACCCAAATAGTCAGATAGCAGTTTGTATGCCAACCTTTCCTCCATATTGTCACGTGCCCTCACACTCCCTGTGACAGAGATCGTTAGACAGTGAAAGAGGGGCAGCCTAGGAATGTAGAAATTGGGAGTTTAATTCTGGCTTCTTCCTCTAGTACTTGAGTGAGTTTGGCCAAATCACTTAATTGACTGAGTCTCAGTTACCTCATTTTTTAAATAGGAAAATGTCTAACCTTGTTTATTTCCTGGGATTGCTTTGAGAATCAACACAGGAAAATGCATGTGAAAAGACTTTGGAAACTACAGTTCATGACATGAGAGTGAACTCTTCATTCACACCATCAAAATCAAGGATAAGTCTTTCTACATGCTAGACACTGTTGCAAGAACTGGGGACACAAGGCTTAGAAATCGCCTGCCCTAATGGAGCTTCTCATCTGGTAGGGAGTGGGTAGATATGAATACATGAATAACAAATAGATGTCATGGTGTTCGAAAGTTGTTTGTACTATATCAACAGTGATGTATCAATATCAATGACAACAAAAGATTTATGGGGATTCATTTTCTAGGTTAAAAAAAAAATAAGGCAACACATTCAAATGTCCTGAGGTGAGAATGTGTTAGTGTGTTTCTAGAATAACACTAACAATAACAATGTGGCTGAATTACTGGAAGTAATACTAGAGTTCAAAGAAAAGTTGGAATAAGACCCTGTAAGTCACTGTAAGGACTTTGCTTCATGGGCATCCATTGAAGCGATATGGTCTGACTCACCTTTTGGAAGGAATTTTCTGGATTCTGTGTCAAAAGATGATGGTATCTTGAGGTAGGGTGGGAGCAGTGCATAGGTGAGGAGTGGTCAGGTTCTAGGCATACTTTGAAGGTAGAGTGACCAGGATTTGCTGACAAATGAGGTGTGGAGTACACAAGAGAGGGCTCAAGGGTAGCACAGTTTGTATGCTAAGCTGTCCTCCATATTGTCATGTCACTGGGACTGAGCAACTAACAGGATGGAGTCTGTACTACTCAAATATGAGTAAGATTTTGGGGAATAGGTCTGGTGGAGTTAAGATTGGGATATTGGTTTATTTGCTATGCCTGTGATGGAAGAAATTTTCACAATCTAAGGTATGGGGAAGTCATCCTGGATTATACTTGATTTGGCTTGAATTTTATGATAAATAGGACAGCTTGTTTTTGTGGTCTGTGAAACATGCATTGCATATCCTATTTAACCATTAAAGAAAAGAATGCATTTAAAAATCAAAATGGAGTAACTGTGGTTCAGGCATCCAAAATGGAGCCCCGTGGCCCTTCTGGATGTGGTTTCAGACACATTCCTGCATCACTGAGAACTTGAATTTCCTGAACTATATCAAACTCAAGGACACCACCAACCGTTCTCAGAATGGTATTTTTGCTAGCAGCTGCCAGCTGCAACCTTATGGTATCAAGGTCTCCCCTTGGAACTATGCAACCATTTCCGTTCCCAGTCCTTGCTTAACAAGTACCCTTACTTCTTGCCAGCTCAAATTATAATTCGTAATAAACAATTTATGGAATTTTTCAGTTTTTGCCTTTATAAACCTCTCGCATTTTGTAGTCTGGAAAAACACAATTCAAGTGCTTCTTGAATCTGTGTCTCCTGGGATATAGTCCTCAGTCTGGCTCAGATAAAACTCTTTTCTATTCCCTTTATAGATTGTTTATTGATTATTTGCATCAACATCTGTTACATATCCAAGTTGAGATAACTTGTATTGAATATAGCGATTTGCAGCTAGGAGAGACATCTTGGCTGAAGATGTATATTTAGAAGTCATTATTGTAAAACGGCATTTAAAGCCATGGACTGGATAAGATCACAAAAAGGGTGAGTTTAAACAGAGGAAAAAAAGGAGCCCTGGGACATCTAACGTTTAGAAAAGAGAAATAAAAAGATACCAGGGAAAAAATTAAGTGTTAAGTGATATAGGAACAAAAATAAAGGGTATGTATCTTAAAATTAAGTGAAGAAAACATGCTTCCACAATGAGGATGTGATAACTGAGTAACATGTTGCTATTGAGTCAATTAAGATGAAAATTACAAATGGAATATTAGATTTAGCAACAGAAGTTAAGGGAATCTTGAAAAGACTGGTGGTGTTTTCATTGTTATGAAACTTAGCAAGTGGAAAGAATGCTGAATTTGGATACACGGCACTTGGTTTCAAGTAAAAAAGAATAATAATAAAGGAAAGAGACAAAAACATGAATGCTTTCCTCCTAGGGTGATTATGACGATCGAATGATACAATGAAGCTAAACGTACTCTGTAGAACATGAAGGGAAATACCAATGTCAATTCAAAAACATCAAGGTCATGGGGCATGTGTTTTCATTAAGTATATGTAACTATGTACTTTTATGTTCTCAAAGACCAGTAAACCACACACCAGCCCCAACACACACACACACACACACACACACACACACACACACAGTGTACACAGATTCAGACTGAATACGTATCATGAAGCTCCAGAAGGTTTAAAAGTTAAGCCAGCCTGTTGCAGCTCTGGTGCTGCTGACATTACCAGACGGCATTAATTTAATTCCACTCAGTTATGCTTTTAAATTTGATTTGAGAAATGTGTCATAAAATGCTATTGAGAAGTGCAGTGCCGCATTCCTAAGCAGGCTGGGAGCCCGTGTCTGTGCTGGGAATCCTTGAGGGAAACAGATTGCATTCAGGTTGAGCCTCTGGACTTTAGGGAGTTTACTCTTTGCTGGGGTCTGGTGACAGAGGTTTGCTAATCCTGGATTGTTCACTGTTGAGAGGAGATCAGAAGCAAAGTATCAGTCTCTAGGAAATAAGAAAAGGGCTTGCAAAGACTAAGTGAAAGCATACAAAAAATTATAATTTTAACAAATGGGGTAGTTTATAATACTCTGCATATATACGTGAAACTGAGTTTATTTTAAGGCACTTGGGCTCTCTTATTATATTGGGTCATGAGTAGTGCTTTCTGATTTCTCATCTCTGGCCTCAGTTTCTGTGGACTTAAGCTGAAAGCAATAGACTAGATCAGTTGTCGTCAAACAGAGACAAAGCTTCCTCAAAGTGTATGCACAGTGATCCACTGGGGTGAGGAAAGAAAATTCTGGAACTTTTACTTTCATTTATTTCTAGTGCATCTTTTAAAACCTGTATGCTTTGTGTATCTTTTTGGAATGCACATAATATAAATAGCAAGTAAATACATACATAAGTCTATCGTATGTGTATCCTCCCTGTCTACATATGTCTTTTTATTAGTTGATTGGCTAATTGATTGATTTGTATATTCTGATAGAGACATGTAATCAAAATAATCTAGAGAATACTTGCCTGACAGAGCTTTTAAAGCTGTATATTTTTAATGATTTTATGGTCCTGTAACGAGTTTTTCTAATCATTGTGATTATCTTAAAGTAGTGAAATGGCTATTTGCCTATTGAATTGACTGCTCAGCTTTTGGATTTTCTGGAGATTAAAAAAAAAATCAACTCCTTTTATCTGGAATTTAGTGAAGGCTGTAAGCAGTAAGGGCTATCTTAGTTTCCACATGTCAAGAATATTTAAAGTGAAACCTTACATAAATTCCCTGAGTTGTGGCTGTTTGTCTCAGCTATCGTCCTAGCTCTGCCAGTGATTTGCTGTGGGAGCTTGGACTAGTCACTCCCCCATCCTGTTCCTCATGCTCCAGTCTGCGGACTGAAGTTTGGACTTCTGATGTAGATCTCAGCTCGCGAAGCTGGCTTCCTCAGCTAGATCTTCTCTTTCCTCTCCGTCTAATGGATGCTTCTTCCCCTGCCTACAGTAACTCTTACTTGTATGTATTATTTTACTTTCCTCATTAAACAATGACTGTCTAAAATAGTCTATTATTTTGTGCATGAGTTTATTGTCTGTCTTCTCTAACTAGAATGTGAGCTCCTTGGAAACAGCAGGGAGCAGAGGCAGATATGCTAGGAAGCAAATGAAGTTTAAGTTTCAGGTCCCCCGGGGGTTGCCTTAGCAATGTGATCATGTGTTTGGGTTTTTTTTCTTCAGATTTTTCAAAAGGAAAACATTCCATTATATAATTGGTCAAGACCACCATCTCTTTTTACTTTGACTCTCCCCTCATTAAACGTAACTTTTTGTCCAGCGGTGTGGGCCTTCTGGCACCCACATGAAGGGTATTTTAGTTGGGTGTATAACGTGTGAAGTTCAGTGGGGTATGTTTTTGTGTAGTTTGTCATCTCTTCTGTGGCTACTTGAGTTACTGTTAGCAAGATTTCACAGATTAGTAAGGGGCAGAGCTAAGATTCAAAGGGTCATTTGTCTGCTTCTAGTATTGGTGGTCTTGTATGGCACTTCATTGTTTTTTTGTAAGTTTAGTAGTAAATCAACAGGTGCCTGTTTCCAGACTTTAGAAGTATGATGATATGTCTCCAGCCGCTTGCCAATACTTAATACTTTTTCCACACCTACCTTCCTGGCTGCAAGATATGTTTCTAGTCTCATTACCCATTGCTGTCCAGCTTGCTTACTGCACTCTGTCTGAATTAACTTCTTAATTCTGTTGGACCGTACCTTCATCCATTTCTGTCATTGGTTAGAATTGCCTGTGGCCCAATCAAATTATTGTGTGGTCTCACTCAGTTCTTGCTGATTTGACATGAACTACAGACATCAACAAAGTTAGCATAAAAGTCATAATATACCAATCCAATATGGACCTCGCTCATAAACTGGTTAATGAGTATTATCAATGCAAACAGTATTTAAGATACATCACTGGGCAAGAAAACTTGAAATTCTCTGAAATTATAGTGCTCATATGTTAAAGAAATGTGCTACTAGTTTTCCCAAAATGACATCAGTGCTAAATATTAACATACAGATTTCCAGTAATGAGTTGTGAAAATGAATGGACTTTTTCAAAGTGCCAATTAAGAAAAAAATAGGGCTTCCCTGGTGGCGCAGTGGTTGAGAGTCTGCCTGCCGATGCAGGGGACGCGGGTCCGTGCCCCGGTCCGGGAAGATCCCACATGCCGCGGAGGGGCTGGGCCCGTGAGCCATGGCCGCTGAGCCTGCGCGTCCGGAGCCTGCGCTCCGCAACGGGAGAGGCCACAACAGTGAGAGGCCCGTGTACCGCAAAAAGAAAAAAGAAAAAAATAGCACTGGAGAAAAAGAAAACTGAATTAACTTTCTAATCTCTTTATAGAAAATAATATAAAAACAACATCATACGAAAATATCAAAAGTATACAGATAAAATGTAGACAATATTATAGAGATCTGGTATGCAGGTTAAAAAAAAACCATGTTGTTTTTCTGGCTTTTGTGAAATACATGGTAGCAACAGCATCGTCAGCTGATTAGCATTGTAATTTGTTCTGACTTCTTTTCTAATTGTAACCAAAGATTTACTTTTGTGTCTAAGTTTTTACTAGTTATTTCTGTATTCTTTTCCTAAGAGGGGCCTCCAAATTTTATAAGCTACAGACCCACCAAGCATGGGTCTGCCCTGGCTGGAAACTTGTGTTTTTCCCTAAAGCCTCTGTTCCCGGCTTTTAAAATCAGGAGAGCATCAACAAATGTTTAGAAGAATCACAAGATGTTCTCTAAGAGTCCCTTTTCAACTTGATTTGCTGTTTTTCTTGAGAACCATATGATAGAAACTCTGACCTTTATTTCTTAGAAGCCACGGAGAATTGCTCCAGGAAGATCTGCTCCTGGTGAGGATCATGGAACACTTTCAACAAGCACCCCAGTGCATTCATAGGCCCTACTCACTGATCCTCTGAAGGAGGCTCTGCAGACTCCACAGCCACGTCATGCACACTCAGAAAGCTTCTCCCGCCTGTTTGAGCTTCCTGGCTGAGGCATATTTAGGGCTTCCCTGTGGGTAGCATGTCCCAAAGGTCTTGGCTCCCAACAGAAAAGCAGGTTACATGCAGATTCCCTGTCATCATGCCACTGTCTCGTAACACTACACCCTGCCCTGAGTCTGGCTTGCCTCCTTTGCCCCATAAAACATAAATCACAAACTTCTTGTCCTGGGTTGATGCTCTTGATATGCTATACTGTATATTCTGCTCCAATATTTGTCAGTTCATTGGGGAGATCCATAAGGGCATATTACGGCATCCCTCTGTAGGAACAAAAACAACAAAAAGTAAAGCAAACCAAAATATTTTCTTTTCTTTTTCTCTTCATTCCTTGCTTGCAGAATAAATTTCATACACCTAGCATAAAAATCAATGTTCTTCCTCATCAGGCTTCAACTACCTGTCCTGCTGGATTTTAGGAAGATGTAATGCTGAGGATGGTACAGATATCTTGCCAATGTCTTGCCAGCATTATCATCATGTCAGGGACTGCTGGGCCCAAGAAATGTCCAGTCTACATTCATGTTAAGAACAACAGTCTTGTCTGATCATTCTCTAAGTTCCATGGACTGGAGATTTATATGTATTTTTTTCCCTTCCTCAGCATCCATGGTTATCTAAATATGTGTCATAATTTCCTTAGTGGCAAAGACAAAGTCGCCTTGACCTTTGTGTTAACTGCAGGGATTAGGAAAGGGCACTGTACACAGTGGCTATTCACTGAGAGCCTATTAACTTGAATCTGTGTTCACATAGGTACAGTCCAATCTTAGTCTGTCCAGACTTAGCCGAAACATTTTTGTACCTAATACAGTGCCTGGCATACAGTAGAATATATGGGAAAGGAGGGAATGGGTACCAATACTATATTAAGAAAAGTCATCATTATCTTCATCTTTGCCATTCAAGAATCTCCCAATCAGCATCATCACCACCACCATCATCATCGCAATAATAAATCTATAGAGTATTTTGTTTGAGGCATGGACTGTGCTGAACAATATTAAGGGTGTTATCTAATCTTAAAATGGTAGGTTATCTTATTGTCCCCATTTTACAGTTGATGAACTGATATTTAAAGAGGGTAGGTAAATCACTCAAAATCATACAAGCAATAAGGGGCAGAGCCAGTATTTGAACCCAATTTTGACTGACTCTAGAGCTGGTATGCCTTATAGCTATGTTATATCTTGCTTCTCATCTAATTAAGAAAGTCAGAGCAACATGTTTATTATCTGATTTGTATTTTCCTTCTCCTCTCAAAACATTCCCATCTTTGACCTTATGTGTACAACATATTGTCCCCGTCATACTATCTAAGAACTACTTGAGAATTCTTTGCAGTTTTTATTTCCTCTCTCTTTCTCTCCATCTCCATCCTTCTGACACCAGAGGAGTTACAACATCCTTACAGTTTCCAGTCCCAACCAGAACGGAATAAGGCTGTTGGCTCTGCAGGCCAACGCACTAACCTTGGCATAATGAATGACCTGCAGCTTCGGAATGCCTCTGGAATGCCAAATAACAAGAGCTGCACGCCTCTGGAATGTGGAATGGCCCCAGCATTAGTCAGGTGATCCACAGCTGCAGGCTGCTGGAATGAGAAATAGATTGTGACTCCTAGAATACCAAGTACCTGCTCAAGGAAAAAGCAATGGCTAAGCCTTCCTGCTGAGGAAGAAAAAAAGGTAGTTATTGACTTTGCTGCCAGGAGATAACTATCTGTTAATACTAAAAACACCTGAGCCTGAGTCGGGGCAACCTCTTTGAACTGCCTGCTGGAAAATTTCTGACCCTCCACAAGTCAGAGAAGCAGATCTCTTCCCATAGCTAGAAATGTGCTCCCCTCATCTCATGCCTCCTATGCTTTGCCGAAGAGAAGAAACGGAAATCTTGTTTCCAAAATTCATTTCCCAGTGCATTAATTTGGACTTAGAAATCTTTTGAAATCCCTTTAGACAGCATCGGCGTCTACAAAGTTCTATTCGGAGAATGCGATTCCCTGGTGAGGTAGCCTGAACCCTTCCTGGAAGTTGCCTGCAAAGGAGAAAAGTTATAAGGATATTTGCATCCATGATGCTCAGTATCTGGGATTTTAATGAATCACTCTCTCCCTTTTTTCTTTATTGCTTTTTTTCAGTGCCATTGCTCAGTGAATATTTCTTTTTTCCTCTTTCTTTTCCATTGCATTTCAATGCATTGGTTTTAAAAGGAGGGTTTGCAAACTGAGTTTTAAAACTCCAGGGCACTACATCTCCAAAATCTATTAGACCATAGGAAGGTAAGAGGCCAAACCCACTGAAAGTTTCCCTCCTGGTGTCTGTGGAACTCGCAGGCTGGTCTACAATACCCCTAAGCCAAAACAATATGCCCAGCAGCCTTACCCTCCCCCCGCCTGCCTAATGCAGGCAGATAAACTTAGCATTAAAATCCCCACACTTCGGCAAATGAGTACCCAGGAGGCTGCTGACTCAATCAGGGCTTGTTTTACTTACGCTGTAGTACTGAGAAAAGGCCGTAAACTCCAGCCTCACAGATCATAATGCTCATTTCAATATGCTTTCCCTGTGTGCGGGCTTGCTGATGAACTTTCATGTTCCATCAACAAAATACAACAAACATATTAACGACGTGTGGTAAATTGCCATTGCATATACTGGGTCCTGATGACGGAAATAGTTGTGGGTAAATGAGATTGACTGGCTGCCTGATACCACTTTGGGGGTACAAGATGATGTACTGTCCTGGGGGATGTGGGCAGAGGAGGAGGGGTCAGTCAGCTATAGAGGGACACAGATGCCCTTACCCAGGGTAGATGGGCCATTGGAAACCTAAGGCAACAGCATGTCAGAGACAGAAAAGACTATAGACAGTGAGTGTCTCGTTAAACTCATCATCTGATTTTTTTTTTTTTTTTTTTTTGCGGTACGCAGGCCTCTCACTGTTGTGGTCTCTCCCGTTGCGGAGCACAGGCTCCGGACGCGCAGGCTCAGCGGCCATGGCTCACGGGCCCAGCCCCTCCGCGGCATGTGGGATCCTCCCAGACCGGGGCACGAACCCGCGTCCCCTGCATCGGCAGGCGGACTCTCAACCACTGCACCACCAGGGAGGCCCTCGTCATCTGATTTTGATTAAAATCAAGACCCAAAGAGGTGATGCAAAGAGAAGCCCAAAGATGCACAGCTAGTATGAGATTCCTGAATCACAGTCCAGTGCTCTTGTGGTTGGTGGATTTGATTGGTACCTGAAGCTGTCTTAAAAGAGTGGTTGGATGGAAAGAATATAAGAAATGTCCCTGTGACTTTAGTTGGCCCTGCATCCCTGCACTCATCAGGAGTTAGATACACTGCTTGACTTGGCTTTCTCTTACTCTGCAGTGCTTGACCTTTCTTTTGGGTGCATTAAGGGACACTAAGGGGTAATTTAGGTGAGTATGAGGTAGTTTTACTCTACTGCAACCCCATAAGGGCAAGTATAGTTTCCCTATAATTGTCATTAATTTCTAATAACTCGTAATATTCTGACTCCAATTCCAAAGTGTGGATTTTTCCCTCTATGTCACCAAGCAATTCTCCAACACCAGCTGGGTGTCCTACAATTTAATTCTATTCTGACACTATCTACTTGGAGATAGCATCAGATTCCATAGAGTAAGGGCTAAGCTCCACAAGACTGCCCTCCATATCATATGTCAGTTGCAAATCCAGGTTGTTATGTGTGCTTCTGACCCACTGGTCACTTATTTCAGTATAATTTTAAGGTTTCAGGTTACCAAAAACATTCTGTAATCTATTTTTTAAAATAAATTTATTTATTTTATTTATTTATTTTTGGCTGCATTGGGTCTTCGCTGCTGCGTGCGGGCTTTCTCTAGTTGTGGAGAGCGGGGACTACTCTTTGTTGAAGTGCGCGGGCTTCTTATTGCGGTGGCTTCTCTTGCTGTGAAGCACGGGCTCTAGGTGCACGGGCTTCAGTAGTTGTGGCTCATGGGCTCTAGAGCGCAGGCTCAGTAGTGGTGACGCATGGGCTTACTTGTTCTGCAGCATGTGGGATCTTCCTGGACAAGAGCTCAAACCCGTGTCCCCTGCACTGGCAGGCGGATTCCCAACCACTGTGCCACCAGCGAAGCCCTGTAATCTATTTTTAAGTAGACATAACATATATCATAATTATTGCTGGAAAGTTTATTTATAAACTTTTATCTTACATCTATTTAATTCACTTGTTCTCAACAATTAGGTTTCAATTATTCATGAACATTTTACAAGACATTAAACAACTAACCATCATCTTAAGTTACAAATTCTGTAACAGAGATAACATGAGCTTATTTGACTTTTAGTAAACCTAGGTAAAATAATAAAAGTAGTATATTGGATGCTGATAACTCTAGAGACATACCCGTTTTAATTAAACCAACAAACTTAAACTAGCTTTTGTTTACCAAAGATTGTCCTAGATCATGTGAACTTGAAAAACATTTGGGTTAGTTTTTATATTTCCGGCACTATACTTGATTTATATAATGCTTGTTTGTCTTTAAGCCAATTAAATAGAGCTCTTTACAAATTAATTTTGGCAATACCATGTAGAGGTAAAAAAAAATCACATTTATAATGTACATACATAGATATACATAAACATACAAACAGATGTCGACAGAGATCCTATAACTTTTGTTACAAAATTTTAGCCACGAGACAGGTACAATAAAGCAAAACTCAGTAGTTTATAAAAGAACAGTTGGATCCAAATTGTGTTTCTGGCAGGTGGAATATAAGCTTAGCTGGAAACTTTTAAGATGTTTCACAGGCCTGGTTTTCAAAATAGCCTTTCCTTTTCATTTTTGCTGTTACTAATAAGGATTACGTTGGTTCCTGGAGAAGACCAGGTAGAATACTTACACCTTTAAAGGCACCTAGAAAGAATGCAAGTGTTAACAAGAAGGACTTTTGTTCCCTACGTCCAGATCTTTCACAATATCTGCAAGCCTTTTGAGATGAATAGGGGAGGTTTGGGGATTGGTAAAAAGGATAGGTGGACTTTGAATTGTTTCCAGAGCCACATCTCTGTTCTTGTAAAAACTCGATTTTTAAGACAAAGACAGTTGTTTTCAGTTCCACAAAGAATTGGGTTTGCAACCGGAATATCAAGAGGCTGACACATCCGACCAACTATATTATCTCCAATTTGCTTTTTTCTATCAGGAAGGAGATCGTCAACTAAGATGGAAACTAAGGAGATGTCAACTAAGATGGAAACTTTCTATCAGGAAGGAGATCGTCAACTAAGATCCTTATGTTCTAGATTTAGAGCTATGCACCTTTGGAATGATTTAGTAAATCCTTTCACAAAGGCTTCAGAATGTTCTTCTTTCCCTCTGGGTACAGAGTTTCATTCTGCAAAAAAAATTACTGTTAGGCTCTGAATATCAGCTTTCAATTTGTCCAACTTATGACCCTAGAGCTACTTTTAAAAAAAGAAGAAAAATCCTTTTCAATATCTTGTCACGTTTCAGCTGGGACAAACAGTAAATATTCCTGGCAGGATGCAACAACCCCATGGACACAAAAGGCATCCACAGAGATGGTATACAAAAGATACTACCCTCCCAAGATCCAGAGCTGCTCTGAAAGATAACCAAAAGAAAAACAGGCACAGATATTCCCTGAGAGGTGGCAGTAGTTGGTAGGACCCCAGCCACAAATGGAGAGCAACCCACATTTCTGTCCGGCCAAATTTTAGGGGCCCCTCCAATCTGACAGTTGCCAAGTCAAGTTCTCAGGACCCAAAACGAGACAAATAAGGAGGCAATAGCCATCATTGGGAGAGAAAGGAGAGGCAGCCAGTGGGTGCGTGAAAGCAGATTCACAAGTCACGATTCAGAGATCTAATTCCTACCATATTTTCCCTGCCATTTTAAATTTGGAAAGGAAGGGACAGCATGAAACTACTTCTTCTCTCAACCAGGCACCACAGATAGAGATCTGGGAGAGCTGACAGGAAGGAATTCTCACCCTTTGCCGGCTTCGGCCAGTTTTTCCAGGATGTCGTCGGCAGGCTCTGGAGTGAGTGGGGTGTCCCAGTGGGTCTCATCCTGGTCACCAGAAACCGTAGAGGAGGTAACGTAATTTTTCTTCTACCCTCTATGGGGAGTGCCTGGCTGAGACCCCTTTTCCTCTAGGGCACCTTGTAAGCGGATAAGCTTGTCTAAGATGCTTAAATTTTTTTTCACTGTGGTCACTGAAATTCAAGATTATCTTTGGTAAAGTTAACCTACTTGTTCAGCCTTTAAACAAAATTTTAGTCACCAAGACCTCAGACTGGACCCATCCAGCTTAAATCAGACTCCATCTGAACCCAGACCCAGTGCAGTTTTCAGTCCCAGATCCGACCCCTGACCGAGTCCCACCCCAAACACGGTCCAGTTTTTAAGTCGGAACCGCTCCAACTTCGCACCCGGTCCGTTTTTTAGGTCGGACCCAGTCTGGCTGGTTTCCGGACTCAGTCCAGGAAACGCCAACACTCCAGGAAAGGCTGAAAGCTCGTGAGGGAAAAGCTGTGGCCCTGGGGTCCGGACCCGAGAGGAGCTAACCCACCACGTCCAGAGGCAGCGGGGAAGCAGCCGGGAAGCCGGGAGTTCCAGGAGCCCAAAGGTATCTGTGCTTTGTTGCTTGTTACTTCCGGGAGCTGTTGGGACCTCCTTTGGTTCCCTTGTCTGTCACCGGAAGTGTTTAAAGGAAAACTAACGCGTAAATTCTTAAGAGTTTATTTGCTCAAAAATCAATTCGAATCAGGCAGCGTCCAATCTAACAGATAGAAAGGAGCTCCTAGGAGCTGTACAGAACGAAAGTATTTTATAAACAGTAATGAGGGGGAATGAAATTATACTAGGCAAAAAAGCGGGTTGGTTATTGCAAAGTTAGTTTCCTTTGGTGGATGGCAGGGGTCTCTCAGGGAGATGACCTCTCTGGTGCTGATAAGGTGATTCCTGATTGGTTTAAGATTCCGCTTCTGGAGGAGCTGAAGCTGTAACTAAAATCAGTCTCGGTTTGGTGACGTGCGGCTTGGCGTAAACAACTCCATTTGGGGCCTGTTGTCTTGATTTTAACCCTTCCTTCTTGCTTCCTTCCCCCTCTCCTCTCTTCATCAACTTTTACTTAGCATCAGGCACTCAAGAGCATAACAAAGCAGATGTGATTCCTAACCTTTTGTGCAATACACAATTAATTGTAACTCAGTGTGTCATATCCGGTGATGGAAAAGTAAAGTTTGATATGGGAGCCCAGCAGAAAGGCACATAGCATAGCCAGGTGGGGGGGAGATCAGAGAGAGTTCCTGAGGGGGTGACTTCTAAGCTGAAACTGGAAACATTGACAAGAGCAAACCAGACTGGAGGTGAGAGTGGCACTGGGGGAAATTCCAAGAAGGAAGGGCTAGAGATGAAATAGAAATTCAGTGTGGGGAACATCAATTGTGTGCTGTGAAATAAATTAAGATAAACCAGCTCAGAGGGTAGAAGGGAGCTATAAGATGAAGCCATATAATGGGTTTGAAATTTATTCTAAGGGCAAAGGCAATTGAAAGTCATTGAAGGGAGTGACATGGCTGATTTTGTCTTTGGGGGAGAAATTATATGGCTGCAGCAAATACAAGGGCCACTGATAATCACTATTTTATTGATCGCATTATGTTTTTAAAATAAATAAATAAATGTCTATAAATAAGTCAAACAGTGGGAAATGAAATTGCTTCAAGTATACTTTTTAAGAGTAAGTCTCAAAACCCAAAATGAATCATCTCAGTGACAACATAAGGAGAGTTGCCAATGTCTAGTGTAACAGAAGAAGATAGATTTCGATGGAAATTCAAAGCTTTGCAAGTAGTAGTTGCACAGTGTATATTTGGGATTATTAATATTCACTTTACACCAACTCAGCATCCTGTAAGTGTAGAACTTAGAGCTAGCCCCAATCTCTTACTTCATAAAGCTTTTATCCTGTAGGAAAGAAATAATTGGTAGCAACTGGAGAAAAAGAAGTATAAGTGATATAGAATTTCTGCACAGCCAAAATGGCTTAGAAATCTACAGAGACAAAGAGTACCCCGTTAATGTCTAAATTGTGAGTAATGTCAATCTTTTAAATAGCCAGAAAGGTTTGGATGGATGTGAAATCTCAGGACAAAATGAAAGAATTGGATCATTAACTGAGCTAGAAAGTATCCACTACACACTTAAGTACCAAGAAGGAGTGATCTATGATGCAATTCATTTAGAAGTAAGCATTTTATAAATGTTACAATTCTTCCAAAGTTTATCACTAGGCTGGCTAGCTTCATTGGATGGTATCAGTTCAGGTTTGAGCTTAGCTATAACATATGAACAAGGCTAATTAAAGAGTTGTAGAATTTGCATTGGATCAGAGGTGGGTAAAAAGGCACAAATGTAGCTGTTAAGGGATGAGACTGCAATGTCATAATAGGTGAGAGAGGATTTCTAGACAGAACTCACAGAAAGTCAGTTAGAAGCATATTTTATGGTTATGGGTTCACTGATCTATTTATCAATTATCGACTCAGCCATTAAAAGTCAATTAAATTTACTGACTGCCTACTATGTACCGGATACATAATTTTGGGCATGAAGATAAACAGTGTTCCTGCATTCATGGAATTTTCAGCCTATTGAGGGAGACAAATGATAAAAGAGTAAATAATAAAATTACAGATGCAGAAAACAAACTTATGGTTACCAGGGGAGAATGGGGGGGATAAATTCGGAGACTGGGATTGACATATACATACTACTGTGTATAAAATAGATAACTAATAAGGACCTACGGTATAGCACAGGAAACTCTACTCAATACTCTGTAATGACCTATATGGGAAAAGAATCTAAAAAAAGAGTGGACATATGTATATGTATAACTGATTTACTTTGCTATACACCAGAAAGTAACCCAACATTGTAAGTCAACCATACTCCAATAAAAATTATTTTAAAAATAATAAAAATTCACAGGGAGATCAGCTGGGTGCTTTGTGACCACCTAGAGGGGTGGGATAGGGAGGGTGGGAGAGAAACGCAAGAGGGAGGAGATATGGGGATATATGTATATGTATAGCTAATTCTCTTTGTTATAAAGCAGAAACTAACACACCATTGTAAAGCAATTATACTCCAATAAAGATGTTAAAAAAAATAATAATAAAAATAAAATTACATGCAGTTCAAGGAAGAAATTAAAATAGGAGAATAGGATGAAGATGGAAAATGCAAGGAAGAGGTATATGGCATCCATGAGAAAGCACCACTCATATCTCCAGATGTGTGCCATTGCTACCTCTAACATCCGTCACTGCATTTGCACTTAGGCCATGCTTCCCTGAGCCTACTCCCAGTAACTGACTGAACTTGGCAAGGATGCTAAGAATTGGGAGATGTTTGAATCCTCTAACACACAGCTTTGGCCCAAGGACTCCCCTATGGCCATTCCAAACTTCCTTTAGAATTCAGCACCTTAAGAGGCTTTTACCCAACCTTCTTTCCTTCCCTCTCTCCTTCATTCAGAGTCAGAACTGCGTTCCTGTGATAGCTCTTCCAGCTTTTCCTGGGAGGGTGCTTCCCCATTTTTTCTCACAAGCATATCCCTTGATAAATTTCTTGCATGTTTAATTCTGTCTTGGCATCAGTTTCTTCGAGGGCTCAGTCTAACAGTCCTTTAGTTAAAGTGCAGAGCAAGATCTCTAAGAGGAATTAGTATTAAAAAGAAAAAAACCTAAATGATGATAAGGATGTCGTATAAAGTTCTAGGAGGAAAATATTCCAAGCAGAGGGGAGTTAGTGCAAATGCCTTGAGAAAACATACTCAAGTTACAGAAAGGAGGCCAGTGTGACTGTAGCATAGTGGGAGTTGGGGAAGGTGTTACCAGCTCAAAGTAGTTCTAGGAAGTATATATGAGCAGAAGGTTGCAGCACCTTTTGCTATCTGAAAGCAACCTCTTGGCGCTCCTGATGGCAGCTGGAGGGAGTCCTAGGGTATTTTGCATTTATTGTTTCTCCTCTGATTATCCTCATCTCTCTGTACGTAAATTGTAGAGCAGAGTCCCACCTCTGGGGTTGCAGTTCTGGGGCTACGACCTGAGCGTAGTTGTCCCTCTCCATCTACCGCAGTCTCTCATTTAATCAGCCTTTGATTAATACCAGAGATTGGGGGCTAGCACAGTCATAAGATGAAGCTATAATTTCAGGACTCCATGTACATCACAAGGTAGACAAATAAGCAAAGGCTCTGCTTCCTCCTCTTCGTGTTCTGGACTTTAACTGATTGAGCATCAAAGGCAAATGCTGAAGGATCAGGCAGGGAAATGAAGTGTAATGGGGTGTGTGTCTGCAAATCTATATTTGCATATACTCATGTCTTTATATTTTTGCAGTAGGAGGACATCCTCCACTTATTATATTCAAGACTTGGTTTCCTCTTCTGTAAAACAAAGCAGTAATAATGCCAGACACGCTTGTCTCATAACAAAGTTGTTGGGGCATCTGATGGGGCCTAAATAAGAGATTAAATGGCAAATGCTTGTCATTTTCTTTTCCCTAACTCCAAAAGAAAAATATCTTTCTCTCTTCATTTTACTTAACATATTTCAACCCCTAAGGTGAATTTTGTCTTCATCAGCCCATTTTATGATATTAATCCTTGTATTACTCCTGGTATTATTTCCTGGTATTATGACGAATTTGGGTAGGAGTGAGCTAAAATTTACACAAGACAGGGGTAAAATAATGGAAGAAAATGGGGTAAGAAAGATAAGCCCTATACATCCTGGAAGAAAGAACATTCTTTGATCTTCTTTGAGGTCCTCCAGTAAATCTTTTAAATTGTATAATTATCTATTATTGCTGCACGATATATATTTCTTTGAATGTAATGCTATGTCAAGATCGTATCATGTAAATTCAAGTTTTATGAGTTACAAATAAAATTATAAAACAGATGGGAAATTATTTGAGTGTTACAAGAATGAGAGCCATTGCTATCTTGGGAGCTAGTATGTTTGATAGTAAATTTTAGACTTCAGATCAAATAACAAGTTCAACTCCTAGCCCTTCTACTTAATAGTTTTGGAGACTTGGCCACTATGAGGGGTTTCCATGAGGAATTTTAATCACCAGTTTTCTCACAAAAGAGCAAATAATATAAAAATTGCTTATTTCCCAAGTTTGTGATGAAGATCATAACTTAATATGTGTTGCTTTGAAACTATAACTCATTGTGCTGATGTGAGCTTTATGTATAGATGCATACATAAAACCCTTGAAATATTATTACTCTTGACACGTTCCTTAGGGTTAAATGATGTTTTGCATTTTTCAGTGCTAGTTTTATTTTTATTTCCTTATATTCTATATTCAAAACTATATATGATGTTGATAATAAATGGTCAGCATCTATATAAACACACACCACACATGTCTCTAGCTACACGTCTGAGATCTCTTATTTTGTAGTTAGGAGGGGACAAAGAAAAATTCAAGTGAAAAGGAGCTGAAGAGATCCATGGAAAAAAAATTAAAAACTTGGAACTTGATGGAAATATGGGTGTCGCCCAGAATTTGAGCTACCCTGAGCACAAAGCATTAATGTTTTGGATACCAGGTGCTAGAAATATTTGTGTCCCACCCCCAAATGCATTTGTTGAAATCCTAATGTCCAGTGAGATGGTATTAGGAGATGGGGCTTTTGGGAAGTGTTTAAGTCATGAAAGTGGAGCCCTTGTGAATGAAATTAGTGCTCTTATAAAAGAGACTCCACGGAGCTCTCTAGCCCCTTCCGCTATGTGAGGTTACAGCAAGAATTCTGTGATCCTAAAGAGGGCACCCTCAAGTTGAACTTCCAGTCTCCAGATCTACAAAAAAAAATTCTGTTATTTATAAGCCACCTGGTCTGTGGTATTTTATTATAACTGCCTGAACAGACTAAGACAGCAAAAGAAGCCAAAATTTGTTGCAGAACTTGAGAAGAAAGGCTCTCTCCTTCCATCCCTGTCTTTCAGTATCTGTTCTCCAGTCATTGTCATATAGAACCAACCTTCTCTCAGCAGCACAAGGATTGGTGGGTTTGGGAGTACGTGGAGACACTACCCTTGGCAAGAACATCTGCACTCCATTGGTGGAAAATAGCAGCAGAAAGCAGGACTTCTTCTAGTGCAGGTAAAGGTAGAGGCAACTTGAGAGTCTGAGCAGGAAAGAAAAACCATGGAAGGTAACACACGGGGGTGAGTGCATCTCCTGCACTTCTCTGTGTGCACATGTGAGGCACCGCTTTGAGGACCCATTTTGAGAGTGAGGTTTTAATACTAATGCTACTTGGGTGATACTTATTAGTTCCACAGAATTCCGGGCTACACTTCAGTATAATGCATGTGAGAAGAGATGAACATGATAGAGAGAAAGAGATAGAGGGGGGAGGAGAAGAGAGAAAGAGAAGAAACTATGGAAATTTAAAGGAGGGACTTCTCTGGTGGCACAGTGGTTAAGAATCTGCCTGCTAATGCAGGGGACACGAGTTTGATCCCTGGTCCGGGAAGAACCCACGTACTATGGAGCAACTAAGCCCGTGAGCCACAGCTACTGAGCCTGCGCTCAAGAGCCCGCAAGCCACAACTACTGAAGCCTGTGTACCTAGAGCCCATGCTGCACAACATGAGAAGCCACTACAATGAGAAACCTGCGTACAGCAACAAGGAGTAGCCCCTGCTCGCTGCCACTAGAGAAAGCCCATGCGCAGCAACGAAGACCCAATGCAGCCAAAATAAAAAAAAAAAGAGATTTGATCCCTGGTACGGGAGCTAAGATCCCACGTACCTCGCAGCCAAAAAATCAAAATGTAAAACAGAAGCAATATTGTAACGAATGCAATAAAGACTTTAAAAAATGATCCACATCAAAAAAATCTTAAAAAAAAAATTCAAAGGAATAAGAAATTAAAGGGCCATGACAATAGCATTGCATTTATTGTCAGGCACTGTCATGTATATATATATATATATGTATTAATATATATATAATATACAATTATAACATTGTACATATATATTATTATACTTATTGTATGTACATAAGCAGACATATATACGCATATAGACATACATACATAATCATTTATTTCTCACAACACCCTGAGGTGGGTAAATTAGTATCCACATGATATCCTGACTCTGGAAAACTGAGGCCAAGAGAGGCTAAGTAACTTGCCTGAAGTTATACTGTTAGTCCGGCAGCTGGGCTATGAATCCCAGAAGTCTGTCTCTTAGGCTCACACTGGAAATCTTTATATTCTGCTGCCTGGCCTCAAAGAAGAGCGTTGTTCTGTTTGTTTGTTTTTGTTTGTTTTGTTTGTTTTCAGCTAGATCTTAAAAAATGAGAAATGGAGTGGTGAGGGGCTCATCTAGCAGAAGAAAAGCCGTGAGCAGCGTTTGGCACATATAATAGAGTGGTGGAAGGTAATGCTAAGTGGCTGTTTGTAGGCTATGCAGGACAAGTGGTCTGAAAACTCAGGATTTTTTTTCGTATCCTGTCATCTAAGGCTTAAGGGATTATATCATAGGGTAGTAGAAATTCTAATGATGAAAGCTTCCATCAGTTCTTACTTTAATTACAAATGATGAGTTTGAGAGCCCTAGCGACTCACGATAGAAATAGTCATCTATGGTAGCTGTTGCTCTGATGTTTTATCTTCTCACATTTGAATTCCCCAGGGTGGTGGCTCTGGACAGAGTTAATGTGCCCAGACAGTGAAGGTACCTTCCAATGTCTAATATTTCCTGGGAGATCAAACTCCTGTCTCACATCACCTCTCTTCTGCCTGCTGCTCTGGGATTCCCTGCAACCATTTGTCCTTGATCAGAGGTTGGATCATCTTCTCTCTTATTCCCTAAGCACAGGGCCCAGGACTTTGAGGCAGTATGTCAACATGTGACTTGTCAAGGTTCCAAATAGCCCCTCTCTGTGGACTTATTTTCACACTTTCTGGGCTAGGAATGTTTCTCCTTTGCAAGGGCAGATGCCAAAGACTCAATTTCCTGCCAATTTAGTTAACAAGCACTTATTGATCACTTACTGAGTACAGACGCCAAATAAGTTGTATCAGAAGATGCAAAATAAAAAACAAACATGGTACCTGTGGAAGAATAGATACTAATGGGAACAGAAATCATCCCTGGAAGAAAAGTAAAATGGTTATAATTTAACAAGATACAAATGCAAAATGGCTTCTTATATTTCATTACTATTCTGCACCATTTCTTATGATGGGACCAAAGGGAATTGTGATAACTAATGGTCCTAAATGCTGCTCTTGGGATAGTAAACACTCAACACAGACCCACTAAAGCAAAGAGCATAATATGAAGTAAAACCAATGTAGCCTTGATCAAAGCAAACACATGTTTACTTCTCTGAACTGTGGAGACAGATAATCATTCCTGCATCACTTGTGGCTCAGATTTTAAGTTTAAAGACTCCTGATGCAAGTCTTCTAGGAGGAAAATCCACAATTTTATGATTTCAGGATTAAGGGAATTTTTAGTAAAAGTCTAAGATGTTTAGTGAAATGTTTGTGTAGAATGTGTATGTATGGAGCAATGCAGGATAAAAATGATTAGGGCAGTGTTGATCAAGGGCAGATTCTTGGAAAAAGTGTGTTTTGAGTTCCTTTCTGTAAGTAGTGAAAGGTGTACAATAACCCAAAGATGGGAGGACATTCCAGGAAACATTCCAGAAAATCTTGGATTCCCTACAGGCTGATTTGGCTACAGGGCAGGGTTAGAAGATTTAAATATGGAGGCAATAACAATTACCTACAAAAGATGTGTAATTGGCAGATGAAGGAAGGCATTAAATGTTTGGATGATATTTGTTAAGCATATTTACAAAACTAAATAGTTATTCAGAAATTAACACTGGTGCCAAAGTAATTTAGAATGACAGAGTGAGACATGTTTAATTAATAGATATGAAATTGTTCTGATCTCTTCTGAGAACAGAGGAGAGAGAGTTGAAGAACAAGACAGTTTTGTTAACTAATCAGAAAAAATTGATGTCTTTTGAAAGCGAGGAATTAGACCTCCAAGATAAAGGAGAAACAAGTGAGACAGTGGTGAGGGAGACAAATGGAAAAGGGAGAAAGAAAGGAGAAGTTTGAAAGATGGTATAAATGGAAAGAGGGAAAACACAGAAAAGGGTAAAATGGTACAGAGGTAATGACATGTTTAGAAATAAGCTTTGGGGACTTTTCCTCGTGGTCCAGTGGGTAAGACTCCACGCTCCCAATACCGGGGGCCTGGATTAGATCCCTGATTGGGGAACTAGATCCCCCGCACATGTGCCCCAACTAAGGCTCTACATGCTGCAACTAAAGTTCCTGTGTGCCGCAACTAAGACCCGGTGCAGCCAAGTAAATAAATAAATATTTTGAAATAAGCTTTGAAAAAGACCCTTGTTTCAAGAAGTTGTGAGCTAATCTGAGCTATCTGGTCTAGAGAAGCCACACGTGGCATTTTGGAGATGTTGGAAAGTAGCACAGAAGCTATGAAATGGAGAGCGTGTCTCAGCCATACATACTGTTTCTCCTTTCAAATTCACTATTGAGATTACCCATTCCTCCTTCTGTCGGGAGAGTGAGACGGGCTGAGAGAGAGATCAGAAGGTGGTACTAGTGGAAGCCCCTCCATGGAGAGATCCAAGACCAAGAACATGGAGACTCTTGCTTATGACTCTGTCTTGCTAAGGCATTCTCACTATGGGCTGATCACAGTCACTCACCATTTGCTCTGTTGGTTTGAGGTGGAAGGGAATGGGAACCAGGACCAAACACTAAGAAATTCAGGCATTATGGACTCGAGTGCGATAAGAAGTTAAAATAAAAGCTGGGATACAAGAAAATTTAATGTTGTCATCTTTCCAGTCCTAGGTTCATGCTCTTCTTTGTTCTTCTAGAAATTAGTCAGATGAAGTGCTTGCTGCAGTGTGCCCATCACTGAGCCGGGTTTATCAGGGGATTGACACTGAGACTAGGCGTCATCCTTGATTCCCTGCTCCCACATTCAGTCAGCCCCTAGGCTTATCCTACTTTCAAAATATTTGAACTTGTACAGTAATCTCCACCTTTAGTATCTATGTTTTTGTTACACTGTCTTTATTACTCACCTGATCACTGCAGATACCTCCCAAGTGGTCTTTTTATCTTTACTGTCAACTCCCATCCTTAATCTCATCTCTATAATCTGATCTTTCTGCAGCCAGGAGAATCTTCCAAAATACAAATCTGATCAGGTCCTCCCTCTGCTTCGCTAACCATCCAGTGGCTCTCCATTGCCCTCATGTACAAACTCCAGGTACCTTATAGTGGACCTACATAAACTGGCCCCCCTGGCCAACTGGCTAATTGATATATTTTTTTAACTCCAATAGCTTACCCTCCCCCTTGCAATCAGTACCCTAGCCATGTTCAACTTCTCTTGTTTCCTTGAATATGCAAGGTGTCGTTTCCCCTCTAGTCTTTTACCTCCTGTTCCCTCCTCGTGGAACACACCCCTCCATCTCCCTCCACCCTTGCCTAGGTCCTATTTAACTCAATCATTTCCTTCCAAAATTCTCCCTTGCCACAGGGCTCTGTTTAAGGCACCCCTATAACATTTTCACATTTTGCCCTGATGCTTCTTCTCTACTCGCTGTGTCTCCATCTTTCCTGCATGCACATATTCTTCAGCCAGTGACAAAGTAACAGACTATGTTTGGCCTGTTCATCATGTGTCAGAATTTAGCCCAGTGTCTAGCACAAAGCAAGAAATTAACACTTACACGTGGATTTAATACATTTCTACCGGGTATTTCACAAATCCTCTAATGTCTTGTAGATAAGCAAGGATTTTGTGTCTAGATGAATAGCTAGTTGAGTTGATATCCCCGAAGAAAAGAACCCTCCAGAAAAAAGGATATATATATATATATATACACATATATATACTCCCAAATGCCAAAGATCGTTGCAAGTGACTTTAAATATGTCCTGAATGTGGAATCACATTGTCTTATAGAGTTAATGAGCTGTGGTTTATGGCATCGTTACAATATCATGTTACTTGTGGGGGAGGGATGGGGTACCCATCATATAACAATATAGAAGCAAGTTTCATTTAATTCATTTATCTCATTACCACAAGAGTCAACTGGAATAAGTAGAAAATGGGAGGGCGGGCTCTGACTTTGGAGTCACTGAGACTGAGGTGCAGACCCTATGTTTGATACACTTCCCTTGAAAAGCCTCAGGTAAGTTGCTTAAACTTTCCCAGCCTCAGTTTCCTCATTTGTAACTAGAATGAAAATAATTCTTCAAAGAACTAGAGCAAATATGTCTGTATCACCTAATATAGCAGTTGACACATAGAATTTTTAAAGTTAATGAATATTCTAAATGAAACTGGAGTGAAGTGATGGAACATAGCTTATTTTTTATTCAACATGTTTTTATCAAGTTCGTATTGTGTGATAGGCACTTGACTAGACTGGAATACAAAAACAATTGTGTAATTCCATCCTTAGGAAGCACAGGCTAAAAAGAATGACAGAAATGGTGACTTGATAACATGAAGTACAGTGTGCTGTATGTGCCGTAATGTAGAAAGTGCATTGAAAAAAAATGGAAAACCTCAATAATGGCCAATGTTGAGAGGGTTATGAGGATATGATGCAATCATGCACTGTCGGCTGTAAACTAGATTGGTAAGGCATTCTTGCCCAAGAATATTCCAAGTTATACCTAATAGTCAAGTTAAGTTTGGGGATAGTCTTGTTCTGCAGGCCTTCTCTGGGTATATGTTCAAAAGGAATTTTCATTTGTGTTTATAAAGGGATGACTAAGAGGGTGTTCATTGCAGGGTTGGCTGGAAGGAGTGTAGGACCCTCTCTCTGGAGCACTAGGCAGGTAAAATGTGGCAGCCGCACATCTCAGGGTACCAAAAGGTCATGTGACACAGCATCCTAGTTGTACAGCAACAACATGGGTGGGTTTGGAATATAGAAGAACCAGAAGGAGAAGCATAAGTTTTCATTTACATACATTAAAAATATATTAACCACAAAGTAACAATAAACAAAAACTTGCAGAACAAAAGGGTAGTAGGTTAAACACATTAAACTAATCGCCTATAATATGGGGAAGGAAATGGGGATACAAGGGAATAAAATAAATAAAACAAGATTGGTCCTTGTAAGGACAAATCATAAACATTTGTTTTGAAGTGAGGAGTATGTTAGCCAACCCTATCCACTGAGGGGGAAAAAAGTGATAAAGAACACATAGTATTTCTTAGGATGAAGGGGAAAATGCCACAGAACAGCTTTCATTCTTTTAACAAATACTTTTTTTTGTGCCTAGCACTGTTCGCTAAGAAGAAACAAATTGCAAAATATTCCACATCCCTGAACCTAATGGAGCTTAGTTTTTTGGTTTTTTTTTTGTAGTGGGGAGACTATAAAGAGTCTTTATAGTCTATATAGTCTTTATAGAGCTTTTTTTTAGTGGGGAGTCTATAAAGAAGTACACAGATTAATACACACTATGATTTCATGGGTCAGAAATGCTATGAAAAAAAGATAAGGTAAAGAATTAGTGATTGTATGGAAGAGCAAAAGGCACACTCAAAATAAGGAGGCCAAGGAAGGTCTGTCTGAAAAGGTGACATTATGAGCAGAGATGTAAATGAAGTCTGAGAAAGACCCATCTGAGAATCCAGGTAGGGGAAAAAAGGCTTTCTGGTACCAATCCCAACATGGGGGAGGGGTTCCCTACCCCTACATGTAATGTTCAGACACCAGCTGGGTGTCCTACAATTCAACTCAATTCTGACGCTTCCCAAAGATAGCATCAGATCCCATAGGTAAAGGGCTCAGTCATACAAAAGTGTCCCCCTCACCCCCACTTCAGCCTCCAGTAGCAAATTCTGGTTGTTAATTGTACTTCTGACCAACTGGCTATAAATCAGAGTTTCCCACGACCCCCTCCTCAGGTTTGGTTAATTTGCTGGAGTGGCTCACAGAACTCAGAGAAATACTTTACTCACTAGATTAGCAGTTTATTATAAAAGAATATAACTCAGGAATGTCCAGATAGATGAGTTGCATAGGGCAAGGGCTGGGGAAAGGGATCGAAACTTCCATGCCCTCTCCAGGCACACCACTCTCCCCAAATTTCCATGTGTTCACCAACCACCGGGAAGCTCTCCAAAGCCAGCTCTTTTGGTTTTGTTTTTTTTGTTTGTTTGCTTTTGTTTTTTTATGGAGGGTTCATTACCTTGGCATGATTGATTAACTCATTGGCCATTGGAGATTATTTCAACCTTCAACCCCTCCAACCTCCTCGCAAGTTGGGGAGTGGGACTGAAAGTTCCAACACTTATCACAGGTTGGCTCCACTGGCAACCAGCCGCATCCTTATGGGCTTTCTAAAAGTTACCTTATTAACTTAACAAAAAAACACCTTTAGTGCTCTTATCACTTAGGAAATTCAAAGGGTTTTCTGAGCTCTATGCTCTGAGCTTCTTTGGGGACAGAGACCAATATTTCTTACTACTAATTGAAATATCACAGGAAATAAATACAAGTCTCCTAAGGCAATGATGGGTGAGCAGTGAATGAGCCCATGGTCTTAAGACAGAAAGAAGACCAGCATGGCTGGAGTGAAGGAACAAAAAGAGGCTGTGGAAGAAGAGTTCAAACAGACGGCATTACCCAGAACATGTAGGATCTCAGATGAAACGTAAGGGGTTTATATGTTATTCTGAGTATGATGAGAAGACGGTTATAGAGTCTGAGCTGGGCAGTGACAAGATTTGACCTTAAGAAAAATTCTCTTGGGTTGTGTTGGGAGCCCTTTGGGGAGAGCAGGGTCTAGAGGAAAAATAGAAACATCAGGCAAGAGACTGTTTTAATCATCCAGGCAGGAGATGATGGTAGTTTCCATTGGCGTGATCAGGGCTGCAATGGAATATTCACTTTTTTTTCAGCAGGCAAGCTCAGGAAAGGACATTTTAGGATGAGGAACATAATTAGAACTGAGTCAGAGATGTGGTCTTTCCAAGTGATTTAGGGCATAGAGTAAATGAGGGAGAGAGGAAAATACAGATGCAAGAAAGACTGAGGCCAAATTAGGAAGAGCTGCATTGATAAACTAAGGGGTCTGGACTCTTTCCTGCAGGAAATGAGACCACCAGGGGAATGGGCTGATGTAACATCAGCTTTTATAATTATAGGAGCCTTGCAAACAATGGTATAGAAGAGGCGGAAGGCAAGAGGTGAGGAAACAGAGTAAAATCGTAGCAGTTCACAAGAATAAGAAAAAACATGTTCATGTAATTAAGTATCTAAGGTACTTAAATGTTCTATGTAATGGGAATGATAATTATCCCTACTGCATTGATTTCTTGTAGTGTTAAATGAATTAGTGCGTGAAAATTGCTTAGAATGGAATCTGACACGTGTTAATCCCTCAATAAATATTAGCTACTATGTATATAACATAATAGTAACTAGTATTTCTAGGTACTTTTCTATGCACTAGTACCATTTCTATATACTTGGCCTGCAGGAGCTACACAGAGGAATACATAAACATTTGTCACTTGGTTGGGGCAGAAAGTACTATAGGAGCTGGGGTCCCAACTAACTAACTCACAGCAAACCTAAATGCCATAACAGTGATATATATATATATATATATATATATATGTATATCAATATATATATAGATAGATATACATATATGTATGCATATATATACATATATATGTATATATACTGTATGTGTGTGTATGTGTATATATGTATATATATATATACACACACACACACATACAGTATATATACATACATAGTGCTTTGGGAAGGTCTGGAGAGGAGAGAGTAATTTAGAATAGGTCAGGTGGAATGCATTTTGGTGGAGAGGAAGAGGATTTGAGAAGGAACTGGGTGAACATGAATGGGCAGGCACCTTGAGAGAACAAGATATGGTGTGGTATCAAGCTGAAAACAAGGTCTTTGAAATCTACTAGCTGTGACTGAATCCTGGCTGTGCCCTTTCCCGCTTCCTGATTTAGGGCAGCTCCCTCCGTCTAAACCTCAGTATCCTTATGTTGAAAATTGTATCAAAAATCTTATGTGTTGGGCTTCCCTGGTGGCGCAGTGGTTGAGAGTCCGCCTGCTGATGCAGGGGACACGGGTTCGTGCCCCGGTCTGGAAAGATCCCGCATGCCGCAGAGCAGCTGGGCCCGTGAGCCATGGCCGCTGAGCCTGCGCGTCCGGAGCCTGTGCTCCGCAACGGGAGGGGCTACAACAGTGAGAGGCCCGCGTACCGCAAAAAAAAAAAAATCGTATGTGTCTTATGAGAAATCATATATTTCATCTATGATGAGAAAATGAGTGCAGATGAAATGCTTAGCATGGGGCCTGGTACACCTTAAGAAAACAACCAATATTGCTATTATTTTGCTATTATATTTTGCTTCTTATTATGATTCAGCCAACTCAGTGCAGAGCATTACAAGTGTCCGCCCACTAATTTCTGTCTTCTTTTGAAGGCTAAGTCTTTCACTCTGTGTGAAGGGCAAATCCTGGCCTGACATTTGCATTTTGTTTCCTTGGTTTTCCCTGCCTTTGCCTCAGTATCAAGGAAATCTTCCTAACAAATTAAAAGATGATTTAAAGCATAGCTGCCCCCTCTTGCCTTAAGAGTGTGGCATTTTGATGCGATTTGCAGGCTTTCAGAATGGAAGATGCTCTATTGCATTAGCTCATGTGGCAATGAATCAGTGTCAGTATTCCAACCCACTAATGAGTCAGAACATCTGCATTATATGTGGGGATGTTAAGAAATTCTACTGCTGGGGGCTTCCCTGGTGGCACAGTGGTTAAGAATCCACCTGCCAATGCAGGGGACACGGGTTTGAGTCCTGGTCCAGGAAGATCCTGCATGCTGCGGGTCAACTAGGCCCATGCGCCACAACTACTGAGCCTGCGCTCTAGAGCCTGCGAGCCACAACTACTGAAGCCTGCACGCCTAGAGCCTGTACTCCACAACAAGAGAAGCCACTGCAGTGAGAAGCCCATGCACCAGAACAAAGAGTAGCCCCCGCTCGTCACAACTAGAGAAAGCCTGCATGCAGCAGTGAAGAAGCAACACAGCCAAAAATAAAATAATTTTTTTTTAATTATGAAAAGAAATTCTACTGCACAGGTATTTAAGAGTGACAAATGGTGAAGTGGAAACTTGTTTTTAAGGCAACAAAATCAGCTTCCCTGGTCTTCCTTTCCCACCCTTCTGTCTTCTCACCTTAAGACAAGTCAGCACATCTCTGCCCAAAGGCACATTTACATGTGACTATTAATGGGATGTTATAAACTATACTCACAGGGTTGGAGGGAGCTTTAAAATATGTAGTTCGACTCCTACACATTGTTGTGCAGAGTAAGCTTAAGTGAGCCCTGGAGTGAACAGCTTACTACTTTTCTAGGCTTCCCATCCCATTTTTGAACAGCTATGACTGCTCATATATTCTTTTATTTTTTTAATTTATTTATTTTTTTGCGGTACACGGGCCTCTCACTGCTGTGGCCTCTCCCGTTGCGGAGCACAGGCTCCGGACGCACAGGCTCAGCGGCCATGGCTCACGGGCCCAGCCACTCCGCGGCATGTGGGATCTTCCCAGACCGGGGCACGAACCCGTGTCCCCTGCATCGGCAGGCGGACTCTCAACCACTGCACCACCAGGGAAGCCCTATTCTTTTATTTTTATACTCATCTTAAACTGTATCTCCCTGTAGCCTATACCTACTTGGTGAAACTCAACCTTCTAGCCTTCTTTTAATTTGAGCCCCTCAAATATTTTAAAACCCTGAGCACATTGTCTTGAGTCTGTCTTGTCTCAGAATTCTTGCCTGGCTTCTCTTACTCAACCATCTTGTTGGTTCTAAATGTTCACTCACTGTATATTTGGGCACTTACTCTAAAATGTTCACTCACTGTATATTTGGGCACTTACTGTGGGCACCAAACTGAGTGATTTTCAGGTGCCATTCACTCACTTCTTTCAGTTACTCAGAGTAGATAAGGAAGTAAAGGCAGAGGCAGTTTAACCTGTGTAAGCTCATCTCGTAGAAGAGGATATGGAATTCCAATCCATGTCTGCTTGACCCCATAGTGCACAGTGCTGGCAAATATATTGTAATGCCTTCTCATCCCCCCATGATTGAAACTTCTTGTGCAAAATTCAAAACAGAATCAGTGTAATAGTAATAATACTAATCTTACTATTATGGCTTTTGCAAAATTGCTATGATTGATTGAGAGCTAACTGATCTAGTACCTTGACTGTTAACTCTTACCTTCTTCACAGCAACTTTGAAGTGAGTGCTCATTTTACAGATGAGAAAACCAAGGCACAGAAAGATTGAGTCACTTTCCCAGAGTTATGCAGCTGCTGAGTAACAGAACTAAGATTCAAAGCCTGAAAATCTGCCTCAAGAACCTTTACTCCAAAGCCTTATGCTGTAACCCCATATTCCCAAATCTTGATGTTATAAATCTAAATCAACATACATTTGCATCAGCAGTATCAGCACCTCCCTCGTGATGCCTGTTGAACTAGCAAGTGAAATGTGTGTGTGTGAGCGCTTTGATTTATAAGAAAATGTCTCATGCTGTTAAGCCGTGTCTTCCCCATACTGTAATTATCCAGTGGGAGTTTTCTGCATGCCAACCATTTATCCCTATTAAAGACCAGATTTAGGGATTCAACCCATTGGCCTCAGCCTGATGAGACTCCTTTCATTCCCTCGTTGATCATTCCATACCCATTTTCCAAACTTTGTGCCAATTACTAAAATAATAAACACATCTTTAAAGCCTTCATCTAAGTCATTAACAAAATCTTTTGCACAAGGTTGAATTAATACATTCTTAGGAAAAGGATCTTTAGACTTCTAGGAGGGTCTTTAGACTTTAAACATTTGACAGACTCTTATTAAGCAACCACTATGTGACAGGCATCTTAGTAGCCATGGTAAATGCAACTTTCTGCAAAAATAAACTATTTCCTCATGATGGTTTCAGCATACAAGTGAGACAAATACGTTAATCAGATAATATAAATTAATAACTATCCTGAAAAACTTATAAAGGGTCAATAAAAATTGTTTCTCTGAAGAAGTGATGGTTGCATTGTAATCTAAACAGCTGAACTAACTAGGTAAAAAGAGGAAAAAGGCTGGACAGTCTCTTTAATTAGCTCTGGTTATAGGTGAAATTAACTTGGTCAAGCCATTGTCCTCCTAGGATGCAAAATTGACAAAGACAGAGCATTAGTGTTAGAATAAACCTTAATATTCTAGCTGACAGTTGTCCAAACTTGGTGCTTTGTGTGATGCAGGGTTATATCATAAATTAATAGTGCCCTCTTTTAAAAAAGTTCCTGAAACTACGCTTAAGAAATTCTGAGTTAAAGTTAAACTATTTTCTTAACTGTAGAACTTTTCAGATCCTTTGTTGCATTTAAATATTTTGTGAATCTCTAAGAGGGAGTTACAGAATATGGTGTTTCCTAGATTTATTTGACTGATATTCTACTCTTCTATGCTTCAGCTCTTAATTTTTTTCCAGTTTCCAGAATATAGTTTGGGAAACAATGACCTATTTCAACCCAACCCCTCAACCCCCAGTGCTTGACGTCTTTCTAAAACATTCCTATGAAATTGTTACCTTTGTTGAACAGCCTTAATGAATGAGAAACATACCCAGTGATTTTTTTCAAATAAATGAAATACTTAGGACTCTGACTAATTATCTTAGTCCTATGAACTTATGTCGTTCCCTTTGCTTAGTCTATTGGTAGCAGAAGCACAGAAATGGTCATTATATTTTGTGACTCTTAGGAGAAGAACTGTTTATTCCGAAGTTGAACATTAGGTTGGGGCAGAACCATTAGAGCCTGGATTAGTCATATTTTATTTTTATAAGAAAGCCACTTGATGCTCTACAAGAACCACTTTCTAAACTTCATTAATAAATAAAAAATAAAGAGGCTGCATATGAATAAATGATGAAAGTGCCTCCCTTGGTAATTTTTTTAAGTTTCTGAAAATAGTTCCAATCTTCATCTACAAACTTAATGCAGTTAGAAGAGCCACTGAGAATGTCATTATGTTGCATGTTTGTCCGTAGACGTGGGGAGACAGAGGAAAACCTAACACTTGAGATATGTCATCTTTGAATGTGTAGAGCACTTATTCACTGCAAATTATTTACAGTATTTTTCTTGATTGCTGTGGATTGTGGATTGTCAAAAAGGGGCAGGATTTATAAATGAAAAGTGCAGAAGAATCAGATGGCCTACTGGAGTGGAGCTGATCACTTTAATATGCTAATATAGCATCACTGTTCCTAGGATATGCTTCTGTTATTACTCATATATTGCATTAACTTGTTTACATGTCTTTCTCAGTACTAGCCTGAGAGGTTTTTTAGGTCAGGGCCCTGTCTGGTTTTACTTTATAATCCTAATGCTTAGCCTACCTCCTGATATAAAGTAAAGGTTCAAGAATTGTTTGTTAATTTTATTGCAATGAATATCATATTCCTAGAATTGTACCTCTAAGACCCAGTTGAGTTTCAATCATGAAAGTTTAACAAAATCACCCTTCCTGGTGTTACAAGATCAGTGGATAGATTGAAATCAGCCTTTGTATGGGAGTATTTACGCCAGGGAGTTGCATAAGCAATACAAATGACCCCCGCACCCCACCAACCCTGTTGGAAGCTGGCTGCTAAACACAGCACAAACACAACGCTTCCTGTGCCTCCGGTATTTGCTCCCCAGTTCTCTTTCCTTTTCTCTTGCTCTCTGAGGCAAACGGTTGGAGGATCTTGTGTTTAGAGTTTGCCTCTTTAACCTTGACTGATTCTGTGTCTGACCCCAAAAAAAAAAAAATTCTTCCTGACTCTTTACACCTCTCTCTCTCTCCTCTCAAATTTAGGGGTAGCAAGGCTCATTCAGACATTGGCTTTGACTGAAGGAAATCTATTTTGGTTGGAATCTTGCCATTAAGGACCATAGCATGGGGCATAGGGAAAAGCATGGATTTCACAACTGGAGTCGAAATCCTCCCTCCACCTCTTCTCTCTGTGTCTTGGAAGGAGTTACTTAACCTCACTTATTCTCTGTCCTGTAACCTGTGAAGGAGACAATATAACAATTGTACAAATTTACCGGGAGGATTATATGAGATCACGCATCTGAAATCATTGAACAGAGTGCAGAATAAGTAGACGATAAACACAGCCATCTTATTATGCCATGTTTTCCTTTTAGGATTAGAACTGTATCCTTACTCCATCAACAGCACGTCTGTGTTTAAATATGACTTGGAGACAAAGGACCTAGAGCAGATGCCAGGCTTTGCCACCGAAGGGTAGTATGATCTGAGCAGAGCTCCCTGAATCTCAGTCTTCCCACTTGTGAAGGAGGATAACGATGTCTCACTTGCTGCCCTCACAGCACAATTGAGAGAATCAAATGATATAATAAATCTGAAAGAACTTGGAAAACAAATATGAGGACTCCTACCAAGGGGCAGCCTAAAAATGCATGTGTCATGAACAAACAATTCCATTTTTCAGGAATTTAACTAGAAGAAATTCTTAGAAAAAGAATACATACAGAATATTCATAAAGCAGATAATTGCAGTGGTGTTACTGATAAGAAAATTAAAAATAAGCTAAATACTCAATGAGAGTGAATTTTAAAAATAGATTAAAATACATTCATGTAGTGGAATGGTCTGCAATTACAGTCATTTTCTAATAAACTTGAAAGAATGGATACCACGCTGCTTTTAAAGAAGTTGTCACTGAGTGGTAGGATTCTCGGTGACTTTACTTTTCACTTCTTTGTATGTTCTAATCACTCTGTGATTAATATACACCACTTGTGTAATATTAACAATAATAATAATAGTAAATGTCTTAGAAGAATATTATTATCATTGTACGGAGTCCACAACATATTGTTAAGTAATAATAATGATGATAATAATAAAAAAAATTACAAAACAGTACCCAAAGTATGAAGAACATAGTAGCAGTGCCAGTGTGTGAATGGAGAGGGCCGTGAGTAAATGGTTTCATATCTTGTGCATTTTGGTCTCTTAAACATCCATGCATTGAGTATATATACTTGTGTAATTGAGGGAGAAGCACCACAATACATTAAAGAAATATGGGGGACTGATATTTAGATATTGTCATTTTATCATTCAATCAGCAATAGTCACCGTTTAGACAGAGATACTTTTCTGATCGGTTCCAGAAGAGCTGATATTCTAAAAGGATAGTCTAAAGTAGGGGTCCCCAACCCCCGGGAGCACGCAGCAGGAGGTGAGCGGCGCCCAAGCGAGCAAAGCTTGCATTACCACCTGAACCATCCTCCCCATTGCTCGCGTTACTGCCCAAATCATCCCCCCAACCCCGCCGCCCCCCCCTGCCCCCCGCTCCCCGTGGAAGAATTGTCTTCCATGAAACCAGTCCCTGGTGCCTAAAAGGTTGGGGACTGCTGCTCTAAAAGAATCTCTCTTGATCTTCAGTCTCGTATAGTTGTAAGGCCTTAGCCCACACCTTGAAAATTATCTGATATACTTAAGGGTTTCTCTTTTTTATATTAAATGGGGAGTTCTCTTTTCTTTATATTAACTGGAGAAAGGGGGAATAACTCAGTAAGAAATTGGACTTTTCAAGTCAGATCAACTCTTTTTTCCTCCCAGTTACAGAAAAAGAAACTTTCTTCCTTTGGGCACTGCTATTCTTATACATTAAATGTGGTAGTGAAGAAAACATGGCCATGATGGTGGGGAGAAGTGTGTGTGTGTTTGGGGGTGGGAGTAGGCAGCTGAAGTATGGGCCTTATATGAATGCCACTGAAAGGAAGCATTCCTTACATGATTCCCAGATGGGAATGCATTTAATAGAATGTCCTACTCATACTTTACTCTGGCATCCTTCTCAACATAGGGGGACTAGGCCCCAGAAGCTTAGGTTATACTAAGTAATCCTACTTCCCTGGCCCCAGCTTATGGACCATGATGGAGATACATGTCCTGGGATGACTCATATGCAAGTAAAATTCTCAAGACACAGGTTCTAGGCAAACTCTGAAATGTAGTCATAGTATTGGCAGTGTCCTAAGATTCAGGAGCTATCATGGTTGGCTCCTGGGAGGTCGCCTGACTTCTAACTCCTAAGGCCTGATTGTTTAACTCCATCTTCCCTTTTATGAACTATCCTGCCTTCCTTCTAATAAATTACCCCCCTTTTATTCTAAGGAACTGGGCAGAGTCAGTTTCTGTTGCTTATTCTGCAGCCGAAAGAATGTTAACTAATGACATATGTATCTATCCCCTGCACCCCACCCAAAAAGCCATCACTTGGATGAAGAGCATGAGATTCCTCATCTTAATATTAACTATATCATTGATAATGGATATCAATGCACTTGTCCTGAATCTACTTTTAGGAAACAGTACATAGAATGGACTTATACTAAATCTGTAGTTAAATGACCCAAAGTTGCCTGAGAGGGAATTGCTGGAATGGGGGTTATGTAGAAAAAGAAGAATCAACATGCATTAATTGGGAATCATGAATTGAAATGGGCTTGGAAGACAAAGGGGAAAATTGGTGGCTGTGAGAGATGTAGATAGATTAGGACCTGAAGTTTTGTATTTGAGCTGAGCAAGTAGGGAAAAGTGTTATGCTCTGCTACACTTTTTAAAGTGTAAAAAAATTTACTTAACATTGTTCTAATGTTTCCATGTCCTGCATGCATGTTATTTCTAGACCTAATCTAATGTCTGTATGTAGTCTCTCCATCCCTGATTTTCGATTAGGCCATGCCGTCTTCAATTATCTCAAAGTACACTGAAAATTTACCAAAGATTCTTGGGCTTCCCTGGTGGCACAGTGGTTAAGAATCCGCCTGCCAATGCAGGGGACACGGGTTCGATCCCTGGCCCGGGGAGATCCCACATTACGCGGAGCAACTAAGCCTGTGCGCCACAGCTACTGAGCCTGCACTCTAGAGCCCATGCTCTGCAACAAGAGAAGCCATGACAATGAGAAGCCCGCGCACCACAAGGAAGGGTAACCCCCACTTGATGCAACTAGAGAAAGCCCGTGAGCAGCAACGAGCCAAAGATAAAAACAAATAAATAAATTATTTTTTTAAAAAAGAAAATTTATCAAAGATTCTTGAAACAGAATTAAATGTCATACCTGCTAATTATAAAAATAAATGCAGGTAAGAGATAGTTTATGTCATGGAATTAAACTGATGGCTTTTAGATGCTGCACGTTCATGGAGGTTTGGAACTGCTGATTTGGGAACTGCAAGATAGAGCAAATATATCAAAAGATGCAGGCAGAGAAAGCTGTGCTTGTGATGAGGAAAGATTGAGAGCTGGTGACAAAAACTGTTGAGTTGAGAACACCTTGCCACTTACGATAGTTAAGATAGCTTCCTTGCCTTGGGCTCTTTATTTTAATGTAGATGTCTGAGAGTGCGTGGGTGATTGAGGGAAATGGAGAGAGGTTATATGTCTTCACAGGGCAAGATGGCAATTGAATGACTACCAAACCCATCCCCTGTGATGTTAATATATGCACTCATTGTTCCACCCTCTTTTCTAGTAACAGTAAACAACATTTGTCACTGGCAACAGACTACTTTTCACTTCCGAACTGATAGTGAACCAACGTTTGTATTTCAAGTACCAAAGTTCAGGCTGCAGAAGCAGGAGGCCCAGAAAAGATGTATGCGGTGGGTGGAGAGAGAGAACAGGACAAGGTTCACATGTGCAAATAGGCAGATTGTTCATAAGTCTGGCCTCCATGACAGGAGATGGCCTAATGCCTCATTCATTCCTGCAGAGATGACGATGATACATCACCCCTCTCAATCTGAAACTAAGTAATGCATTCCAAAAAAACCTAATTTGCACATGCTTAATGTGTTCATTAAGCTATTAGTCTTTCAACAAGAGATTTAATAGCAAATTAACATTTCTTTTAAATAATTTAAAAAAATCACCCCTTCCCCCAAGCCCCCAGTTAATACAATTATTTTGTGTTTTGAGTAAAATGGGCTACAGGAGAAAGCACTTGGCACTAGATTGGGGGTGAGAAAGACTATATTGGGTTCTTCTCATTTATACACAGTCACCCTGGGGCATTATTTTCTTTGAGTTACAAATATTTCTGGGGAATAAAAAGTCTATTGGAAGTAGATATGAGAAGGTCAAAGACAGAAAATCCGAAAGGGCTAGTTTTGTGAACTGAATCATGAAAAAAAAAAAACTGGCTTTCCCTTGGGCTTCCCTGGTGGCGCAGTGGTTGAGAGTCCGCCTGCCGATGCAGGGGACACGGGTTCGTGTCCCGGTCTGGGAAGATCCCGCATGCCGCGGAGCGGCTGGGCCCGTGAGCCATGGCCGCTGAGCCTGCACGTCCGGAGCCTGTGCTCTGCAACGGGAGAGGCCACAACAGGGAGAGGCCCACGTACTACAAAAAAAAAAAAAAAAAAAAAAAGGCTTTCCCTAATCATAAAGTTTGTGAAACAATAAAATTGACTTTTTTTGGTCAACATTCAAATATCAATATTTACCTAACATTCACTTAGCTCCTGTTACATGTTAGGCACTAGGCTAGGTGATGTAAGAGGCTTAACATATAGAAACAAATAACATGTATTCTTTCTCCCAGTAAGGTTTTGTTGAATATCTATTCGTGTGTCATGTTGAGCAAGATGAATAAATCATGGGCTCTCTTCTTGGGGGAAGTTCCAGATTGCCAACTGAAAAAAAAATTGCACAACCTAAAAGTTAAGAATTATGCTTTATTCGGTGGACAAAACTGAGAACTTAAGCCTGGAAGACAGCCTCTCAGCTCTGAGGGACTGCTTTGAAGAGGTAAGGGAGGAGCCAGGACATATAGGAGTTTTTGCAACAAAGACCAGGTAGTCGGAACATCAAAAGATGACTGTTAATTAAAGAAAACCAGACATCTCAAGTTAATGAATTGAGTGTTTTTTTTTTTTATTTATGAGAAGATACAAGAGTCTGGGCTCAGTGAAATCATTCCTTTGATAGGCACCTTAACTATCTAGGGCCAGTATGTTTTTCTCCATCCTGAATCCCCTCAGGGTACACAGGTGGGGGTGGCTGCAGTGGCTGAAAGCTTGATGGCCACAACATCCTTTGTCTCCTGATATGGCAGGTGACATTCTTAGTCCACAAGATGAATTTGAAAGATAAGCATGTAAGCAAAAAATTCATATCTAACTTGCTAAATCTTAAAAAATATAGGAATAGATAAAGTGCTTTGAGAGCAAAGATAAAGGAAATTCTAACTCTAGTGGGAAATTCAGAGAAAGCTTTATAAATAGAGTGCACTTTAGGCTGGAACTTAGAGATTGGCACGCACTAGACACAAAGAGAGGCGTGGAGAATGTACTCCAAATGCAGTGACGGCACGGGTAAAGGTACAAAAGAAAACGTATAATGCATAATTTTAAAAATGACTTGCCTCACATCCCCTCCGTTCCCTAATTAACAATTGCTTGAATCTGCCCATTGGAACTCAGGGAAGGTCATGGTGACCTAATGAAGCCTATTTCCTGTAATCAAGAAATGGGGGACACAGAAAGGCTTTTGTGCCCAGGATCCCCACAGAGCCTTGCTCGGTATCATTATCACATTGGAGGTTAGGATTTCAACATATAAATTTTATGGTGATGTAAACATTCAGTGTATAACAGCTACTCTACTGGACATTACTCCTATTCTTTCCTCCCTGGCTTTCAAAGCATTTTATTATACGAGTTTGAATCCACTTCTCTAGAAAAGCAGAGAAGACATGGAGAACATATTGATTAGTGTCCACAGATAAATTTATATTGCATTCTGAAAATGGGCTCTACCAAGAAATATAACTATTATGTTCCCGCTGAGAAGAAAGCCTTTTTCACTTTCAGTAATTAACTATCTCTGGGTAAAACAAATTCCTGTGTATTCCATTAAATAAATATGGGATTTTACAGCAGTTTCAACAAATATAGCTCAAGGACATTGCCTCATATCTTCTATTCCCACCCTCATAAAATTTCCTATTTGTTTGTATCATCCATGGAACATTATGCACTTTTTTAATAGACTATCGTATTGCATGTATTCTCTCCCTTAAGTATATGTCTTCAAAATGAACCCAATGAGATTCTCATTTTTACTTTAATGAATTATATTTAAAATTAAAATCTGGAGTAAAATGCACCATATTCCTCAGTCTGTTAATAGCAGCGTGCATTATTCTTCCGTCACTGTGTACATACTGCTTTGGTTTGAGGAAGATCCTTAAATTATTTCTGAGAAAAGACTATGCTGATTGACAACTACACAATACTAGTTATTAATATTATTCCACGTCTGACAGATTTCTTCCACCGTGATATACTTTGCAAGTTCCTGGGGTAAACTTTGATTTGTCACCTTGGGAACCAAAGAAAGAAGAAATGAATCTTGAAAAAGCTCAGAATCCATCTTTTTGGAAAAGAGTAAAGAATCAAATGAGTAAATAACATCAACATCAATATTTGATGTCTACATGCACACCCGAACTTTGAAGAACATCTATCTTCCTGCCACTAATGATTTTGTTCCAGATGTAATCCAAATATGTTTGCAAATGGGGAACAGAGGGGTTAGCACAATTTACTTTGTAAGCAGTTGGTGTTTATTATAGCTATTTTTGTTTCTTTTAAAACATATATACATTTCAAAGTGATATGGCACCCTGCACTATGTTTGAAATGACAGTAGAATAAATCTAAACTTGCCTTTGGCTTTGCTCTGCTGTTCATCTTCTTGAAAGAGAAACAATATGGTGTGATGGCAACAATGTGGGTTTTGGAGTCAAGACAAAGTATCACAAGTAGGGATATGAACAAACTCCCCATTTATGCCTCTGATTTCCTATATGACTTTGAAAAAGCCAATAATGGCAAGAATAGTAAGAATAACTGAGTATGATGTATTGCATATTAGGTGTTCTACTAAGTGATTTACATGAAATACCTCTTTTGTAGTCTTCATATCTTCTCTATAAACAGTGTGCTATTACTATTCCAATTTTAGAAGTGAGAAAACCAAGACATAGTGAGGTGAAATGATTTGCCCAAAGACCCAGAGCTAGAGAGTGAAAAGATAAAATTCAGAACCTCACCTCAAAGCGGTCACATTCTACGCTCTTTTCTTGAGCACTATGTCTGAGACATTACAAAGTACAGGTGACTAAACAATAACAATATCAGTAACAGTAATAATACAAACTGGTTAGGTGCTCACTGTGTGACTGCCACAGTCCTGAAAATGTAATAATTTTAATTTCATAAACTCTCACTGTAAGCCTGTGAGGTAGATCCTCTTATAGAAAAGAAAGGGAAGGCATGAGAAATTAAACCCTAGGTCATATAGTTAATAATGATTAGGAAAAGAATCTGAATCTAGGTATTCTGACTGCAGATGCTACTTTTTTTTTTTAACTGTTAAGGTCCATCTTAAATACTTGTTGAATGAATGAATAAATTTTCCCTTTCTTAGTCCTAATTCTTCATTACAAAATGGCTGTGAATGTAATGTAGCTCCCAATTACACTGGGAGCTACATTACATAGCTCCCAGTGTAATGAAATATATAGATCACAGTTTTGTGAAGGTAGGCATCATTATCATTCTCATTTGGTGAGGATCATATCAGCTTTTATGAGTCTGGAAAAAGGTTTGGCAGTGTTGTCAACTTTACTTATTCAGGAAAGGGTAGAGCAGAGACTTAAACCTGGCTTTCAGAGGCCAGATGCTTTGTTCCTCACCTTCTCCATGTTGCCTCATCTAAAGTGAATGGTCTTGTTGAAAGGTACTTATTTATTGGATGTTTTGTCATTGCAGACTTGTGCTGTTCCTTAGACCACCTGTTCCTTCATTTATTACAACTTGGAAATAACTATATCCAATTTAGTGTTAGGCAGTGGTAGCGGGTAGAGAGCTGAGTCACTGGGTTGTTCAAACGATTTCTAAAAGCCATTTGCAGCCTGAAACATGGAACGTTCAGCCAGAGAGACTTGACACACTGAAATTCAGATCTATCTTTCTGGCAGCAAACTATCACTGGGTCCTGGGAAGCCTGAGTCCGGGTGAGCTGAGGAGTAATGAAGCCCTGCTTTTCATGTCATTGACTCTGGTATTTCAAGCACCACATTCATAAGAGTAGACGCAAACTGCCAGGTCCCTCTCTACTTCACTAAACTGAAAGGGTTCCGCAGGGGAATATGGCAACAGGGATGAAAGAAAAATAACGTTCCATTTTCCACTGTACAAAAAGAAGGTGCTGACAATGTTTATTCAAAAGAGTAACCTCTGGAAATGGTGTTGGGACATGGTGACATTATGCCTAGCCATGCTTCAGTAAAGACATCCAGCATCCTTGGAGGGTGGAGAAAGAGTGTTGTTATTATGGTCTTTTATTTATTTATTTATTTATTTATTTTGAGTGTAAGCAGTGAAGAAATTCAGGACTAAGGAAGTTTTCCCATCTCACCTCAATTCCCTCTGTGTAGCAGCTTGGAGTTTCGGTTGCCATTAATAGAAACTCAGATGCAAATTAGCTTAGATTAAAAAGATTTAATGGATCCCATGATAGAAAATCCAAAGTTACCAGCTTCAGACATGCTGGATATAGGAGCACAAATAACATAATGAAGATCCATTATTTCCCTCCCAAGTGTGTTGTCTCAGCTTCCTCTATTTTGACTCTGTTCTCTTAGTTTTGTTGCACCATGGTTCCAATATTGCTTCCAGTATCTTTCAGGACTACTGCTTTCTTAGTCCCTGTCCAGCAGAGAAAAAAGGATCTCCTTTCTTAATAACATTTAAAAATGTCCCAGAATTGAGTCCCTTTGTCTCTCATTGGCTTTGCTTGGGCCATGTGTCTATACCTGAAACAATTTTGCTATTGAATTACAGTATTTGATTCCCCTAAGCCACCCTTAGAGTTACAGATGGACTCAAACTTCAATGGAACATTTAGACTCAGAATGGAGGAAAGCTATCCATTTCCAAATAAAATATGGGATTTTTACAAAGGGAGATGCAAGGGATGTTGGGTAATAAAACCAAACCATGGAAATAAAGACCAATTAATTTCTAATCAGTCACAGAACTAAAAGAACCTTTACATCTTATCTAGCCAAGAGATTGCAAATTCATGGCTCAAGGAGTCAATTTATCCCCAAAATGGGTTTTATATGACTTGTAAAGGTTGTTTTATTGTAATTTGAGTTAATACATAACATCTAAAAAACAAAAAAATCCAGATTTTCATGGTTTCTCCCATGAAACTGGAAGATTAAATACCTCTGAGCCAACATTCTGGCTTGGCAGTTGTCAGCTGAAGATGAGCAGTTGCTTTCTCCTTTAAGCCAAAGCCAGATGCTCCAGTTTACTGCAGTCTGTACTGTAGTCCAGTTTACTGTAACTATTCTATATCACCTCCTCAACACTGAAGCCTGGTCTGAGTATTCAGAATTGAACACATTTGCCCTGCTTGTATCCTTGAGGCAGAAATATGTTTCTCTATAAAAAGGCAGAGGGTAGCATGAGTGGTTCATGTGTATCAAGAACATGGGAGTAGACTTATAGTTTGGGAAAGCAAGGAATAGCCCTGACAGTTTAGTAAGCAAACACTTTGATACACACAATGTGCTTAGATTAGGAAAAGTAGGCTTAAAAAACCAAACAAACAAAAAAAACAAAAAACCTCATGGCAATTCTCTGAGGTAGGTATTTTTTTGCTTTTGTTTATTGGGCTTTGTTTTCTTTTTGTTTGTTTGTTTTTTGCCTGTGACACCGCACGGCTTGTGGGATCTTAGTTCCCCGACCAGGAATTGAACCCTGTGTCCTTGGCAGTGAAAGCTCAGAGTCCTAACCACTGGACCACCAGGGAAGTCCCGAAAAGTAGACTTTTGCATTTGGAACCCTGGGTCAGTTTCATTCACCATCATTTTACAGATGGTGAAGTTGAGACCAAAGATGACAGAATCTTACTAAGATGCTACAATAAGTAGTGGGTCCACACCTTCTGCCTCGGACCTTTACCTGACACATAAACACACACACACACACACACACACACATACACACTGTAGAAAATTGGGAAAATAGAGGGAAAAGCATTTTATTTATTTAAGTTGTAAAAGTAATGTAAATATTTACAGAAAAAAACTCACCCGTAATCCCACACACTAAAACCAGTAAATTATTTTTCTACCTTTTTTGCCAGTTTTAAGTTAATCCCCATTATTTTGCATTGTAATTATTATATACCTGCAACACTATGCTCTGCTTTGCTAAACATCTCAAGAGCATTTCTTTATTATATAGTGTTCATCATTGTTAAGTATGTAGATAATAGCCTAAGAACAAATGTGCTATAATTTTTGTAACCATTTGTCTTCTCTTTTTTTGGACATTCCTTAAACTATTCTTGTGTTTTTTATTCTGCATTCCGTTCCAATCTCCCAATCAAGTGCACATTGCTTCGCAGAACCCTGTCCTCTTTCCCAAGCATTCAGAGAAACAGTGAGTGGGCAAGCTTGAGGAAGATTTCATAATGGGTGGGAGATCTTAACCTAGGTTTTAGAAATTGGTAAATTAAGAAAAAAAAAAAGCCAAAGGTAAAGTTTCAGATTGGCCACAGGCAAAGAAGTATAAAGGAATAATGTTTCTTATTAGAAATAGCTCTACATGTTGAAGAGGAATTCAAACATATTAAGCCAGTTCCAAGATTCCCATAAATGAAAGTACAGAGGAAAGAGAGCAAGCATGTTCTGATCTAGGGCTCAAATAATTTGTCAATATGCTTGTTCTCACACCTTTTTTCTCTATTTATTGGCTCTTCTATATTATTAAGTGGGTTCCATCCATGGAGCCCTGGAGAGTGCTACTGACACCCTGATTTGCATTCTTCTGGTACCATGACAACCAAGGAAAGATAATATTTCCAGGCAGAAGAGTCCCAGGGACACAAGACTATTTTTGTTCATGTACCCATTCCCCAAATAATTATGGTGGTCAGACAGGTAAATATTCATTCATTCATTTAGTCACTTGTTTGTTTTGTTCAGTCTCGTGTTCCATGATCGCTTTTGTGATCTGAGAGCATGCAGTGAATTAGAAGAGGAAAGAGAAACAGAGAGAAGTACGAAGGCATCTGAAAATACTACCTACCAACTAGCTCAAACCTGAAGTGACAAGGAGTTAACTTTTGAGGGAGTAGGTGAAAGCAAAGGATTAGAAATGGGTAGACCATTCAACAAATGTTTATTGAGTCCTTAAAGTGTTCTAACTCCATTATATGAATTGAAAGAATATGCAAATGAATAAAATGTCATCCTGGCCCAGAGGGAACTGTTTGCTTTTGGAAGCAAGAGGAGAAATGCAGGTGCTACTAAATTGGGTCCTAAAGAGAATGGTGTCAGCTTTAAGTGCTATGAGAGGAAGTGCTGGAGGAATTCATCTTGGGCTGGAGATAGTCAGGAAAGCCTTATGGGAGAAATAAGCCTTTGAAGGATAAACAACTGAATATCAAATGGTAGTGATATGCACAGTGTGTGTTAAAGATGAGGAAGAGCCTTAAAGCTGGAATAGTGAAAAAGAGCAGGAAGTAAGTTTGGAAAAATGAGTAGGACCCATTGCAAGAGAGTCTCAAATGTGAGACCTAGGGCACTGAACTTGATTTTTTTTTTTTTTTTTTCATTATGAGATGCCTTCAAAAGATTTGACCCCAATGGCTTTGAATTGTTTTTTAATTGTGTTATGTGTGGAAGGTAAAATGTACCAGGATGAGAAAACCTAAAGGCATTATATATTCATCAAGAGTACCCTATAAATAACCACAGAAATATGAAAATAGGTTTAGCCATGCTAAAAATAAAAAGAGAGAGAGAAAGACACTTATCAAAAGATTCATAAGGCCAGGTGTTTATCAAGGATGTGGTCAAACAAACATCCTCATACACTTCTTTCTTTTCCTGAGTGTAATTCCCTAGAGGAAAATAAAGCAATACAGATTAACATTAAGTATGCATATTATTTAAATCAAGAATTTGAATTCTAGGAAACTATCCTAAGTATCTGGAGAGATCACTGGTTAAGTATGTTCAATACAACATTGTCTGAAATGAGAAAAAAATGAAAACAGGCAATATAACTAAAATTGGGTTATTAATTTAATAAATGATTTGAAAATCATTCCGTGGGATGCTATATAATATTGGAAAATAATGTGGTTATGTATAAAAATTAATATAATATATTGCATTTTAAAACACAAAGTTGGAAAGACTATACACCAAACTGAACAGTGAGTGTCTAAGGGGCTTGAGGAGTGAGAGCATAAAATAATTTGTATTTTACTTTATACAGAGCAGTAACTTTAAAATATCTTATAACAAGAATTAATTTCATTTAAAATCAGCAAAATATGCACATATGAATTTAGCTAAAAGAAAGGAAATTATGAAAGTATAAGTAAACCAGGCAGAAGCTGATTAAATGACTGACTAGAAAGAATCAGTGAAAAGAAGTAGGAAACAGCCTGGCTGTCTAAAGTCCAGCAGATATTGAGGCAATTAACTAATGAATTTGAACATCAATTTAGAGAACTGAAGTAAAGGTTCCACTTGACAAAATATGTCTGGCTGATCTGTTTGTCAGGTATCAACCTGCATATCACATTATCCTATGGAAGAAATAAAATAGAAATATTTGACTATGCAATAAAGGTAGGCTGAGTGTTAAGAATGCTGGAAAAATCAAAATCTGAGTTTGCAAAAAGTTAATTAAGCCATTAGAATTCATATCACAAAAGGCGCTTGCTATTTATGAAAAGAGTCACCCTGGGGAGCTTTGAAAAAGCACGTGTTTTTAATGCAATTAAGAAGCCACTACATTTATAAACCTTCTATTAACCCAAAGCTTGTCATGACCACTGCAGCTGCATGAGTAGGGTTCATCTGTAGTTTCCCCCTCCATGATACTTAACGTGGTTTCCACTTGGCTGTGGCCTTGTGGACCTGGTGGAAGTACAGTACTAAAAACTAAACTAAAAATGGAATGGTTGACATTTATATGATGAAATTGATCCATGTAGACAGACACTCTGAATAAATCAACCTTTAAAACTCATAAAATCTTGTTTTCTGTAATATTTTGTATACTTGGCAAAAGCATTTTTATAATGCACAGACTTTTAGAATTAAGAGAGCCTCTGACATCCATATAGTTCAATCTCCTCATTTTATATCTTTTTGTTTGTTTTTGGTTTTGTTTTTGCGGTACACGGACCTCTCACTGTTGTGGCCTCTCTAGTTGCGGAGCACAGGCTCCAGACGCGCAGGCTCAGTGGCTATGGCTCACGGGCCCAGCTGCTCCGCGGCATGCGGGATCTTCCCGGACCGGGGCACGAACCCACGTCCCCTGCATCGGCAGGCGGACTCTCAACCACTGCGCCACCAGGGAAGCCCTCATTTTATATCTTTAAGAGATAACCCAAAGGAGTTAGAAAGCTTGTCCCCGACCACCTTTCCCACTTGTGGAAGATGGAGAGCTAGAGAGATGTCCCCTAAGTCCAACTCCAAAATCTTTTCCCACCAAACTGTGTTAGTTACCTCATTCCTTTCTTAGGGTTACAGCTTTACTTTGACACAGGTAAGGCAGGGGTTGTTTTTACTCTAATATTACCACTAGCAACTACCAGTAATTACTAGTTACTCTGGTAAAGGGCTTAGTAAATCTTGCCCTGACCAGATACACACACACACACACACACACACACACACACACACACACCACAAAACAAACGTTGTATCCTGAAAGTTAAGTTCTCACTTTGATCTGGCTCCTTCTTTTCTTCTCTTTAGCCCTGTTACCTTCTTTAAAGAACTCACTCATTTCCACATCGTCAATAATTATCTGTTTCTATGTAGGTGATACTCAGATATTCATCTCCATCTCTGGAATCTCTCCTTAAAATTCAGTAATATATTTCTAATAGTCTTATGCTTCTTTCCCATTCTGGTGAAATACTGAAGCCAGCACAGAGAGAAAAATTTAGGTAACAGAAGGAAAGAGTATGAAGGGTATCTGACTTTCTGGACTTATACTTGAAATAAGCAAAAAGCTGTCCCTGCCCATTCTGTACTTCAGTACCTGAACCAGTACATACTATTTTTAATCATTAGTTAAAATTGAGCTTCTGCTACTTACATGATTGACTGTGATAGAGTATTGTCGAATCCATAAATTAAAAAGAAAAACTATCTATCTGATTCCAGCTAGATAAAGATAACAAAGATTTTCATTTTACAAAGATGGTCACAATGATATCTCCCATTCCACATGCTCTTCTGCAATATGACTTTGCAATGATTCCAACAAGAGATGGAGCCTGTCTCTTTACCTACTTGAATATGGGTGATTGTTTTGACAACTAGAATCCGGCGGAAATGATGCTATGCCAGTTCTTAGGGGGGACTTTAACTGTTTAGGTGACTTCTTTCTGCTTCTTAGAAGCCAGTCACTGTGTAAAAGTTATGACATCCCTGAGACTCCCTTGTTGTGAGTAGCCCAAACCAGTAAAGTTATCTTATATTAGAATGTTGAGATGACATATGGAGAGACAGAAACAGAGAGAAATGCCAAGAAGCTCTGAGGTTCCAGACAAGTGCAATCAGAAGCCATCATCTTGGAAGAGTACTGTCCAGCCATGTCCCACATGGATCCCATGTGGATCAGAGACAAGCTGCCCAAACAAGCCTTTCCAGGTTTCTGACCCCAAAGTCTTGAGAAAAGCCAAATGGCTGTTTTTTAGTACAAAAAGTTAGACAGTAATTTGTTACAGAGAAATAGGTAACTAGGACCAATTCTGTAGACAAAAACACAAAACTAAGAAATGACAAAAAATGTTCCAAAACTAGTGAGAGATCCTTTCATTTCAGTAAGAAATATGAAAATTATAGGAATCAGCCATGTAACAGGAATAGATTATAGGATGGGGTTGATCTGAGAGCTCTCCTAAAAAATAAAGTGGCATTGACTGTACTGTGCGCATAACTTAGATCCCCTGAACATCGTGATTATGGAGGTGATGAACACGATCTGAGCTGTGAGAGTTTAGCGTCCAGACTCCAGAGCCTGAGTCCCTAATGCTTGTCTCTAACCCTGCTCTGCCACCTACGGACTGCTGACCTTGGGAGAATTGCTTTGCCTCTCTGTTTCAGTGTATTTATCCATCCAATAGGTATAAAATATTACTTACATCATAAGGTATTAAGATTAAACGAGCTCTTATTTACGTAGTGCTTAGATCAGTGATCAGCATATAGATGCATTATCTTTGTGTTGGTTAAATTAAAAAAAATAAATTATGCAGATACCACTGGATGCATAGGTAGAATACATTCTCTTGTGGTTTTTTTAGGGTATTTTTTTGTAGTATAATATATACATCATATAACTTACCATTTTAAGCATTTTAAGTGTGATTTAGTGGCACTAAGTGCCTTGGCATTGTTCTCAACCATCATCACCATCCATCTAAAGAACTTTTCATCCTTACAAACTGAAACTCTGTATCCATTAAACAGTTACTCCTTATGCTGTCCACCCCTGACCTGACCAGTTCCTGGTAACCTCTATTCTACACTCTTTCTCTATGGATTTGGCTACTCTAAGTACCTCATGTAAGTGGAGTCATACAAGATTTGTTCTTTTGTATCTATCTTACTTGGCATAATGCTTCAAGTTTCATCCATGTTGTAGCATGTATCAGAATTTCATTCCTTTTAAATCTGAATACTATTCCAGTTTGTGCATGTGTATGTATATATGTCTATATGTGGCTGTGTATACATATATATTACATTATATATATATTCTATATATTATATATGACATTTTGTTTGTCCATTTGTCCACTGATAGTTGTGTATTATTTCCACCTTTTAGCTATTGAGAATAATGCTACTATGTACATTGTTATGTAAATATCTGTTTAAGTCCCTGCTTTTAATTCTTTTGTGTATATAACCAAAGTGGAATCATTGTATGATAAGGTAATTCTGTGTTTAAGTTTTTTGAGGAATGGCTTTACTGTTTTCCACAGTGGATGCATCATTTGACATCTCCACCAGCAATGAAAAAGAGTTCCAATTTCTTCTTGCCAACATCCTCACCAATACTTGTTATTTTCTTCCTTCCTCCTTTCCTTCCTTTCTTCCGTTTCTTCTTTCTTTCTTCTTTTTGACAATAACCATCCTAATGGGTGTGAAGTGAGGTTTCTCGTAATAGGTCATGACAAATTTGAGATCTTAAGAATAAGTAAACCTTAGCTAGGAAAAAACTAGGGGAGGGCATTGGGCATAAGTTAGCTCTGTTCTGGCCAGAGCTTATAGCCTGTGAAAGGCTCCAAGGCAGCAGAGAGGACACAATATAATCAACTTACTTTTAAAAGTTTCGTGTGGCCAGAACGGATAGTATGGAGACAGTTGAGAGACAGAGACTGAGATGTAAGTGGAGGAAATCCTAAAGAGCCGTGTTTTATGGGTTGAATTGTGTCCCCTTCCCCGCCCCCCAAAAAAGATAAGTTCAAGTCTTAAGCCCAGGTACCTCAGAATGTGACAGTATATGGAAGTATAGTGTGGATGTAATTAGTGAAGATGAAGACATAATGGGGTAGGGTGGGTTCCTAATCCAATATGTCTGATATCCTTATAAGAAGACAGCTGTGCAAAGACAGACATTGCAAAAATACCATGTGATGATGCGGGGTTGGAGTGATGCATCTGCAAGCCAAGGATCATCAAATATGATGGGAAATCACCAGAAGCTAGGAAGAGGACTGGGAGGATTCCTCTACAGGTTTCAGGAGGAGCATGGACGCTCTGCTGATATCTTTTTTTTTTTTTTTTTTTTTTTGGTACTCGGGCCTCTCACTGTTGTGGCTTCTCCCGTTGCGGAGCACAGGCTCGGGACGCGCAGGCTCAGCGGCCATGGCTCACGGGCCCAGCCGTTCCGCGGCATGCGGGATCCTCCCGGACCGGGGCACGAACCCGTGTCCCCTGCATTGGCAGGTGGACTCTCAACCACTGCGCCACCAGGGAAGCCCTCTGCTGATATCTTGATTTCATATGTCTAGCCTTCAGAACTGTGAGAAAATTAATTTATGTTGTTTAAGCCACTCAGTTTGTGGTACTTTGCTAAGGCAGCCCTAGGAAATTAATACGTCACGTAACAAAGGATGAGAGCTATCCTAGGAGAAATGGTGTGCCAGTGGAAAGCATCAGAGAGAAGAGAGAAAAGCTGGTGAGGCTAGTTGAGATGCTTCTGGCATGATTTATATAGGAGGGTTAAGAGGGTAGATTCAGATAGAGGTGAAGAATTGAAGAGTTGTTCAGAGGAACGAATACTAGGTCTCAGTCTGGATAATAATACAAAAAAATTTGATGACGATAATGAGAGAATAGGAACAAGTATTTACTTACTGCTTGCTCTTTGTCAAATCCTGAGGTGAAATACTTAATGGTGAATTATTTCATTTATTTCATAAAACATACCCATAATGTAACTACTATTTTTCATGTACTATTATTATAATGAAAGGAGTCTTGAAGAAGAGAACTGTCCAAGGACAGAGATTAAATGTTCAAAACGGGATTCTAACTGATACAATTTTTTTCCCAGAGCCTGTGGTCTGAGCCACTCGGCTGTACTTATCTTGATCAGAAGGAACAGAGTGAGAGAGGGAACATGGAACAAGGGAAACATTTCTATGGAGAAATAAAAAAATGCTTAAACCCTAGATGATCAGGTGAAGGAGAAACAGATGCTATAATTCACACAAAGAGGAATGTTGAAGCTTGGAGCCCCTGCGGGCCAATGAAGAAGGAAAACTGAGTTCCTTTTCGTCAAGGACAGAAAATTGCATCATGTCACCAGGACTGAATGAGCCTGGTCATTTCCTCTGAATGCTACCCCCGATCCAGTCTCAGCCACTCCATGAATGACATGCAGCTGCACCCTCTCCCCTGTGTTCCAGGAAGGCATCTAGAAATAAACAGCACTTAGCCCTGCTGCTGAGACAAAGGCATTGTTTCTTTAATAACATGTCTCTTTGGAAACCGTCTCCAGACCTACTTCAGAAGCTAGGCTGTGCTGACCCTGACATGATGTAGTTCGCTCAGTTCTGCTGGGCGAAGGACTATGTGGGAGCTGTTGTGGGCACCTAAAGAGAACGGAAAATGTGACTTAGTGATGACTTCTGTGAGAGCCCCTTAAATTGCAACAGGCAGGCACTCATTTAAGAATGCAGATGGTGGGACCCTCCGTTTATTTAAATTGGGTGTGTGTTTGTGTGTGTGTGTGTTTGTGTGCGTGTGCACAGGTCATTGGACTAGAGCAGGATTGACTGCTGTCAGCAGTGTGTCTGTGTCAGCAAGCATGCTGTCCGGAAACCCAGCAGAAGTGAAGCTCCACCCCAACCAGTGTAATAATGAGAGCGTGTTCTGAATTGACACCTGCTGATATTTACATCACACAGGTGGCGGTGGTACGGGGAGGAGCTACCGTTTGTTGAACACAGAGTATATGCTCAGCACACTGTTATCTGACTTCAAGCATATGCGTCAATTAGTTGCTGTATATGCAACAGTTACAAAACTGTTGTGAAACAATCAACCACAAACCTTCAGTGATATACAAAATAAACATTACTTTTTGTTGATGAGTCTAGAGCCAGTTGGTCAGTTCTGCTGTCCTGAACTAGACTTGATGGGGCTCACACGGTGTCTCTGGTCAGCACAGTGTTGGCTAGACAACTCTCTAGATCTTAGGAGGACTTCCTCACATGTCTGGAGGCTTGGCTGGGACACCTGGACTGACTGAGCTCTGTTCCACCTGCTTCCTTCTCCAGTAGACTATCCCAGGCGTGTTCTCCTGGGGAAGCCTGCGAGGTAAGAGAGGAAGCTGAAGCACATAAGCACATTTGGGAGTCTCTGCTTGTGTCACATTTTTTACCTCTTTATTGACCAAGGAAAATCACAAGGTCAAGTCACAAGTCAGGGCTGGACAAAAGAGTCACAGGGTGGGAAGGGACAGCAAAGTGTGGAATACAGGAATAGCTTTAATAGGTCCATTGATGCAACTGATGTAGCACAGCATACTTTTCCATTTAATCCTCATAAGAATTCTATGACCATTTTAGAAATGAAGGAGCTTAGGAACCATTTAATGTCACATCTTATTTAATATCACACAGCTATGAAGTTATGAAGCCAGGATTTGAAGTCAAGAGAACTTTATTTATTTATTTATTTTTTTTTGCGGTACACGGGCCTCTCACTGTTGTGGCCTCTCCCGTTGCGGAGCACAGGCTCCGGACGCGCAGGCTCAGCGGCCATGGCTCACGGGCCCAGCCACTCCGCGGCATGTGGGATCTTCCCGGACCGGGGTGGGACCCGTGTCCCCTGCATCGGCAGGCGGACTCTCAACCACTGCGCCACCAGGGAAGCCCCAAGATAACTCTTGTCAGTCTATTTGTTTGTGTTGGTTTGTTTGTTTCCATTACATCAGGGGAACTAGACTCCAACAGAATGAGAGCAGGGAACTCATGAAAGTGAGGAATGCCATGGCAATCCAATGAACTGTAATTCAGGGAATGGCCAGTTAAGAGGCCATACCAGGAATGAGTCAGCTTTGGGTACAAGAAAAATATGAGTTTCAGCTGGACAGTCAGCAAGAACCTATCTAGAGTATTCTTATGAAGGAAGAAACATCAAGAGGAGTTTGCAGGATCTAGGCAGATACAGGAAACACAGCCAAGCAGTTGGGGATCAGGGCTGAGTTTCAAGTCAAGGAAATAATTAAGCACTAGGCAGGGAAAAATCCAGTTTAAAACTAGTCCTTGGGGCTTCCCTGGTGGCTCAGTGGTTGAGAGTCCACCTGCCGATGCTGGGGACGCGGGTTCGTGTCCCGGTCCGGGAAGATCCCACATGCCGCAGAGCGGCTGGGCCCGTGAGCCATGGCCACTGAGCCTGCGTGTCCACAGCCTGTGCTCCGCAACAGAAGAGGCCACAACAGTGAGAGGCCCGCGTACTGCAAAAAAACAAAACAAAAAACCTAATCCTTGACTTCCCCTTGCCTTTTGTATGGAATTGAACATCCTTAAAATGGCCTCTGATACGTTACTTGGGTTGACGTCATATTGGACCATTCTTCCACATATTATCCTTTCCCAGCTTAATGTCAAATGTACCATTTCCTTTCTCATTTTCTGGCATTCACACATAATCTCCCTTTTATCTGGGACACTTTCTCCTAACTTCTCACACTTTCTCTATTTGGCTAACTCTTAATGCATCCTTTCGTTTTGGATTATTTCAGATTAGTTAAATGTTATCCTCTCACTCTAAGACACTTCCAGAGCACCCTGTACTTCTTAATATTTGCACATATTTGTTTCATTCCTTGTCTTTCCTCTAGAGCAAGTGTTAACAAACCTCTTCTGTAAAGAGCCAGATAATATGTATTATATCCTTTGTGGGCTACATAGTCTCCAATGTTTCTACTCCACTCTGCTGTTATAGCATGAAAGTAGCATTAAGGATATGCAAGTGAATGGGCACATCTGCGTTCCAAGAAAGCTTTATTTATAAAAACAGGTAGTGGACTGGATTTGATCCATGGGCTGTGGTTTGCTGTTTCTTGCTCTGGAGTATAAACTCCGTGAGAGCTGGGAGTTAGTCTATGTTGTTCATCACTGGGTCCCAGTAACCAGAGCAGAAATGGTACACAGTACGTATAAAAAACATGTTTGTTGAATGAATTAAGAAGTATAGTCTTGCATTCCGGGCCATGGGAAGAATGGCTATATGGGATGTCTGTGAAGTAGAAAGCTCGACACCTGAGCTCAAGACTAGAACCGCAGCCTCACCAGACTGTGGAGCCCAGGCTGCAGGATCACTCTCCAGATACATTTGTTTCAGAAAGTGGAGTGTATCTCGTCCTCTAGGTAATGCCCATCAAAAGTAAAGGCAAAGACATCTAGGGAGGGTCTGGTTGGTGGAATCAAGTACAAACCTTGACTGGTACAAATGTCGAAATAGTTATGTTTATTAGACTTGCATAACTGTCATAAAAATTACCTCAAACTTGACTTAAAACAATAAAAATATATTATCTTACAGTTCTGTAGGTCAGAAGTCTGACACACAGTCTCACTGGGTTAAAATCAAGGTGTTGGCTATGCTGTATTCCTTTCTAGACGCTCTAGGGCAGGGGTCCCCGGCCCCAGGGCCGCGGGCCAGCAGCTGTCCGAGGCCTGGCAGGCCCTGGGCTGCACAGCACGAGGTGAGCGGCAGGCGGACAGGCGAAGCTGCGCTTGCCGCTCCCCGCCGCTCCCCGCCGCTCCCCGTCGCTCCCCGCCGCTCCCCGCCGCTCCCCGCCGCTCCCCGCCGCTCCCCGTCGCTCCCCGTCGCTCCCCGTCGCTCGCATCACCGCCTGAGCCATCCCCCCCGCTCCCCTGCCCCCCATCCACGGAAAAATTGTCTTCCACGAAACTGGCCCCTGGTGCCAAAAAGTTGGGACCGCTGCTCTAGGGAAGCATTTGTTTCAAGGTCACCTATGTTCCTTGGTTCATGGTGCCCTTTCTTGATCTTCACAGTCAACAGTGTTGCATCTCTCTGACCACTTTCCATCTTCACATCTCTCTCTCTTACCACTGTCAGGAAATATTCTTTACTTTTAAGGACATATGTAATTAGATTAGACCCAGATAAAAATGTGATATTTAACTAGAGAATGGACTTGAGGATATGGGGAGGGGGAAAGGTAAGCTGTGATAAAGTGAGAGAGTGGCATGGACTTATATACGCTACCAAACGTAAAATAGATAGCTAGTGGGAAGCAGCCGCATAGCACAGGGAGATCAGCTCGGTGCTTTGTGACCACCTAGAGGGGTGGGATAGGGAGGATGGGAGGGAGGGAGACGCAAGAGGGAAGAGATATGGGAGCATATGTATATGTATAACTGATTCACTTTGTTATAAAGCAGAAACTAACACACCATTGTAAAGCAATTATACTCCAGTAAAGATGTAAAAAAAAATGTGATATTTAATAATCAAAGGGCATGATTTAAAAGTTTGCATAAATATCTAATTACTACAAAATATCTTTTCAAACAGTCAGTTTTACAAAATTGGCTGAAATGAGCAATTGAATGAGGACCCACTATGTTCTTGATACATTACACATGGTTCTGAATATTTTCCATCTTTATTAAGATATCACTGACGTATAACATTATATAATTTCAAGGGGTACAACCTGTTGATTTGATACACTTATGTATTGCAAAATAATTGCCACTGTAGCCTTAGATAACACCTCCATTCTTTCATAAATTACCGTTTCGTTTATGTTGTGAGAACATTTAAAATCTACTCTCAACAATTTTCAAGTATATAATACAGTATTATTAACTATAATCACCGTGTTATACATTAGATCTCTAGGACTTATTCACCTTATATCTGGAAGTTTGTACCCTTTGGCCAACAGCTTCCCATTTCCTCCACCCTCTAGCCTCTGGTAAACACAAAAGGCAACATTTCCTTCTTTCTCATGGCTGAATAATATTCCTCTGTGTATGTATGTGTGTGTGTGTGTGTGTGTGTGTCCATCCATTCATCCATTGGCAGACACTTAGATTTTGTATTAGATTTTGTATCCATTCATCCATTGGCTGACACTTAGATTTTTTCCATATTTTAGCTGTTATGAATAATGCTGCGACGAACATGAGAGTGCACATATCTCTTTGAAATCCTGTTTTTATTTCCTTTGGATATATACCCAGAAGTGGGATTGTTGTATCATATGGTAGTTCTCTTTTTAATTTTTTTCAGGAATCATCATACCATTTCCCGTAGAAGCTGTATCAATTTATATTCCCACCAACAATGCACAGGGGTTCCCTTTTCTCCACATCCTCACCAACACTTGTTTCTTGTCTTTTTGATAATAGCCATGTGTGTGGCTGAACCACACTAACTCCATTTTTTCAGCTCCATCTTAGGCCCTCAGTCCTATCCCCTCCCTCCCCTTTCTGCATGACTGAGCTTTAGCCTTATCACAAGGAATGTGCCCAAACAAGATAAGTTCTCTATCAGTGTCTCCCCTTGCCTTCATCTGATATGAAACCTGGAAGAATGCCTTTTGCTGAGGACGATGGTTAAGTCATAAGATCCTTGGAGGGGAGGAAAAACCCTTGTTTGCCATTGGTGCAGACATGCTTCTCCAACATCATTCTAAAAGGTGTAAGATAATATCTCAGTGTGGTTTTAATTTGCATTTTCCTAACGATTACTGAGAGAGTACATTTTATCTTGAGAATCCACTCCAGTTGATTGGTGGTGATTTCCTGGAAAGACGTATTGTGAAATCTTCTAAGACCTCATGAGAATATACTCTACTTGATTATAAATATCTGGGCACAGAAAGAGGCATTCTGCATGACATGATTTTACCATTCTTGACTTATTAGGAAATTATATTAAAAAGAAGAAACATGAATTGCCTAAATTCTGGAATTTAATTTCTAAGAAAGCTGGAATACCTTTTTTTTTTTCTTTGCGGTACGTGGGCCTCTCACTGTTGTGGCCTCTCCTGTTGTGGGGCACAGGCTCCGGACGCGCAGGCTCAGCGGCCATGGCTCCTGGACCCAGCCGCTCCGTGGCATGTGGGATCTTCCTGGACCGGGGCACGAACCCTTGTCCCCTGCATCGGCAGGTGGACTCTCAACCACTGCACCACCAGGGAAGGCCTGGAATACTTTTTAACCAGGAAAAGCTGGGTTCAAATCTCAGTTTCTACCTTTGTTATGACCAAGGCTTTATTATCATTACTGACTTCTGTGGACCTCAGTTCTTTCAATTAGAAACTGAGAATGATACTACTAATCCTTACCTCACAGTTCTGTTATAAAAATTTAATAAGGTCATATCTTTTAAGTATTTAGCATCAAATAGTTATTCAATAAATATTGGTTATTCCAATTATATACTAATTGAAAGGCTCAGAGCACCAAGATAACAGAGGAGGCATCCAATTCAGACATTCTGTTTTCTCAGGGGTAGCTTGAAGGTATTTACATTACAAAAGTAAACCACAGAAGGAAAATGCTAAGAAAGTGAAGTAAGCACATTGATAAATAGTTCTAAGTAAAAGCAATTTCAGCCTGAAACCCTAAGGCTGTCTTCTCTCTCTCTCTGGGTGACTCTCAAACCCCAGAGATATGGCTTCTTATAGCAACAGACATAGAGACAAATTATGCTCTGGATAGGTAGGGTTTCCTTTAACTACACTTGAAGTCCAGGTGGCTCGACTTACTGTCAGAATAAAATACAAGAAATCTTGATGGATTTAAAGCAGAAGACAAATTAAGGTGTGAGTGTGTGTGTGCACTTTTTGGCACAAATGCATGCACATATGTGTGTGCGTAGTCCAAGTAAAACAGGTTTATTTTTGGAAGATAAATCCTGCCCTATCTTTCCCTGCTAGTATTTATGAAGTCAACCAGGCACTTTTCCAATTCACTTCATTCTCCATTGCCCATTTATTTCATTTATTGAATCCTTGGGGGATCTCCAGAGAGCACCCACCAGTTGTGCCGATCATGCCTAGGGCTGCAAAACTGTCTATTAAAAACTTGATAGCATAAGCTCCTTTCAAATCCATTATGAAATAGTTCTTTCTTTCCAATGACTTCTGGTGGCAACTGGCTTGAAAGAACAGCTTAGGAGAGGTATTAGTCAATTTCTGAGATTTGAATTTGAAATAAAAGAAAACAGAAAAGCCCCTATTTCTGAGATTAATATTACGCTTTTGATGTACACTCTAACAGTTTATCAAATCAATTAACACTTTGTTGTTTGTAGTAGGTCTCTGGATTTCATGCTGTTTCCCTCACATACATAAAACCAAAGTAAGGAACACAATAACCCTGATTCTAGGTAGAACAGATTCTACAGAAAATTTAATGAAAGAAAAAAGTTTATAACAACATCTATCTGAATATCCAGACAGTACTTTCTACTGACTTCCTTCCTTTCTAAACTTACCCCCACTATATGTGACTCCCTTGCAACCAAGACAGCTTAAGAATTGAATACAGGGTACTTGGGTTTTAACCACACTCCTGGAGTTTACTTCATTAGTTAATTTGAATAAATCACTGCAAGTAGGGATTATCAGTGGTTTTAAATTTAGGATATTAAAGCTTTCCTGAGTGCATATGGAAATGCGTAGGGGTACACATTTCTATATGAACATGTAGTAGTTAACAGGAAATTAGGGCCTGGGGGCTAGGGTTGCTAAACACCTGCAATGTAGGGATAGTACAGTACAAGCAGGAATTACTCTGCCAAGTTTGCCAAAATCATGTTTCTTGAGAGTCACTCAAGAATTTGAAAAAGGTGCTTTGGACTACTGATATATGGTTCTTTAACTTGAGCACTCACTCTCAGTTACAGAGAAGGGTCATTCAGATAAAAACGTAGCCCAGAAGATAAAAGAAAAGGTCAGACTGTAAAGTCCAAAGAAAATACATACTCAGACTAACTCCTTGTTGAAGATGTTAATTGTAAAGTTCACAGAGGTCACCCCTCACATATTAACACTGGTAACTGCTTAATTAGCACATTCTGATTTTAATGACTATTCCTGGCAATGTTACTTTGGGTTTTGTTAGTTTGGTAGAGCGTGTGTGTGTGTGTGTGTGTGTGTGTATTTAGAAATTAAAGGTTAGTGAAATAGCTGGAGGGAAGGAGAGTTTATTCAAATCCTTACAAATGTACCTATGGTAACATATCATGGGGGCTTTCTGTGGTTATGGTGTCCTGGAGGAACAAAGTACTGTGGTCTCCATGGTGCGAGGGCAATGAATTGAAAGAATGATTTAGATCCTGTTAACATAAATGAGGGGAGACAAGCTGGACCTATGTGCAACAGCCTCTCCACAAAGTATAGACAAGGCAAAGATGTTTCTCTTCTCTCACTCATTCTCTCTCTGCAGCCAGCAGGTGAGCATTTCATAGTGGAGTAATTCAAAGTGAAAGAACCCATGGGTAAGGCAGCAACAGTCATCCAACATTCCTTAAGCCATTTGATCTCACTGGAGCATCCACATGCCGTATCTGCCTTTTTGCAGACAAATTCCATGCATTCAATTGGATTTAAACCTTTCTCCTCATTCTGCCTTTCTCCTGTCCCTAGATCCTGATACGATTATCTAGCATTGGGCCAATCACTAGCATAAGTTTTAAAATAGACCCATTCATAGTCTGCATCCGTGTCTCAGTCAGAACCCGATTAGTCCCTTACTCAGAATTCCATATCCCTTTATTTACCTTTGCCTAAGTAGTTGTAGAGTTAAGGATCTTGCAGTCCCGTGCTTTCTCCACAAAAGTATAAGTTTTTTTTAAAAATTAGTATTGACATTTATTGTAACTTTTAAATGTGTGTTCCCAGCAATATATAAGTTGGTACACATATTAGGTCCTCAACAAATGCCTTTGCCATAAGAAAAATCTCTTTGAATGTATGCTTTATTTGACAAGGAAGTCTTAAAAGCTCAGGAACTAAACTTGGAGCTTAATTAATAGGGGAACATTTAATACTTATAAAGCCCAAATGATGGAAATCAAACATTGTATCTGTTGCATTACCTAAATCCAATTATAGAGGAAAAAAACAATGAATAAAACTGTCACATACATCTCAATGCTATAAAATGGCATATACTCTACTCTTAATCTTTGGATGCATTCATTTTTTTTTTTTTTTCTGTTATATATTCCTGACTGGTTCATGTGGTTTGTAGGAATCAAATTCCGTTTGGATTCTTGGACAAGCAATTAATGCCTTGCCATACCCATAGAAAATCACATTCAATACCAGGGACAGAGCAAAATTACTCCTTTCTGAACTACAGCTGTTTCCAGAATTATTTTCCCCTACTAATACATCCAGACACACGTCTGTCTCTTAATTGCAGGAGGAGTTGTTACTAGACATCTTGAATTTTAACAACCTATTTTAAGATGAAGGAAATGGACTAAAAGCAGACTAGGGAAAACTTTAAGTATTTTTGTAGGATCCGAAAATTAACACCCCAGAAGTATGGAAAGGCAAACATTGGTATTATACAGCTGAACAAAATGGGTGAGGGGAGAAAGTACCCATCATTAACAAATAGAAGATATTAGAGGATGTACACAGACAACTATCAGAGAATGGGAGAATGAGCTGGACATTGTCACCATTGTAAATGCATCAAGACATAGTAGAGGAATTGAAATTTACATTTGGGGTAGAAAAAAGGGTTTTGAGAATTTGGTCTTATGGATGGAAAAAGAAGTCCCAATATTTTCTAATAAAGAAGTAACAAATAATACCAGAACTGTGATTAGCTCATCTTTTTTGAAGAAACAGGGAATTTAAAGCAACCACACAGTGCTGTTTTCATAAAGCCTTAGAATTATAAAATATTACAGATTAGTCTGTGACCAACATGTGAATTGATTATCAAAATGTATAATTTTCACCTGTGCTGTGCATTTCCTATGGAGAAGGCAGTCACTTATCTTTAGACTTCTGCTCATCTCTTTATGAATTCTTGTGTTTGTTAAATATTTATTAAATACCACTATGTTTTAAGAATTTTGATAGGCAGTAAGTCTACAAGAGTGGCCAAGACACAGTGCATATCCCATAGGAACTCACAGCTGCTGAAACATGAAGACTGTTATTTTGATCTAGAGCAGGGCATGCCATGTGGAAAGGAGGTGAATAAATACTGGCTTTCTTCTGCTTTTGGTTGGTATGTTTTAGGTACAATACAAAATGCATATTTAATCTATTTTCACTGGGTTCTACCATCTCCATTTGCACACTTGAGTAGCCTTCTAATGTTTGCATAAATATCCTGCTCCAATGAAAATAGAATTTCTTTCTCTTAGAGTCCAGCTTTCAGATAAAAAGAGTATATGTGTATGATCATCTATTTCATGTTTAATATGTTTATCTGTGTTTTAGTTATGATGTTAATGACAGTGGATTATTATGAAAAATATCAGTTGAGGCAGCAGCTCATTTTATTAAAATATGAAATACTCTGTTCATCTGTTTTTATGGCTACTTAGGTTGTTTCTATATCTTGGCTATTGTGAGTAATATAGCTGGATCATATGGTAGTTCTATTCTTAAATTTTTGAGGAATCTCCATACTATTTTGCATAGTGGCTGCACCAACTTACAGTCCCATCAGCAATGTATGAGGGTTCCCTTTTCTCCACATCTTTCCCAATACTTGTTAGTCCTTGTTTTTTTGATAATAGCCATTCTGATTGGCATGAGTTGATATATCATTGCAGTTTTGATTTGCATTTTCCTACTAATTAGTGACGTTGAACATCTTTTTATGCGTCTGTTGGCCTTCTGTATGCCTTCTTAGGAAAAATGTTCATTCAGCTCCTAGAAGATGTGATACACATGCACACACATGCACACGCACACACACACAATGGAATACTTCTCAGCCATAAAAAAGAAAAAAACATGGAATCTTGCTATTTGTGACAACATGGATAGACCTTGAAGACATTATGCTAAGTGAAATAAGTCAGACATAGAAAGACAAATATCATGTGATTTCACTCATACATGGCATATTAAAAACAAACAAAAAAACAAATAAATTTAAAAAAACAAACCAAGCAAAAACAAACACATAGATACAGAAAACAAAGTAGTCATTACTAGGGGGTTGGGGGGAAGGACAAAACAGGTAAAGAGGGTCAACAGTATGGTTACTCATGAAGACTAAACCTTTGGTGGTGAGCATGTTGTAGTGTATACAGAAGTCACCATATGTTGTATACATGAAACTTATCTAATGTTATAAACCAATGCAAATAATAGAAAGTTAAAAATAAATTAAAAACATGAAATACTACAAATTAAAAATGTGTGTTTGTTCAGTGATTTCTTCTAGATAGCTTATGCTTTTCATGATGCCCAAAACCCTCAAATTCAAAGAAATATTGTGATTTTATAAAGATTTATATTACCACTATTGATAGTAGTTATAATAACAAATAATAGAAAACACTGTTTGACCACTATGTATAAGATATAGTACTATGTGCTTTCCTTGGTTTATCTCATTCAATTTTTATTTAATCATCATACTTGGTGAGGTATATATATATATATATATATATTTTTTTTTTTTTTTTTTTTTTCTATACGTCATAGATCTGACAACTGAGACTTGGAAAGGTAATATAACTTGTCCAAAGTCAAGCAGTTGTTATGTGTGTATGTTTTTGTGTACTTTAACAGATACTTTTGTTACATTTACTATTTGCCAAGGATTGTTTTAAACAAATTACAAGAATAAAATTATTTTGTTAGTATTATTATTATATCCACTTTATAGATGTGGAAATGGAAGTTTCATGAGGCAACGTTAACGTACCTAAGACTACACCTTACAAAGTGATGAAATCAAGATTGGAACCCAGACAGGCTGACTTCCAAGTCCACACTCTTAACTAACATCCTAATCCTTTTGCAAATGGTGCTTTAATCCCTTAAACTGTACTTCTTAACTAACTATTAAGTGCTTACATCCATCCTGAATATCCCTTTTAATGTAGGGGACTTTGAACCATCACTTTATCATTTTGTATAATCATTTTTTTTTTGTTACATCCACTTCCCATTTCTTTAGAGACTTGGAAAGCCATTTCTTTACTTCCAGAAGCACTTGGAATATCCATTCATTTGTTCTGAAATCTAAAGGATAATCATCACAGTTTTGCTCTCAGCATGGACATCCTTGCCTACCATCAAAATTCAAGCCCTTTCACCCACTCTTCCCCTGCCACACACATACAGTTCCATATCTTACCATGTACTTTTGTTTATAATAATCTGTGCCTCCTGCTTTCTGAAATATTGATATCTCTTGACTCTTACTTCTGTGCCAGTTATAACCTCAGCTCCATTATAAATGTCTCCTTTATGTCAGAAAACATTCTCAGAGAATGTTCCCTCACCTTCTTTTGTTTCTGAAACCAACTCTCCCCTGACAACACTTCTTCTCTGAAGCTGGTTTATTATTTCTCACCTTACGGTCTCTGAGGTGATGTCACGACTCTGTAGCTTGTTTTTGCTTCTATTACAAATCTTTCTTATGCTCTCTTATAAAAAGCACTCCTTTGTGTCTCACAGTCTCCAACTGTACATTTTATTGATTTATGGACTCCTTTTAGTATCTTATATAAGTGACCCGTTCCTCCCCAAAATGCTCAAATGTTTTTAAAACAATATTTAAGTTCCTAGTTATAAATGTGGAAGTCTCACAGTATCTGCATGGACCCTTTGACCAGAACTCCTGTTTCTAAGCACCCCTTACTACTCATTAATGTCATATATTGAACATTGCTTCATTGCAAAACACCATTTAGGACCTAGGTTCTTGTCTTCCTCTGAACTCTACTTTTCTCCTTCAATACTGAGCTAGATCATCAATACAGCCATACTGCACTCAACATTTCTCAATCTCTTTAAATCAAACAACCTTCAAAGTCACTTCTTTAAGGAACTCACATTAGAGTGTACTATTTTCCAACAATACCAGCATCAAATATTTTTGATCTTCAATTATATATGAGAGATACAATAAAATAATTTATTGATGTAATATGATAGACAATTTACCGAGCAGCTACATCTATCAACTCTTAATCCTCATCATGAGCTCTATTAATATTTCCATTTTTTTTAATGAAGAAAGGAAGCCAAGACTGGTTAAATTACCTGTGCAATTTTTACACCTATATATAGGATGGAAGCTGGGACTTAAACCCAGAAAAATGTGGCCATAGGGCTCATGTTCTCAACTATATGACTATTGTGCAAGCTTTGTGGTCTAATGAGAAATTCACATAAGTAGAGAAGTCAATTGTGTTAGATAAATAAACAACTTAATTGCCATTGGAGGTAGCTGTAGTTATAACACAAAGCCTGAAATATAGAAGGCAATCATAAATATTAGCTACCTTTCTTTCCCCATTCTTCAGACTAGCTTCACATAAGGATTATTCAGGACAAAGAGGAGCTAGCAGCAACTATTTAGACACTGAAGAATAGATTTTAAGTGTTTGAAGATTTTAGATGTGCATAATTTAGATCTTCAAATCTACGTGCAGAGATTTATACACACTACATCGTATCTATGCCAGATGGAAATTTCTCATCCAAGCTCCATTTGTTGAGAACCTGAAATCCAGAGAATGTTTCCTTTGACAAGATCCCAACAGCTCTTAAATCACGTATCTTCAAGGAAAGTAAAAGAGAAGGGACACATTGGAGGCATGAAGGAGAAATATCATTTTGAGAGACAGAATCCCCAGGGAAATTGGGCTGTTCAACTAAAATGAATTTATTGGTCCCTCATGATGCCCCCACCTTACTAACACCATGTATTGTTTACTCTGTTCTTTTATTCCTTGTCCCTGGGAGGAAACTTGGTATTGCACTTGCCTTTTAAATGATTTCAGAACTTCTATTCGCTACTTAACTCTTAACCGTTCTGCTTTCTACTGCCTGATCTGCTATCTCTAAGCACCACTTTATGCTGGCACCTTTTCTTCCCCACAAAGTCTCTCACATAGCCCAGAATACCTACAGAAAACAAAGTTTCTTAGCCTGCCGTTTAAAGCCCTGAAAATCATAAGATTTCAAACATTTTCCATTTTGTTTCACTAGTACCGAATATAAATTTACCATTGAAATAAGACTTACTTATTCATTTGTTTCTTTCTTTACATTGTTTAATCAAATTACCAAAGCAGAAAGGCTTTTCTTTTTCCTGCTTAGATTCTCTTTGTACAGAGATATGAAATCTCCTGACCATCTAAACTGTGATGGCTTACAATTTGACATCTTCAGGCTAGAACTATATTCTGAATTACAGATTCATCTATATACCTGCCTTATTTGTATATCCACTTCCATGATACTTGGCTGTTTCACCTGAGATAGGTTACTTTGACTCTCTTTACTTTGACTTCCTCCTTTGTCAAATGAGGAGAGGGGTCACATCTCTCCCACAGGATTGTCCTGAAGATTACAACACCCAAAGGCTATAAAAGGCATCAAAGAGTGTGCGATATATACTGAGTGCTATGTAAGCTATTGCTGTTTTCATGCTTAATGTTGCAGTTGTACTGTGTCCAGCCTGTAGTCCTCAGCCATCACCAACAACACACACAAGCATCTTTTTTACCTCAATCTTCCCTATTTAAACAATATAGTACTTCCTACACTCAATTCCTGTGGCCAAACTTGGATATTATCTTGAGTTTTCATTTTCCCTCACCTTGCAAATTTAATTTATCACAAACTCCTGTCTATCACAACTCAGAAAAACCTCTCAAGTCCATTTACTTCTCTTGTTTTCGACTTCTGCCACCATATGGACATCATCTTCACCTCTCACATGGACCACTGCTCTAGCTTACTAACAGGCTTCTGTTCCACTCTTTTCCATTTCTCTTCATGAAACAGCCAGAGCGATGATTTAAAATATAAATTTAAATTTAGAAAATTCATCCACTGTTTTTAGAATAAAAATCCATACATTTTGCCATGGCTTAGAGAATGTTCATGATTTGCTTCTGTGTTTCTCCAGCTTTGTTTGGTTGCCATTTTTCCTGAATCTCACTGGATTCTAGACTCACTGACCTCTTCTCTGTCCCTCTAACATGCAAGGTCTCTCCTACATCTGAGACCTTGCATATTGTGTTTCATTTGTTTGGAAAGTGATTTTATACAGTTTTTTATATATCTGCCCACTTTTCGTAATAGCTCATAATTACGGAAGCTCACAATTATACCCTAATTTCATATAAAATGCCACCTCAGAGAGGATTTGTCTGATCATTCTATCTAGAGTGGACACTCCACATTATGCTTTATCTCATCCTCTTACTTACTGTTTTCGTAACACATAGCTCAGTTGTAATGATCTTGTTGATTTTTTGTATACCTTCCCGTCTAGAATATAAGTTCCATTAAGGCAGGAGTCTTGTCTGTCTTACTCACTGCTACATCCCTACCATCCTGTCTTCAATGAATACTTATTGAGTAAACGAAAGACTCATGTGCCTTTTTTTAAAAAAAACATCCTTTATGCCATTCAACTGACAAAATAATTTCTTACAATGTGTGATGCATTAAAATTTCCCTCAGTTTTAACTTACAATTTACTTTCTTATTCCTCTTCTAGATTCTAAGGCTCCTGATAGCATAGGCTGTTCAGACTTACCATTATATTACCAGTGAGAAACACATGGTCTCATATATCATGATGCTTACTAAGGGACGAATCAGCAAGCGAATGGCCTGTGTTAGGAGTATGGTGTATGTCATCATCCAACTACTCATTTAATCAATATCCATTAAACACAACCCGTGTTAAACAAACTTTAGATCCTGGAGAAACAGAAATGTTTAAGACAGGCATAGTTTCTGCCTGTGCCATGAAGCTTATAGTCTATGGCAGGGTGTCTCAACTACTGCCATTTGGAGCTGGGTAATTCTTTGTTGCGGAGAACTGTCTTGTGCACTGCAGGTTGTTTGGCAGCATCCCTGGCCTCTACCCACTACATGCCTGTAGTATGCCTCCACCCCTCCCAGGTTTCACAACCAAAAGTATCTTCAGACATTACCAAATGTCCCTTGGAGGGCAAAATCACCTCTGGTTGATAACCATTGGTCTAGTAAAAGAGACATACGTTGCTATGTAGGCTGATACGTGTGTAACTACAAATTGTAATCAACGCTATGGAAAAAAGTAAAAAAATAAAGACTGAAATGTTAGAATATAACTGGGGAGACATTTAAATTGGTGGGTGCAGGTTGTCAATGGAGTCAATGTTACTGATGATAAAGTGATGTTTAGGCTTTGGCCTGTGGGATGAGTAGGATGACAGGTAAAGAGTTGGAAGAAGAAGGTTTCAGGCAGAAGGAATAGCATGAGTGGAGGTCCTTCCTGAAGCCTGACAAAGCTTGGGTTATGTGGAGAACTGGTGCATGCTGACCGAGGTGCACAGTGTAATGTGAGGGAGCTGGGAAGGTGGGCAGAGGCAAGGTTGTGCAGAGTACTGGGAGCCATTAGGAATTTAGGATTCTATCATTAAGATTAACGGAAAAAAGCTAAAGTTCTAAGCAGCAGTGGTGAAATAGGGGGATCCAAACTAGAACTGGATTTCTCCAAACCAAATTTTGTGATTGCATAATGGAGAAGGAGGCTATTACTGGAATTAGGGTGAGAGATGGTGCTGATTTAATCTGGAGGAATAGTGTTGGACATTGAGAAATGTGGATGGCTGATAAAATCACCTTGCTTGTAAGGATGAAGAGAGGGGTGGATTCATATGCTTCCCAAGGGGAAATATCCTCTAATGGGAAGGTATTCTGTGTTGGGAACACCAAGGTGATGTTTCCTTAGGAAGCTTTGGAGCATATTTATCTACTTCTTTCCCACTCAGTCCAGCTCCTGCGTCAGTCTAAAGGTTTCTCTCTTGCAAACATCACAGATGGTTCCCACTCTTTCTCCCCTCTGGAGAGGCCACTCCTTCTTCTGCCTGAGGTGTGAGCATGTGGGTATGTGCTCAGTGTGGAAAGTGGGTGGGGCAAGGCAAGCAGACTGAGTTCCAGAGTCCAGACACCTGAAGTACAAATGATCACAAGGAAAATTGTGGGTTGTTTCCTTGTTTCCTCCGCCGGGCTGTTCACCTGCTTTGAGTGGTGCAGTTAATTAGCAATGCGGGCGCAAGCTGACAGCTTCAGAAGGGAGGAATAATGCAGTGGGAGGGGAGGGAAGACAGTCTTGCTGGGGAAGTTGTTTCTGATTTATAAATACACCTGATTATTACGGCGCCACCTGTTTGTGATTTCATAGTTAAGGGTCTGTCCATTGTCCTCATTCAAACCCCTTGTTTTCACAGACTTCTAACACAATGAACAAAATTCACTCCAGCTTCATACACAGCATACAAACCAAGTCTTGTTTTCAAACATTTTAAAAAAATTGATTAGATTCTCATTCACAAGGAAATAAGGACAGTTGACTGAATTAGCTCAGCTACAGATTATTTATAATGCTTTTGTTTGTTTTTAAGCACAGACCACATAGTGTCTTTATTGGAATGGACACTAACAATCACATGCTTCAGCCCTCTTGTTAAAAGATGGGTACACTGAGGCTCACTGCTGAGATTTTAGAAAATGCTCTCATTGATGTTTACATCCATCCAACAGGCATTTTTTTGGGACAGTTGTTTAGCTTTGGGAATTGGGCCAGGAAAGGAGCAGGCAGAAAAAAAGAGTATGCCTTGGAGTAACTTAAAATTTTGAAGAATACAAATTGAATCATTACAACCACGGTAAAAACCCCAAACAAACACACCAAACCCAAATACAGAGATGTGTATAAAGTATTGTGAGAGTGTCAGAGAGAAAAGTAATGGGCATCCAAGAAAGGAAAAAGTAAAAAGAAAAACCCACAAAACAAAGATTTGAAGGAAGAAAAGAAAGAAGAAAGGGAAAGTGAGAGTAATCCATTTCTGTTTCTATAGTATTGAACCCAAAGTAGTAATAGTGAGGAAGAATTTGAATTTTCAGCCTGTTTTGATGAAGAAACTTAACTATTTCATAGAAGTCATGGGGGATTGGAAATGAGCAGGGAACTTACCCAGGACAGAATTCAGGTCTCCCTCCTTCCCTCTCCCCAAGAAGCACAGATCAAACTTTTTTTTTTTTCCTTTAGTGTAACCCAGCCAACCCCTGGAAGAAGAGGGAAACCACTTTAGTTGTTACTAATTATTTGAACTTAGTTTATATCCAGCATCATTCTCATATTCCACCAAGGGCAATTTTGAGAAGAAAAAATAAGGTTTTTTTTAAATTAAGAGTGTTATAGCCAAGAAGCCTGGTGAGGCTAGAGAGGGATATTTTAAAAGTCTGAATATCAGGGAGGTGTTCAGAACTGAGAAAATAGCCCCCAGCTGGGATGGCTGTCCACAAAGAAATGAGCATAGAAGTGGGCACAGGAATGTCTGGAAAGTCTGTGATTTGTGCTTAGCATCTTTGTTGGCTCCACATCCTTGACAGCTGGTGGCTCCCCTCTTATGAAACTAGGATGTTTGCAACTCAGAAACCTGCTTCTTTTTCTAGTTAGATATTTAGACTTCCCATATGAACACCTTATTCAATTAACATCAATCACCTTTACTATCCAAAAGCCAAGAAGGAAAATGATACCCAGTCCATGAGCTTTACTCTGGTAGCCTTGGTCTATCTTGTACAGAAGTCTCCTTATAATACCCCTAAAGATGACAACAGATTAAAGGGAAACCTTGGACATCATGTGGCGAAGAGCTCCCTCACTTGAACTTAGAGACAGGAGGCTGAACTGAGAATGCCAGAGTACCTGAGACAGTGGGGAAAGTTAGAATTATTGCAACTATTACCATCAATCAAGCTCTTATTATGTGCAAGGCACTGTGTTCGTCATTACAAGCATTATCTTATTCAATAGTCTTAAATTCCTTTTTTATCCTAATCATATACTTAAGAAAACTGAGATGCACAGAGAATAATAAATTTTCTGAAGGTCATATGCCTACTTAGTGGTAGATAATTCAAACTGACTGTTCAACTTCAACATCCGTATTTTTTTCATTTTCTTTGCTGTAACTTATTCTTCCAGTATCATTATATTTACTTTGTAAAATGAGAAAATCGAGTATGCTTGTGTCTTATTTCTTAGTCTTTGTTATAAGGGCTTCTCTTTTCCTAGAGCAGTGATTTCCCAAAGTGTTTTCCTTAGAACATTTGTTCAAAAGGATATTAATAACCATTCCATTTGTAGTTGGAGTAGGTGAAAAGGTATCTGTGATCAAAAAAGCTTAAAACATGGTAGAGTAAGGAATCACATTTTTGTAACTAAAGGATTCCTCAGAACATTTAAAATTCTAAAGTGAACGGAACATCTATAGAAGAGATAGAGGCTGAGAATGTAAAATGTAACATTAGCAAACATATTTGAGTCCACAGAATCATTTTTAAAAATCATTTCGTGTACTTATGACATTTATTTGCTGTGGAATACATTTAGGGACAAACTGGCACAAAGGATCGAGTCCACATTTATTAGCCCAGTCTATCACTACTTTTCCTTCAAACTCCAGCCCTTGCCCACCTCTCTTCCCCAAACCTTCCCTTGGCACACACAAATACACCTTGACATAGCCCTCCTTCTTTTATTCCCAACTCTCCCCAGCACAAACCACACAGGACCTCTGAGTTCCTTGAAAACACTGGACTCTTTATCATGCCCAAGTGTTTTCACAGAATGCAACTTCTTCCTAGACTGCCTTTTAAAACTTACATTACCATCTCTGTAACAAGTGTGGATTCAGCTATCCATGTCTCTACTCAAATGCCACCTCCTCTTGAACCCAGTTTTGAGAAAAGTTTATAACACTATCTCAACCCTTCCCTTTCCCCAGTGTGCATTTCTTTACATCTCAGTAACACACCAATGAAGACCTTAACTCTGCTGGGAATTAAGGGCTTGGATTAATAGCTGACCTATTGGGGGCTACTGGTCCAGATCCCACATACATTCTGGAAAGCAGTTTCTGCATATAAAAGCATTAGAGACTAAAATCCTGCAGCCTGTGGAACAAAAACCACATTCACAGAAAGACAGACAAGATGAAAAGGGAGAAAGCTATGTACTGGTGAAGGAACAAGATAAACCCACAGAGCAACAACTAAATGAAGTGGAGATAGACAACCTTCCAGAAAAAAGAATTCAGAATAATGATAGTGAAGATGATACAGGACCTCAGAAAAAGAATGGAGGCAAAGATCGAGAAGATGCAAGAAATGTTTAACAAAGACCTAGAAGAATTAAAGAAGAAACAAACAGAGATGAACAATACAATAACTGAAATGAAAACTACACTAGAAGGAATCAATAGCAGAATAACTCAGGCAGAAGAATGGTTAAGTGACCTGGAAGACAGAACGGTGGAATTCACTGCTGTGGAACAGACTAAAGAAAAAAGAATGAAAAGAAATGAAGACAGCCTAAGAGACTTCTGGGACAACACTAAACGCAACAACATTCACATTATAGGGGTCCCAGAAGGAGAAGAGAGAAAAAGGAACTGAGAAATTATTTGAAGAGATAATAGTCGAAAATTTCCCTAACATGGGAAAGGAAATAGCCACCCAAGTCCAGGAAGCGCAGAGAGTCCCATACAGGATAAACCCAAGGAGAAACATGCTGAGACACATAGCAATCAAACTGGCAAAAATTAAAGACAAAGAAAAATTATTGAAAGCAGCAAGGGAAAAACAAAAAACAACATACAAGGGAACTCCCATAAGGTTAACAGCTGATTTCTCAGCAGAAACTCTACAAGCCAGAAGGGAGTGGCATGATATACTTAAAGTGATGAAAGGGACAAACCTACAACCAAGATTACTCTACCTGGCAAGGATCTCATTCAGATTCGATGGAGAAATCAAAAGCTTTACAGACAAGCAAATGCTAGAACTCAGCACCACCAAACCAGCTCTCCAAGAAATGCTAAAGGAACTTCTCTAAGTGGGAAACACAAGAGAAGAAAAGGACCTACAAAAGCAAATGCAAAGCAATTAAGAAAATGGTCATAGGAACATACATATCGATAATTACCTTAAACGTGAATGCATTAAATGCTCCAACCAAAAGACACAGGCTTGCTAAATGGATACAAAAACAAGACCCATCTCTATGCTGTCTACAAGAGACCCACTTCAGACCTAGGGACACATATAGAGAGAAAGTGAGGGGATGGAAAAAGATATTCCATGTAAATGGAAATCAAAAGAAAGCTGGAGTAGCAATACTCATATCACATAAAATAGACTTCAGAATAAAGAATGTTACAAGAGACAAGGAAGGACACTACATAATGATCAAGGGCTCAATTGAAGAAGGTATAACAATTATAAATATACGTGCACCCAACATAGGAGCACCTCAGTACATAAGGCAACTGCTAACAGCTATAAAAGAGAAAATCAACAGTAACACAATAATAGTGGGGGACTTTAACACCTCACTTACACCAGTGGACAGATCATCTAAAATGAAAATAAATAAGGAAACAGAAGCATTCAATGACACAATACACCAGGTAGATTTAATTGATATTTATAGGACATTCCATCCAAAAATAGCAGATTACACTTTCTTCTCAAATGTGCACGGAACATTCTCTAGGATAGATCACATCTTGGGTCACAAATCAAGCCTCAGTAAATTTAAGAAAATTGAAATCATATCATGCATCTTTTCTGACCACAATGCTATGAGATTAGAAATGAATTACAGGGGAAAAAAACGTAAAAAACACAAACACATGGAGGCTAACCTATATGTTACTAAATAAACAGGAGATTACTGAAGAAATCAAAGAGGAAATCAAAAAATACCTAGAGACAAATGACAATGAAAACACGACGAGCCAAAACATATGGGATGCAACAAAAGCAGTTCTAAGAGGAAAGTTTATAGCTATACAAGCCTACCTCAAGAAATAAGAAAAATCTCAAATAAACAATCTAACCTTACACCTAAGGGAACTAGAGAAAGAAGAACAAACAAAACCCAAAGTTAGCAGGAGGAAAGAAATCATAAAGATCAGAGCAGAAATAAATGAAATAGAAACAAAGAAAACAATAGCAAAGATCAATAAAACTAAAAGCTGCTTCTTTGAGAAGATAAACAAAATGGATAAACCATTAGCCAGACTCATCAAGAAAAAGAGGGAGAGGACTCAAATCAATAAAATTAGAAATGAAAAAGGAGAAGTTACAACAGACACCACAGAAATACAAAGCATCCTAAGAGACTACTACAAGCAACTCTATGGCAATAAAATGGACAACCTGGAAGAAATGGACAAATTCTTAGAAAGGTATAACCTTCCAAGACTGAACCAGGAAGAAATAGAAGATATGAACAGACCAATCACAAGTAATGAAATTGAAACTGTGATTAAAAATCTCCAACAAACAAAAGTCCAGAAGCAGATGGCTTCACAAGTGAATTCTATCAAACATTTAGAGAAGAGCTACCACCCATCCTTTTCAAACTTTTCCAAAAAATTGCAGAGGAAGGAACATTCCCAAACTCATTTTATGAGGCCACCATCACCCCGATACCAAAAGCAGACAAAGATACTACAAAAAAGGAAAATTACAGACCAATATCAATCATGAATATAGATGCAAACATCCTCAACAAAATACTAGCAAACAGAATCCAACAACACACTAAAAGGATCATACACCATGATCAAGTGGGATTTACCCCAGGGATGCAAGGATTCTTCAATATATGCAAATCAATCAATGTGATACACCATATTAACAAATTGAAGAATAAAAACCATATGATCTTCTCAATAGATGCAGAAAAAGCTTTTGACAAAATTCAACACCCATTTATGATAAAAAAAAAAACTCTCCAGAAAGTGGGCATAGAGGGAACTTACCTCAACATAATAAAGGCCATATACGACAAACCCACAGCAAACATCATTCTCAATGGTGAAAAGCTGAAAGCATTTCCTCTAAGATCAGAAACAAGACAAGGATGTCCACTCTCACCACTCTTATTCAACATAGTTTTGGAAGTCCTAGCCACAGCAATCAGAGAAGAAAAAGAAATAAAAGGAATACAAATTGGAAAAGAAGAAGTAAAACTGTCACTGTTTGCAGATGCCATGACACTATATATAGAGAATCCTAAAGATGCCACCAGAAAACGACTAGAGCTAATCAATGAATTTGGTAAAGTAGCAGGATACAAAATTAATGCACAGAAATCTCTTGCATTCCTATACACTAATGATGAAAAATCTGAAAGAGAAATTAAGGAAACACTCCCATTTACCACTGCAACAAAAAGAATAAAATACCTAGGAATAAACCTACCTAGGGAGACAAAAGACATCTATGCAGAAAACTATAAGACAGTGATGAAGGAAATTAAAGGTGATACCAACAGGTGGAGAGATATACCATGTTCTTGGGTTGAAAGAATCAATATCGTGAAAATGACTATACTACCCAAAGCAATCTACACATTCAGTGCAATCCCTATGAAGTTACCAGTGGCGTTTTTTATGGAACTAGGACAAAAAAAATCTTAAAATTTGTATGGAGACACAAAAGACCCTGAATAGCCAAAGCAGTGTTGAGGGAAAAAAGCAGAGCTGGAGGAATCAGACTCCTTGACTTCAGACTATACTACAAAGCTACAGTAATCCAGACAATATGGTACTGGCACAAAAACAAAAACATAGATCAATGGAACAGGACAGAAAGCCCAGAGATAAACCCACGCACCTATGGTCAACTAATCTATGACAAAGGAGGCAAGGATATACAATGGAGAAAAGACTGTCTCTTCAATAAGTGGTGCTGGGAAAACTGGACAGCTCCATGTAAAAGAATGAAATTGGAACACTCCCTAACACCATACACAAAAATAAACTCCAAATGGATTAGAGACCGAAATGTAAGACTAGACAGTATAAAACTCTTACAGGAAAACATAGGAAGAACACTCTTTGACATAAATCACAGCAAGATCTTTTCTGATCCACCTCCTAGTGTAATGGAAATAAAAACAAAAATAAACAAATGGAACCTAATGAAACTTCAAAGCTTTTGCACAGCAAAGGAAACCATAAACAAGACGTAAAGACAACCCTCAGAATGGGAGAAAGTATTTGCAAATGAATCAGCGGACAAAGGATTAATCTCCAAAATATATAAACAGCTCATGCAGCTCAATATTAAAAAAACAACCCAATCCAAAAATGGGCAGGAGACCTAAATAGACGTTTCTCCAAAGAAGACATATAGATGGCCAAGAAGCACATGAAAAGCTGCTCAGCATCACTAGTTATTAGAGAAATGCAAATCAAAAGTACAATGAGGTATCACCTCACACCAGTTAGAATGGGCATCATCAGAAAACCTACAAACAACAACTGCTGGAGAGGGTGTGGAGAAAAGGGAACCCTCTTGCCCTGTTGGGAATGTAAATTGATACAGCCACTCTGGAGAACAGTATGGAGGTTCCTTAAAAAACTACAAATAGAATTACTATATGATCCAGCAATCCCACTACTGGGCATATACCCAGAGAAAACCATAATTCAAAAAGACACATGCACCCTAATATTCATTGCAGCACTATTTACAATAGCCAGGTCATGGAAGCAACCTAAGTGTCCATAGGCAGATGAATAGATAAAGACGATGTGGTACATTTATATGATGGAATATTACTCAGCCATAAACAGGAACGAAACTGGGTCATTTGTTGAGATGCGGATGGATCTAGAGACTGTCATACAGAGTGAAAGTAAGTCAGAAAGAGAAAAACAAATATTGTATATTAATGCCTATATGTGGAACCTAGAAAAATGGTACAGATGAACTGGTTTGCAAGGCAGAAGTTGAGACACAGATGTAGAGAACAAACATATGGACACCAAGCGGGGAAAGGGGCAGGGGGTGGGTATGGTGGTGTGATGAATTGGGCGATTTGGATTGACATGTATACATTGATGTGTATAAAATGGATGACTAATAAGGACCTGCTGTATAAAAAAAAAATAAAATTAAATTTTTAAAAAAACCTTAGAGTATTAGAAGTGCTAAGGATGCAAGTGAAGTCTAATTAGATTCTCGTTTTCTCATTGCCATCAAACACAGGACACTTTTCATAACCCTATAACCCACCTATTATGATCATAGCTGACCTCTTCTCCAAATTTAATCCTATCCACATAACCTTGTCCGCAGACTAATGCTAAACTAGACATTATATCACCAAACCAATCCCAGCCTCATAACTCATTGGCCCATTAAATACTTCTAATCATTCCTTTATAAAACATAACCCACCCATACAACCCTATAACCTTTCTAATGGATTCAGAGCCAGCCAATTACCAAACTTGATCTCATCTGCATAGTTCCTCTCACCTCTTAATGAGCTCTAACTGGCCCTGTAAGTTTGAGCATTAACAAAAGCTATTTCATTCAATTTGTGGCCTTTTGTTTGATTTTTTTAAACATCAAGTACGGTACTGTTTTTTAAGTCCATTTTTTTCCAACTCATCCAACTCTCTTTTTTCCTGCTTGAGAAAATTAGAATATTCCTTGCCATTATAGTTCATTATCTTTTCCAAAAGAATTTGAGAGAAGTAATATAAAATAAATATTTTTTTGTGTTCTACCACTACATTTTCATTCTCAATTGGATTTAATGGAGGCATTTTCATGTGTGACTGAGGACAGGCCCTGAATTATTTATTTTAGTGGATTTATAAGGAACCGATTTTAGGGTTGCACATAGACCCACAGGTCTTTCCATATGGGATTAGATGGAACTGAACTCAGAGTATTCCTTGAGAAATATTCCTTCCACTAAGTTATCATAACAAACCTGATAGAGCTAAGAAAAAGGAAAAGAAGAAAAAGCAGATGGCAAGTTAGTATCCTTGTTGAAAACTCTATTTTCCTAGAATTTGCATTAAAACTATGGATTTCCACTTAGGAGGATGGGGGTTGCCATGGGCTCTTTTTGTTCATTTATTCATGTGACAAACGTTCACTGAGTGCTAGCCTTCTGTTAATGGGGCTGTGTGAGCTTGGGGCAAAGGATTCTCACTCAGCTAAATCCATAGCACATCCTTATTACTTGACCATGTTTTTTATCTTCTCTGGATTTCATGGGGGGTTATGTGCATAGATGTAAATATTTGATTATTTGATTATGCACATATTGGTGTATAGTAAATTAACATATATAAAATTCAGCCATGCAGCAAGTATTCATCAAGGGCTCTTGCCAGCTAACATACCCAATACCCTGAAGAGAAGGTAGCATCTTCAGCTGAGGGAAGTAGTTCTAAGAGAGCTCAGTAAACTTGCTCAAGGTTTCACAAGTGGCTGTGGTAGAATTTGAATCCAGGTCTCTCCGACTTAAAAGGCCAAGTTCCTTCTCTCATATCATACTACCTGTCACGCAGAGTTGCCTCAGAGACATTTGTCTATCTGTTCCAAATCCCTTATATTATAACTGAGGAAACTAAGGCTAGAGAAGAGAGGTCATTTGCTCTAGGCTTCATAGCTACCACTGTACAAAATCTAGAGAAATATGGAGAAGATAGTTGCCCTATATACACAGCATCCTAGCAATTCAGATTGGCTCTGTCCCTGAGCACAACAAGAAGGGAGAATAAGTACCCCATCACCCAGCCCCAGCAAATGGCCCTTCTGGCATTGATTCACTGCGGCATAGGCCTCCTGAGGGAAGAATGCGTTGTTCATCCTGCTGGCCCAGCCACATTATGCTTATGGATATGAAGACCCACACATCAAAATTAGCATTTGTGCAAATGAGCACGCAATCCCTTCAGGCCTGCTGTGTCCCTTTAATAGTCCCATCTTTCAATTATGAAGTGACGATCAGTCAGTGTTCTTCCATTATCTCATTATTTTTGTTTTGTTGGCAGTATAGAAGGTTTTTTTTTTTCCTTCCACTTGAAGCCAGGACCATCAACATGAGATGGTTATTGAACCAACAGAGGGATAAAAGGACATTTTAAAGTCTTACTTATCCCTAGAATAGGAACATCTTTGATATATTCATGAGTAAGAATAAAAAAATCCATATTTAAGACTCCACCTTCTTGAGTAGAATCTCAAGGAGCTACTGATTGAACTAATTAATTCCACCTTTCATTGCTCAAGGGATTATAGATGTTAAGTATTTCAGTTTGAGATTTTAGATATCGGGTAACTTACCCTTTCCCCCCACATCATTTACCTCTTCTGCCACATCCTTAACAGGTCATCACACAGACTTGGCTTGATCAGATCTAGCTTTGGGGAACTCACTACCTCACAAGGCAGTGCCTTTCTTCAGCAGCATTCATCATAAGGTTATTACTTCTCAAATCAAAATTGGAACCTTAATCTTCCAACAGTTGGTTTCTCTTCTGTGCCTGCAGAAATAAATGCAACCACTCTTCCATTAAAAAGTACTTAAAATATTTAAAGATGTAACCATAACCTCATTTTCAATGCATATTAGGCAACTTTAATGATTTTTTCCTCTTTATTAAATGCCCAGTACACTCAATACAATGTGGTATGGCTCACTAATATTTATTCATATAAAATCAAGCAAATTACCAAAGTATCTTGTGCATGAGAATGGGCTTGTGTACATGTACAGTCTGGGAGAGCTAGTCAGCTCTCAACTGCCCCCATTCTGTAACTAGATGCCATCAAGCCATGCTCTAGTTGACTTGGGATTACTAGAGAAAGTATCTGTGTAACTTGCCCTCTATTTAAGAACATTTTTAAGAAGTAGTTTCAAACTTACAGAAATTTGCAACAATAGTAGAAAGATTATTTTTTAACTCCCTGCAGCACTTGAGAGGGAGTTGTGAACATAGTGTCCCATCACCCTGAAAACATCAGTGAGTAAGTCCTATGAACATGAACTTTATCCAGCGTCACTGCAATACAACCTCCAAAATGAAGAAATTAATACTGGTGCATTACTAACACCTAATTTAAAAAACCCTTTCCAAGTATCTCTAATTTCCGTAAATGTCCTTTATAGCAAAAAGGTCCATTCCAGAATCACATGTCACATTTAATTGTCATACATTTTCTGTATCCTTTAATCAGGACGGGTTCCTCAGCTGTCCTAGTCTTCAACAACTTGGATACTTTCTAATATCACAGGCCAATTGATTTGTGGAATGTCATTCAATATTAATGTTTGGCATTTCTTCATGGTCAGGTTTAAATTATAGATTTTCTGGCAAAAACATAAAATTGGAGACAGTGTTTTTCGCATTGTATCCTATCAAGTGGCACACAGTTTCAGTTTGTCCCCCTACGGGTGATGTAAACTTTGATCACCTGATTAGGGTTGTGTCTACAAGGTTTCTCCACTGTACAGTTAGTTCTGTAATTAATAAGTATTATGTGAGGAGTTATTTTGAAACTAGGTGAATATTCTATTCCTTATCAAACTCCCACCCACTAGTTTCAGCACCATTAATGTTGATTGGAGATATTAATTACTATGTTTACCCAATGGTGATTTTCTCTCACCATTGTTCCTTCTCCATTTATTAGGTGGCATTCTAGTACAAGGAAAAGTGTTTTATTCTCCCCATTTGTTTATTTCTGTATATTAGAATGGACTCATGGGTCCCTACTTTATTCAATGGGTTATAATACATCGCAACTTCTAACTGAATTGGAAGCCTAGCTCATTCCAGTGGGAGGTCCTTCTGGCTGGTTTCTGTGCCTTTTTTACCCGTCCACATTATGCTTCGTATTCACCTTCTTTCCGGTGCACCAAGCTGTATCAGGCTCATCTCGAACTTTAGTCCCCACAACCCTGAAATCAGCAATTTCTCTCAGGATTCCTGGTTCCTTTTAGTGGAGAATATTTTGTAGACAAAGATCTGGGTGTCAGATGTGTTCATTGTTGTGAGGTGCCACTGTTCCCAGGCCCTCTCAGTGGACAGCCTCACCCATTCAGGCTTCAGTAGGAGCCTCTTAGGCATTGACCTCCTTCTCTGAGGGATGCAAACCTTGATACAGCTCACCTAATGGCTTTTGCATTAAGTGATTTAGGAGGGAGTGGATGAAGGAAAATAGAAGGAAGGAAAGAAGGCAGTGAAGGGAAGGAGGAAGGGAAGGGGGGAAGAAGGAAGGAAGGAAAGCTCTCCTATTCAAGTTTAATTTTACTACAATTTCTGCATGAAACAGACAGTGTGAATAGTTTTTGACAAAGAAAAAGTAGGGATGAATCAGTCAATAGTCTCATGCTGAACATAGGGGTCTTAAGTTAACCATTATTACTGTTTATAGTAAACTTTTGGCTGCCATTGTGTTTGTTTCAAAATGTGTGACCTCATCTCAAAGGAATATTTCCCCCCTTGATGCCCTGGTGTCCGGCGGATAACTGCCAGGACGTGTCAAAAAATAAATAAACCTGGCATCGCCATGAACTTTGCTCTTGCTGAACTTAGTCTTGGAAATACTTGTTTGCCAATGGCACTCTTAAAATGTGGCATTATAAACTGCACGTATGTGTGTGTTTCTCTAAGAATAATATGATGGTATTATGACTACACTACAGGGAATGCTGCCCTTCCTAACAACATGGCCAAGTACTATATTAGCAGCTTTCTATATGTAACAGAATGTTAGAATGGAAATTTGGACTGAGGCATATTCTAAAATGAGATTCTAGACCAAGAAGCAAACATGTCAAAATAGTGGATAATAACCTGACACCTTTTCAACCCTTATCTCTCATCAGGGGTACAAGACAGTAATCAATTGGAGAGTGAAGAAGGAATTCTGGAAACAGCACTGCATATGCTTTAAGGGTACAATTGGGGAGGGTGTCCCTGTTCACATCACATCAAGACATGGACTTTAGGGAAACCATTTGAAGAGCTTATTGAATATTCCTCTTGCATTCTACTGTCTGAGTCATGGCTGAGAAATATAAAAGTCAAAAGCCTGGATAAAGTGATCAGGGACAATTGTGGTTTTAGAAATAACTATCCTTCCTGTTTGACAGAGCAAAGTATGTATGGCCTTTACCCTAAACCAGATATAAGCCATGCAATAAAGAACACTGGTTTAGAGTTATCTAGAATTGTTTAAGAGGTTTGCATGGATGGGCATGAGGACCACGGTATAGCTGAAGACAGTGGGCTGAATAGCAAGAAGTGGGTTGGCATAGAGACGCATCACAAAAATTCAGGTGAGAGATACTCAGGAGTTGGGGGTGGTAGTGCCAGAAGGACCCACGATGGACATGGATAGCATGAAACATCTTTCAGGCACAAAGAGCACTGAAGCTACGTCCCCAGCCAGTGTCAGTCAAGGAGGAACTTACCTACTGACTCCCTTTCCTCCCCTCTGACCCTTACTCTGATCATAGATCCCAGGGTCTTTGGAATGAATGAAGCAGATGCTGTCAACGTACACTTTTGCCTCTATAGGGTGTGAGACTGAAGCATGCCTAGAGGGAAGGGGTGGGGGAGAAGCTTTAGTTTTATATCAAGTTCCACGTTGTGAGGATTATATGGGACAGGGCATATTAATTATTACATTGAGACAGAGTTTTATAACTTAGTTACCTTAAAACTTTTTCTGTGGTGACCAGAGTAGATGAGGTGCCTGTCTGAGAGCACGGAAGCACCTCATGTACTAGAATGGATTGTAAATTGCTTTACGGTCACATCTCACAAGACATACTTGATCAATGAAATATAAAACATCGTGTCACTGAGTCTGCACAGAGACATCCCAATTTTCTAGATGAGGCAAACAACTCTCAGAAAGGCAAATAGCTTTTATTCAGAATTGCACAGCTCTTTAGGCAGAAAAAGGATTTGAATTTATGTTTAACTAGAACTTAAATCCAAGTTCCTAACTATCGGGAGCCTTGTGAATTTGTGTCATCTATGCACAAATACGTGGACACTTCATCAAGTTTTGCTGTGAGGATTTGAGACAGAAATCCATGAGACACAAGCCCTTTAGAAGCTGAGAAAGCCCTCTCTTCCTATGAACAGAAAACAAACAACAAAAACAAACAAGAGCCATCTTGTTTAAGGAGCTCTTAGCCCTACTTAATAAGGAAATGTTCAACAGATTAGGAACTCTAAAGCTACTATATTTATATGTAACATTCCGATTTTTAAATTTAGATGTCCTTTAAAAAAATGCATCATTGCAATCCGCGTGCACCACCTCCTTGTTGCTCCCCAATCAATCAGTAAACCCGATTATATTAACAACAACCACGAAAAACAACTGAGCATTCATCCTCTTACTCAAATGAGACTCAGGTTTTCAGTATCCTGTACTCTCCATCTAATTTCCACCTTCACAGCTTGCTTTCTCTTCCTTCCTCCTTCCTCCCTCCTTTCCTCTCTCCCTCCATCTTTCCTTTCCTGCCCTCACCTTTTTCTTCCTTTCATTTTTTCCATCCCCATGCCATGCAAACATAAGAATTTTTTTTGGAGAAAGACAGAGAAAGCTCTTTTATTCCACTTGGAAAATAATGTTAATAGTGATTATTCAGTAATATTTATAAAGTACCTACTTAGGTGATGGCAAAAATCTCTAAATATTGTCCCTACTTTCAAAACACAAGCCTTTAGGGAATTCCCTGGTGGCGCAGTGGTTAAGAATCCGCCTGCCAATGCAGGGGACAAAAATTTGGTCCCTGGTCCGAGAAGATCCCACATGCCATGGAGCAACAAAGCCTCTGTGCCACAACTACTGAGCCTGCGCTCTACAGCCCGTGAGCCACAACTACTGAGCCCATGTGCCACAACTACTGAAGCCCGTGCACCTAGAGCCCATGCTCCGCAACAGGAGAGACCCGCGCACCGCAGCGAAGAGTAGCCCCGGCTCACCACAACTAGAGAAAGCCCGCGCGCAGCAACGAAGACCCAACGCAGTCAAAAATTAATTAATTAATTAAAAACAAAACACAAGCCTTTATAGATACTAAATGGTGTAACGTGTGTACCTGGTACACGTAGTATTGGAAAACATGGAGACTCCTCTCCACATATGCATATGAACTTATATTTCTATCACACCCATCCTTCAGTGGCAAGTTTGTCTCCTGTTCTCCCTGAGACCTTCTCTAGTAAGTAAGTACTGCCCACAGAAATTAGTCTCCCTCTTGATGTTCCTTCTCATTCTTTTTAATTAGCATTTAGTTATTTTTGAAAAATAGGCTTTCTTCTGCATTGTATTATTTTAAAGATTCACAGGAACTTATACAGCATTTTATTCAACTCCTCGATTTAACCGTTTAGGACCTCAGGCCAAAGGAATTAAGAAACTTTCCCCAAATCACAGTACATTAGAGACAAAACAGTTGCCCTAATCCATCATTAGTCTTTAATTATTTTACTGAAAGCTCCACAAGGGCTAGAATTATGCTACATTCTTTCATGATCTTTACTCCCTGAGGCTAACAGCAGTGGTAGGATCACCAAGTGGGCACTCAGTACATTCTTGCCGTGTTAAATTTGACTGATTCTTGCGTACACAAGGGTTTTTCAAATACAGCTGTGCACAAGACTCACCGGGGCCTTGTTGAAGTAAATCCTGTTCCTCTACCCGGAGACCGTGGCTCTGGAGGTCTGAGGTGTGTGTGTCCCAGGAATCCGTATTTGTAAGAGAGACTCCAAGCGACTTGACCTTAATGGTCTAAGAAGTAGTGCTTGGGAACTACTGGCAAGCATAGACACCCTATTCTGGAATATTTCCAGGGGAAAAGTCTCTAATTTTGCTTAGTATCGTATTTTGGTGTCTAAGAGACCTTATAGCTAAAGGAAAAAAATAAGTTCTTCATAATGCTGTAACTAAATTCTCACTACTGCATTTTCCTCCCTACTATCCTGGGTGGAAATGGATAACAGCTGGTCTTTAAATAATCCTTGCAGATTATTAAGTTACTCATCCACCTTCCCTTCTCCCAGCTAAACAGTCCCAACCTTTCTAAGCTATCCTGTAGGCCCTATTTCCCAAACCCTCCTTCTCTCCCATAGTTGCCTAACTTTCGAAGCAAGACTAACAGTCTGTTATTGTGCTGTGTTACATGAGGTGTAATGAAAAGCCATTTAAACATTTTGAGAAGAAGCCCCATGCAAGTGGTAGGCTTTGGATTCGAGAGTAATATTCTTGTATGTCTTGTCGGCCCGTGTTTATTGGAATTTGCCATCTCTAGGCAGATAGAGGGGCAGTACAGTGCCAGGGGTAGAATCCCACACAGCCAGGCAGAGCACCGTGGATTGCGTGGCCAGTGCTTCCTACTCACTGCGTAGCGGAGCAAGCCGTTTTCTCTTTCTGTTGTTTACTTCCTTATAAGCAAGACTATATATATTCTTCCTAAACTCCAACAGTCGTTATAAAGCTCCAACCAGTGTAGTCCATGAAACTTTGGAAAGTATGAAGTTCATTCTATAGGTAGACTTCAGGGTTTTATACATAGGAGGCTGGTTTGGTGGAAAGTGACAGAGCATCAGTAGGGCACCAGTAGCTTGGGGATAAAAATTGTAAGATTACAAAGTCCAATGTCTTAGACACAAGTAGAACAAACCAGCAGGGACATTCACAGCAAACTGAACCAAATGTCAAATGGAATGCTCCTCATCCAGGAAAACAACCAGTGATTTTCTTGGAAGGCAGGTGCTTCTCTGAGTTCTGATACCTGTCTCTGACCACCCTGCACCTGATTTCTCAGCACGATCTTCCTCATGATGCCCAGCTATTCTGTCATTCCTGTTGTGGTATCTCCACTGCAGTCCTGCCAAAGCCATCATATTTTATACCATGATGGTTTAGACATAGATTCATGGCATAGCCATACCCACAGTCAAAGAGGAAATTGGATGTAGGGTATCCGCTGTAGGAGAAAGACTGATAAACCATCATCATCACCAACCACATAGGTTGATTATTTATTCAGTAATAACTATAGCATTTATTGAGCATTACTGAGTAACTGATTGACCTTGGTACTAGGTGATGATGATGCCAGGCTCTGTTCTAAATGATGCAATGTATTATCTCATTTAATCATTATGTACTACTACTATGAGTTAGAGATCATAATAGTCTCATTTTACAGATGAAGAAACTGAAGTAGAAAGAGGTGAAAAAACTCGCTTGAGTTTCTACAGTAACATGAGCCTCAAAGCAGACCACTGAACATCAGAACCAATGTCTTTGAACACACACTATGCACATTTAAGGTTAGAGGTGGAACTGTGCCCTGATGAAAAGAAATGATGACATTTCCCTCCTGTGCCAGAAAACCATCAATGCCAACTTTATAACTGAAGATTGAAGTCCTAACTTATTGGCTTAGCAGCTAAGACTTTTAAGGTCTGGAATCAAAGTTTTCTCAGTTTTATCTCTAACAATCCCTGTCTCCACACACCATAATCAAAGACAAATGCAACAGCCCCCTGTTTGTTGCTTGTGCTCCAAGCTTTCCCACTTCCTCACCTTTGTTCTCACTGTTCCTCCTGCCTATAACAGTCTTTACAAAATTAGCATGGCCAAACTCTAACCTTTATCAATAAATAATTTAAATGTTCCCACTTAATTTCCTAATTCCTGATCCAAGCAAAGAGATGTCATTTTTGAGCTCCAAGACCATCTCAAAAGCTATCTTTTTACTCCTAGAATTTTCTCTTATAATGTTATGTGACAATATCTTATCACTCTTAAAAATCAGTGATGTTTGGGGCACATACAATGTGCTAGAGATGATGTCATATGGTTTCCTAACCCTAACTGAACCCATGTCAGTCTGATAGTGTTGACATTAAAACTTCCATTTTACAAGGCAGGAACTGAGATTCATATAGGCCACTCAAGGTCATACCACTGGATTTTACATCCACATTTTTCTAAATGCAAAACCTCTATTCTTAATAACCAAACTATACCACTTTATTAGTCTGTGAACTTCTTGAAAGCAATGTTTGCATCTTATATTTGATTTCTAAACACATTGCAGATGGTAGTCATCATGGATCCTTTTTTCCTTTTTCTTAATTTCTTTGCAAATTGATTTAAGCTGAATTCTGTCTTAGATACTGGCTTTTGTGAAGTGGCACACTAGCTCCAAACAACACAACCTGAAACTTTCTTTCCCTTTGTTCATTGTTGATGAGCGTTTTGCTTATTCTCCGTACGTTACTCTTTTATTCACTCTTTGCTTTAAGCTGGCTTTCATGTTCTTGCCGCCGAGCTGACAGTTCCTCATTTCAGCTGTTTGACAACTTGCATGCTCTGCCTGCTGGCATCAGTATTTACTAATGGACCCTTTCTCTGACAAAAGCTGTTTGCAATAAGGAAAGATAATGAAGAAATTACTTGACCCCAGACACGCATCTAGCAGTAACAATGGCCTGTGTCAGTGGGCCTCTCTGCCATCTGTGTCCAAGCAAGGGGGCAGGGCAGGGAAAAGATGGAGAGGCTGAGATGGTGGAGGAGAACTCCAAGGAGAGAGAAGGTTGATGATTCAGAAGCTGAAAGGGAACAAACTTTTGTAAGCCTGCTTCTATGGCCCAGGCATTTTACATGCACAGTCCCATTCAATTCTCAAAACAATGTGCTAAGATCATTGTGGCTGATACTTTTGAATTGTTCTTAAAAAAAACAACAACTGAGAGTCAAAGAAAGTAAGGGAAGAGAGGCAGAAAGTAAAGGAAACGATGCATTATACCAGTTTAAGTCTGAAATTTGGGATTGTCCAAGAATGTATTTGAATCTAGTCTTCTGCAATAGAAATTGTGTGACCTTGAGCAAAGGCTGTGTGTGTGTGTGTGTGTGTGTGTATGCACACAAAGTGCCTGGCAGATTCTCAATATTCATTTTCCATGAGTAGAATGAGAATAATAGCAGGATAAACCTTGATGTGTTACTCTAAAAGTTAAGTGAGATAATGGACATAAAGTTCTTAGCCCAGGCACAAAATGACTGCTATATACATGATAAGCTTTCTAGTTTTGTTCTTCTTGTTAGTACTCCAGTAAAATGATAAAATGGTGGGTCCAGCACTCAAATGCAAGCCTGTTTCCTTCTGAATTCTATGCTCTTTCCCCTCCAGGACAAGGCTCAACAAGTCAATAGTAAAAGCAAGTAGAAGGGGCAAGAATAAAGTATTGAATGGTTCTCTTTGTCATTGTAATACACCTCTTTATGTTGATGGGGGTAGAGCCCTCTGGCCCAGATTTGTAATTTCAAATTTTTAGAGCCTACAGAGGTTAGCCATCTTTCTGGGTGGAATAATGATAACTTACTGTCATGCTCAAGTTGATGCCTTTATATTCATACCACAGATTTGTAGTAAAATTAAATATTTATCAGTACATAAGATTTATCACAAAAATGGCAGAATACAGCATACTTCAGTGAGAGAAAAGAAGCTCTTTTTTCATACTACTATGAATTCGCAGATTCCTCCATTTTTATAGTCTTCATATGAAAGAGAATGGGTGTGATCTGGCTGAGAAGCTGGAAGAAAGCAAATGAGGTAGGGGAGCCTCAGTGGATTGGTCATGAGAGATCACAGCACAGTGGAAAGCTCTCTGCACCACTCTTGCAGAGTTCTATGACCTTGATAGGCACTAATTGTCTACAAGAACCAAATGTGCTATTCTCCATCTTCTCATTGGCAATTTCCCCTGAAACACCACCTCTCCTCCCTCTCTCCAAGTCATGTACTTTCATGGATCAGAGACTCTGAACCTAGGCTCCAGCTCTTTCTCTATATTGAATTTCAGGATCTTTTTAATGGCCTCTCTCCCAGATGAGATGGTTTCACAGATGAGACGGAATCTCTGAATTGCTGTAGGGACCAGTTAAGAGTCATAGAGTCATTAGTGGAAGAATATGCTGGTTTTCTTCTGGGTCTTTTCTTGACCATCCCTCAGGAATAATTTCCCGCCCTCTTGTGTATTACTTCATGGCCCCCACTGGACTTCATGACCTTTATTCCTGTAAACACCTGCCTCCCCTACTCTACAACCTGGACCAGATGGACAGACTTCTAACTGTATGCAAAGCATGATGCTGAAGGTCTGGCATATAGTTGCAACTACAAAATAAATGAAGAATGAATACAGGAAAAGATGAAAAACTGAATAAATATATGCACATATACCTTATACCATGCTTAGAATACAGAAAAAGCTTGGTAAATAACACTTCCACAAAGAGGTCTACCTTTACCATATAATGTAGCATTCACAGGAGATTATAGTTGTATTTTTGTGTTTATTCATTTGTTTAATAAGTTTCTCTATTGTAAACTACACAAAGGAGGTTCATTGCTGGAACAAGCCCAGTACCTGAAACAAATGTCAATCCTCAACATACACGAATAGAACAAATGAGTCTGTCATCTCTCCTTCCTTTCTTCCCTTCCTACTTTATTTTCTTCTCCATCTTTTCATTTGTGCTTACAGTATTTCTCTTACTTTAGTTCTCATACTTATCGCTTCTCTTTCTTCTTCACTCATTTATTTTTCTTTTTTAAGCTTCCTTTCTTCTTCTCTGCAACAAAAAGACAAGAATACATTTGATGATGACGATGATGCTATTCATAGTAATCACTTTTGGAGGGCATGTTATTTGCCAGACACTGTTCTAAGCACTTAACCTAAATTACTTAATGGCTCCCCTAAATCTTATGAAACAGATGCTACTCTAATCCCCAGTTTGCAGAAGTGGAAACAGTTCTTGAGGAATGAACTTGCTATTACAGGTCATGGAGCCAGTAAGTGACAGAGATGGCTGCAAACCAGAGGCTCTGACTCCAGACATCATGGTCTTTAACTTCTGAAATGCACTGCCTCCCCAAAGCCTCAAGAGCCTCAAGGTATATATTATAGGAATCTTTGGAGAGCTTTGGATTTAAAGACTGATATAGGGGGCTTCCCTGGTGGCGCAGTGGTTGGGAATCCGCCTTCCAATTCAGGGGACACGGGTTCAAGCCCTGGTCCGGGAAGATCCCACATGCTTCAGAGCAACTAGGCCCGTGAGCCACAACTACTGAGCCTGCGCTCTAGAGCCTGTGAGCCACAACTACTGAGCCCACACGCCGCAACTACTGAAGCCCGCGTGCCTAGAGCCCATGCTCCGTGACGGGAGAGGCCACCGCAATGGAGAGGGGTCCGCACACCACAATGAAGAGTGGCCCCCGCTCGCCGCAACTAGAGAAAGCCCACGCACAACAATGAAGACCCAATGCAGCCAAAAACAAATAAATAAAAATAATTTTTTTAAAAAAACAAAACACTGATATAGGATTGGATGGTTCTTGAATTTTCTCTGTTACTCTTTCACCAGTTTCTTGGAAAATTCACTTCAAATTATCAACCTGAAAATGGATCTGACTGGGTTGAAAGTCTGAACCATTCTGGCCTCCCCTGCTGTCACAGACAACCTGACAGCCTCCATAGTTCTTGATCTGGGGAATTACGGGAGAATCTTGAACCTGTCAGGATGCTTGACCAGGCCCTTGTCCTGTGGGTGAAAGACAGCAGCACCGCTTCTATCTCTATGTGATTTTCTCTCTGGGAGTAGCCAATTCTTAGAGCTCTACGCAGAATATATGCAAGTGAGGCCCCCGTTAAAATACTTATGTCGTGAAAACATAGGGTCAGAAAGAGGGCACTGGCTGGGAGTCAGCATACCAGAGTTACCTGAGTTACAATCCTTCCTCGAGATCCCCAGCTGGTATGGGGCAAGTCACTTACGATTTCTAGACCTCCATTTTTCTAACTGTTGTCTAAAGGGATTGAGCTAGTATGTCGTTTAAGGTCCCACTCAGCTGTAAAATTCTCTGAAGCTCATGTAAAACAACACACAAAAGAAGGAAAGCAAAATAATGAGTTGCCAGTTCAGGTAGTTTGACTCCAAGGTGGACAGCTGCACCTCTGCAACTTAAATAAAAGCCCAGAGGAGACTATCTCCGCCCCCTCTCCAAAGGCTGCCCCTACTGAGTATTAGAATATGAGAAAGAATAATAAGCTCTGGCTTATTCAGGTCAGTAAGACAAATGAACATGAGCTGTGAAGAAGGTGAGTCCGGGCTGCCAGGCGCTAGAGATCTGTAGGGAGTGAGGATTTAAGTAAGAACAATGAAGAGGGAAAAAATGGGCCTGATGTGATCTGAGAGCTTGATCCAGTCTTTGTGCCGAGAGCAGGTAGTGAGTAGAGCAGAACTTACTTAAGTCTGAGGCTGGATGTGCTTTTGCATGTGGCTTTTAGTAACAGAATTCCTCTCCAGCTGACCTAAAGGGCAAAGGAGACACAGGAGCTCATAAAGTGGAAATCCAGAAGTGGGAAGCTCTAAGAGCATCTTCTTCCATCTGTCTGTCCTCTTCGGCGACAGTTTCAGCTTCCTTGTAAGGCTGGTTTCACTCGTGGGGTCAAAATTATTCAGCTATTTCTTATACCAATTGCCCAGGAAGAGCTAGAGGGATGGTTTGGGGTAGCTGTCCCAGAAGAGCAGGGAAGTATTTCTGAAAAGCCCTCAGAAAATCTACTTTCATGACTACTGATCCAACTTCAGTCACATGTCTTTTCCTAAATTAATGTCCCTGGTCATGGTTGCGGAATGCCTCTGTTACCCAAATAAGTAACTATAGCAATGGTGTGGTGGTCTCTTACTGGGTTAGATAAATTATGAATAGCACAAAAGCTGGGGTGCTTAATCTCCCCTAAACTCATGGCTTCTCAACAATGGAGGAGAGGAAACATGGATGTTGAGAGTCAACAGCTATGCCCGTACTGTGAAAAGAACAGAGGAGGTAGCAATACATTTTTAAAAATAAGAGATATAATTGACATATAAGATTATATTAGTTTCAGATGGACAACATTATGATTCAATATTTGTATTTACTTCAAAATGATCACCCAATAAGTTTAGTTAACATCCATCACCATCACAGTTAGAAAATTTTTCGTCCTTGTGATAAAAACTGTTAAGAGCTACCCTCTTGGCAACTTTCGAACGTACAATACAGTATTATAGTCACCATGACTTATTATATTATATCCCCATGACTTATTTATTTAATAACTGAAAGTTTGTACCTTTTGACCGCCTTCATCCGCTTTGCCCATCCCTCCCGTCCCCGCCTCTGGCAATCACCAATCTATTCTCTGTATTATGAGCTCATTTTGTTTTGTTTTGTTCATTTTTAGATTCCACATATAAGTGAAATCATGTGGTATTTTTCTTTCTCTAACTCATTTCACTTAGTGTAATGTGCTCCGCTTCCATCCATGTTTTCTTCCTTTTTCATGGCTGCATAACACTCCACTCGTGTGTGTGTGTGTGTGTGTGTGTGTGTGTGTGTGTGTGTGTGTGTGTGTGTGTAGTTGGGGAAGGGGACATTTCCCCCCAGCCCTTTTGAGTTATTTTGGCTGGTCTAATAATTAAATTGACATAAGAAAGATTAACAGGAGGAAAAAATAATTCATATGCACAGAGATATCATAAATGGTAGCCCTGAAGTGACCAGAGCAGGCTGTTTATATATCATGTTTAGACAAAGAAGCAGTTATTTGTGAAGATTTAACAAGGGGGCTTGTGCTTGGAGTAGCAGACTAATGAAGAAGTAACAAAGTTTGTTTACACAGCTTTCTTAGCCTTGAATTTCCTCATTCTGTTGATAAGGATGCTTTCTATCTCCCTGGTATAAGAAGGATACTTTTGCACGGTTGATTTATTTTCCACTTTCAAGGGAAAAGAGGGGGATCAGAGTATTTTTTAATATCAATTTTTTATTTTACCAGCTGTTTCTCAAGTAATTTTCATCCAAATAATCAACATGCCATTGTGGCAGCCTGCTTGGGGCCCCAGCCACCGTTTCTTTATCCATTCACCCACCAATAGACACTTAAGATTGTTTCCCTATTTTGGCTATTGTAAATAATGCTACAGTGCACATGGGGGTGCATATACCTCTTTGAGTTATTGTTTTTTTTATTTTCTTCAGATAAATACCCAGAAGTGGAATTGCTATATCATATGGCAGTTGTATTTTAAAATTTTTGAGAAACCTCCATATTGTTTTCCATAATGACTATACCAATTTTCATGCCCAGCAACAGCGCACAAGTGTTCCCTTCTCTGCAACCTTGCCAACACTTGTTACTTCTTGTTTTGTTTGTTTGTTTTTGTTTTTTGATAGTAGTCATACTAACAGGGTGAGTTGATAGCTCATTGTGGTTATGATATGCATTTTCCTGGTGATTGGTGAGGGAGCACATTTTATCTTGGGAATCTACTCCAATTGATTGATGATGGTCTCCTGGAAAGATGTGTTGAGAAGTCTTCTAAGACCTCCTGGGAACATGCTATATTTGATTACAGATATCTGCTCTGGGCACTGAAAGAGGCTATCTGCATGACATGGTTTTCCCATGTCATCTTGATTTATCCGAATGTTATATTAAAAAGAAGACACATGTGTTGCTTAAATTCTGGAGTCTAGTTCATTCCGAATCCAGAAGAGATGAAGGTATCACCAGGTAGCACTTAGTCCTATATCTTGTACCATGGACCCTGGCACTACTAAAAGTTAGGATCACTGAATGAGCTTTTCAAATTCTGAACACTTGCCTGTAGACACACTAGAATGAATGAAAATAAAATATATTTAACACAGCAAATGAAGTGAGGCAGAGCTAAATTTAATGCATAAAATCTTTATTGCAGCTGGGAAGTAACAATGTTACAGAGCAAGCTGCTTAGAAGATGGGCTACAGACCATGATCAACACAGCTCTCTCATCTGGTCATTGGTACCTCTATGTCTATACAACCTTGGAGAATAGGTGGGGACATTGCTCACCCAACCATCTAGGCTTAGATCTAACCTCCAAAGTGGGACGACGCACGTGATAGTAGGAATGGGGGAAGTTGATAAATCACTGTGCTCAAAATATTGAATTCAATAAAAATGTGTCTAGTACTAACTGAATGCTTACTTTTCTATAAGGAAATCTGGAAGGCATAGACATAATCTCTACTTACAATAATTTGCAGTCTATCTAGGATGTGGCTGGAGTGGGCTATACCAATCAGGGTCTAACCTAGAAAACAGAAACCACTCTGAGAGGAAGCAGGGAGCAGGGCATTTATTCCATAGATGATGGAAGAGCTTAGTAGCCAAAGAAATAAGTGAGGCAACCCAAGATTAGCAACAGTTGAAATCCACTACCATTTCTAAGCTTTTGTGGGAAAGGGAGAGAAGTCATGCTACCAGAAACCTGGGCCGGGATCACAAGGAACCACAGAAAATCTTTCCTGAGAACAGAGGAATATAGTAGGAACTAGAGGAACATAGGAGACCCAGTCACTACTGTTGACACCAGCGTGAGGTGGAGGTAGAGGCGGGGGTGGAGGTTGAGTGGGGGAGATACCTTGCTTTCTCCTTATCACTCTTCCAATCAAATCTCCTTATCTCCTCATCACCCTTTAAATTCTCCTATTGGCTGAACACATCTGTCTATCAGTACATATGGGAATCGGGAGTATGCAGAATGCAGGGCTCTGTCTCACAGAGGAGGGACAAAAATGGACCCCAGGAACAACAGGTCAGGACCAGCATAGAGACTGTCGTAATAGCTACTATTTATACTACATGCAAACTATACTAAATAATTTGCATCCTCTGTGTTACCTAATCTTTCCTATAGACCCCTGAGGTAAATCCTATTACCATCCCCATCTTTTAAAATGAGGAAATAGGCTTGGAGCCGTTAAGGAACTTCCTCAACTCATATAGCTTGTAAGAGGCCGAGCCAAGACACAAACCCATGTCTGTTTGCTTCTCTGTCAAGTCTGGGTTCTCCACCACGTTGATAGGACATTGACTGCCAGAAAGCAGTATATTAGAAGTGTTGCAAAGTGCCCATGCCATTCAGGCCCAGTGGCAAGGGTTCTCAGTGGGCATTTCTAAGAAATAGTCATGGAGGTTGGGGCACTGGGATTATTCCTTCAAAGATGAGAGCACAGAAATGACCCTGGCTGAAGGAGAAATGGTGATTAGGAGAGGAGGCGGGTGGTTACTGGAGATACTAGTGCAGAAGGGAGGGACAGAATAGGAACAAACAATGACAGGAAAATTAGGGCATTTTAAAGGAAGGGTGTATGTCTAATCTAGCTTAGCTCTTGTACAGAAAACTTCCAAAATAGAATTTAGAATGTGAGGTTAGAGGGCCTCTGATTTAGCTTAGAGATCTATTTCAGAAGAAATACTTTAAATACACATCTTTTCCATAGCACTCTTTAGACATGCATGCTTTTGGAGTTCGCATAGTATGATCTGAGGAAACAGGATGAGAGTGGTGGTAATTTTCCAGGAAGGTATACTCTTATCCACATAATGGACACATGAAGCAGAAATAAAGGCTCTGCACATATCTGTATTAACCAGGATAGAGTTTAGAATTCTGAGTGTCAGAGCCAGAAGCAATGACAGGGATACCTTGGCCTTGTACCATCGAGATAACTGAGGTCAAGTGTAGGAGAGACTTGCTGGGAATCAACCTGCAGAATGGCAGGGTATCCCGTAAACCTCACTGTCTCCCTTTGGTTCACAGGCTGGTTGCCTATTGTGTTGAAATGAAGCATTTGGGAGGACTCAATGAAAACATCTTTGGAAATTTCCAGCTGGGTTGCACCCTCCTAATACCAGGTTTAAAAGCTTGGAGTGGGTATAAAGAGCATTTCCAAAGGGCAGGCTCTGGGGGTGGTAAAGTTTGGGGTGGAGAGGGGAGACATGCAAAGAAAAGCTTTTTGTGATGAGACTTGCACTGGGAGCCAAACTCATCCACTGGGGGAAGTTTGTTTGATGTATATTTAATTATGGATTTCTCTTTGAGCTGGGAGTGGTGAGTTCATGGGGTGGGCTGCTTCCCCTGGGAGATGGTTCAACCTTTTCCTTCTCTTTCCCTCGGCAGGAACTAAGAGGAAGGGAGGGCGTGGAGATGGATGTGTGAGGTTGAATGCAGTTGTGAAGTCAGCTAGGATACAGATCTTGGTGCTGAGCAAATCATGGCCTTTCCCGAGCACCAGTCTAGGCGAGTTGGCCTGAATAAGGAGGAAAGCTGTACCCTTGCATGTGAGTAAGTGTGCAAGGAACACTTATTGAGAGAGAGAAGGCAGGGCAGGGTAGCTAATCTAAAAAGGCTGATCTCGACTTGTACTAAGAAAGTGATGGACCCATCTATTAAAATATTAATAGTAAGCCAGCAGACATGGACAGAGCCTATGTGCCAGGCACTGTACCTGACACTTAACCTCAGTTATCTCATTCAGTCTTCACATCAACCTTATCTATGAGAGTAAGTGGTATTATCCCTGTGATAAAGATACATGGGACCAGGGACTTCCCTGGTGGTCCAGTGGTAAAGAATCTGCCTTACAATACAGGGGACGTGGGTTCGATCTCTGGCCAGGGAACTAAGATCCCACATGCCGTGGGGCAACTAAGCCCACGTGCCACAACTACTGAGCTCACACGCCTTAACTGGAGCCCGTGTGCCACAAACTAGAGAGCCCATGCGCCCTAGAACCCACACATCAGAAGTAGAGAGAAGCCACGCGCCACAACAAAGAGCCTGCATGCCTCAACGAAGATCCCGCCTGCCTCAGCTAAGACCCGAAGTAGCCAAAAATAAATAAAATAATTAATTAATTAAAAAAAAAATACACAGGACCAGAGAAGTTAGGAGATGGCCAAGTTCACAAAAGTGGTAACAAGAGAAATGGGATTGTGGCCCAAGTTAATCTATTCCAAGGCCTGTACCGGCTAATAAGGAAAGGTAATTTTACAGTGTTCTTGCATAACAGAAACAGTTTGATTGTTTTTTAGAACAAGATTCCAAGTCCCCTCTGACTCCTGAATCTGTGCTTCTAACCACTATGCCACATGGTTTCTTTCTAAACCCCTGGCCATCCCAAAGTGCCTGATAAAATAGATCCGCAAACGGGAATCGGGCAGGGTTGGATAAATAGCAAAGTCTGGTGAGACAGGAGGGATCAAACAAAGTGGTTAGGAAAGAACAAAACAGTGCCGAGAAGCAAAGCAGGCAAGCTGAGAATAAAAGGCTCGTGTTTATGACAAATCATTCCCTTTAACAGGCTTGTCTTTCCATTTTCTCCCCCCCATCTCATCTGATGACACTCTAATTGCAACTGAATTCTCTTGTGGCGTACATCTCTGTTTTTTCCATCTCATTTTCTCTCACCTGTTCTATTTCCATTCCATTAAACCATGCCTCCTCTTCCTTCTGGACGACTCCATTTTCTGCCTGGCCTCCAATTGCTCCCCAAGCACCAGGCTCCCTCAAACTGCTTGTCTTCCTCCTCTGCTGAGTGACTAATAGCTTTTTCCTCATCTGCTGGTCATCGAGGGGGTGGAGCAGCCTCTACCCCACACTGGACTCTGGGAGGGGATCCAGAGTAGGGGGCATGAGAGGACAGAAAGGAGGAAGAAGAGGCAAAGGAAGAAAGACCAGGGATGTAATAGGGAGATGACAGAAAGAAAACAAAACGAGAGGAAACTAGAATGGAAGGGATGAAAAGAATAAAGAATGCAAGCTTTTAATCCAAGAAATGAAGGAAGGGCTGTAAGACAGAAAAGGATGAGAGGGGAGCAAGTAAGAAGAGACAGGTGCTAAAGAGAAATAGAAGGGGAGAGATAAAAAATAAAGAAAAAATAAGGCAGAGGAGAGAGGCAAAAAAATATTGAGAAAATAGTAAAGGCAAGGGCCTGGGGTGGGAAGGAATGAAGTTAGGCTGAAGGGGGTGAAAAAGCAAAACAAAGTAATCAAGCAAGTTGGGAAAGCAGTGAGAGACATAGATAGCCAGCAGAAAGGAACATGGAGAGGCAAGGAAAACAAACCCAGCAGGAAGTAGATAGATGTAAGCAAAACAAGATTGAGAGAGATTCTTGGATAAAATGGAAAGATTCTTTTTTTTCAAGTTTATCTTTCCCCTTGCCTCAGCAAACACACCATTTTATTTAACAGCAAATGAGCACATTAAACTAGCTAAAAAACAAGTAAAGCCATGGAGCTGTGCATACAGGGAACATTGTTGGGTCAGTGATGTCTCCCAGGAGATCTCAGGGCTTCATTCAGGCTTTGGGAAATATGCACTCATCATCATAACAGCGAATATTAACTGAAAGTCTACTGTGTGCTAGCACTGTACTTAGCACTGTGCATATACTGCGTGTAATGCTCTCAACAGGCCTGCAATGCAGTTACTATTCTTAGCTCTGAGACAAGGGTAGGGAGAGGGTTAAAGTAACTAGCCCACGGTTGCCTAAGGTTGCCCAGCTTGACATGGTAGGCCCAGCATCAAACTCAGGCAATCTAAATCCAGAGCCCATGCTCTCAACCACCACAGTCCAGAAAAGGAAGCATGGTAGCTAAAAGTAGGGCTTGTAATAGCCTATAATGGAATATAATCTGAAAAATATATATTTATAACAAACACTTTGCTGTATACCTGAAACAAACACAATAGTTTGAATCAACTATACTTCAATTAAAAATATATATAAAATAAATAAAATCAGAGCTTGGAACTTGACAGACATAGTTGACTGAGCCCATGTTGTGTACCTGGCACCATCTTGGTGGCCAGGAGATAATCAGAGATAAATGAGACAGAAGCTTGGCTCCCAAGAAGGTAATGGGATAGCAGTGAGAAGAAGATATATATAAATGCACAGTTCACATTAGGTGGGAGATAAGAACTTTATGTTGAAGGGGTAGAGATGTAGAATGCCCCTCCATGGGCAGGATTCGAAGGAAGGGTAGAGGTTCCTGGCAGATGTTTTCTGTAAAAAGACTGGTAATAAATACTGTAGGCTTTGTGGGCCACAGGTCACTGTGACAACTACTCAGCTCTGCCTTGATAGCACAAATGCAGCCATCAAGAACATGTAAATGAATAAGCAAGTGTGGATGTGTTCCAGAAAGACTTGTTTTGATGACAATTAAATTTGAATTTCATATCATTTTCATGTGTCACAGAATATTATCTTTTTAAAAAAAATTGTTTCAGTCATTTAAAAATGTAAGATACATCCTTAGCTCTTGGGTGGTAGGATAGATTGGCTGAGGGCTGTGGTTGACCAACTCCTGCTCTAGGTAAAAAAGTGGGAAAGTATTTCCAGTAGAAAGAGGCATGTACAAAATCAGAGTGGCATAAAAGGACTTGGGGTTTCCTAAGTATAATTGAATCTTGAACAATTCAGGTTTGAACTGTGTGGGTCCACTTATATACCAATTGTTTTCAACAGTAGATAATACTATAGTACACAGCCTACAGTTGGTTGAATCATAGATGCAGAGGAACTGCTGTATCAGAGGACCAAGTGTAAGTTATGCATGGATTTTCCACTGAGCAGAGGGTAGGGGGCCCCTAACTTCGCGTTGTTCAAGGGTCAGCTGTATTTCTATTGTCTGCCTCAAGTGCCAAGTATAGCCTAGGGCCTGATTGAGGTAGGGTTAGAGATGTGGGATGGGGTTGAATTATGAAGCATGCAGAATTTCTCATAAGGAGCTTGGATTTTATGACCACTGGGAGTCCTTGAAATACGTTTTATATAGGATTTACCAATCCCAATTTAGTTTTAGATGTAAACAACAAATGGGGTAGATCGAGACTCTAGCAGTATTTGAGCCATGTGTGGATAAAGACCCCAACTAAAGCAGGACCAGCTGATGTGGAAGCAGGGCCATTCCAAATATTCTTTAGGAGGGGAAATTGACTGGTTTGGTGGCTGAAGAGTTGAGAAAGGAAGGAAGCAAGAGTCTGAGATGCCAAGCGTGTCTTGCTTGACGATTGTGCTTGTAACGTGAACCAAAAGCGTTAAGTGTCATAGGGATAATGAGCTACTTTACAAAACCAAACAAAAATGTGTGTGTGTGTGTGTGTGTGTGTGTGAAGTTCTCTGATTACAATGTTAATATATGCTTATTCAGGTTAGATACTATCACACATTTTCACTAACTACCAAACACCTCTTGTACATCACTGCAAATCCTTTGGACCTCACCTCTTACATCAGCATGTCAGTGATGAATGGCTTAATTCAGATGTAACCTAGCAGTTTCTTGTCCCAGACATGCATTAGGCACCTCTATCTTTTTGCCCCAGGGCTTCTGTGACTACACATCAAGGGACACCTACATGAAATATTTTGCACGCCATCTTATGCAAGCTGGAAACCAGAGTTTAATGCCCAAAGATCAACTCTTGACCAGTGGGAGCTGGGAGAAGATATAGGAAGGCCTCTCCTCTATCATAGGTAGATAGTTCTGAGATGAACGTGGTAACATATGCTTTCTCAGAAGGCCTGGTGGAATGAAGCACCAGCTGTCTGCCATGATGGGCAAATCAATAATGCATCTTTGTATTCCCTTTTCCTCTTTCTCTGACTCAATTCGCTGACCTCTCAATCTTACTCCCTGGATCAACTCTGTAAAAACTACCTGTCGGGAAATCTTTTTTTTTTTAAGGTTAATTTCTTAGGAGGATTCAGGGAAAGGAAGATGATTAACAATAGAAGCTTATTTTTTGCCTAGATAATCTGCAAACATGTTCCTGTTTGGCAGGCAGGTGGTAATTTAGAGACATGGTTCTTTTCCTTGTGTGTCTCTGACATCTTTTAGGACGTCAGAATCCGCTCTGAGGGAAATAATGCGTGGAAAATTCATACCTGCTTCTCTACCTTGGGACTCATGTGACACGTGTCCCATCCTCTTGAAGTCCATAAACAAGCAGGGAGTTATATGGTCCTACCCAGCTACACAGGGCTTCAAAAATGTAATTCCTGTTCAGTAGCCATTCCTTAGCAAGCTGCACTCTGGAAGGAGAGCATATATTTTGGTGAACAGCTGGCCACTTCCATCTCAATGTTCAACGTACAAATTTTGGACAATAAAGAAAAGTATAAAAAATAAGTTGAAGTCACTATGACTTTACTCACCAGAAAGAGCCACTATTTTATTTTATTTTGAAGTATTTCTATTTGGACTTTTTTCTGTATAGTTAGTCATATCTTAGAAATATATATATATACACACATATAGAGACACACAGTTATTTTATTACAAGTTTACATCCTACTCATTTCACTTAACGTTTTATTCTATTACTATTATAATATTAATTAGTTTATATTATAATATTAATGTTGATATGATAGTTAATGAAAAATTTCTCATTTCATTTGTATTCCTCTTAAGATGTCAGGAAGGCTGAATCAGAGCTAAGTGATCATGTGCAAAGTGGAGGCAAACCTCAACAGGCACAGATGCAGCTCACAGTCTCGGAGAAGATAAGACTTGGACACAAATAAACATATGTTCTGTTATGTTAGGAGTCAACACGTGAATTGGTGGGCTGCTGAAATGAGGCCATTTAAGACTTTACGTGTCCTAACTTTAGCCAGTTAATCTTTTTATTTTTCCTTTGAGAGCTTAGTGAAAATAATGAAATACTTTGTTGACATTGGATGTTATAGAAATGAAAGACTTAATTTTTAATTAATGAGCATGCCAACTATTATTGCTACCAGGCCAAAGTCTATATAGTGTAGCTCCACAGAGACTAGGAAAAGGGAATGGGACGCAAGAGTAATGTCCCCATGTGAACACGTGGGTGTCATCTGAAGTCAAACATTCAAGCAGGTGCAGGATTTAGGAGGATAAGTGGTTGTCCTCCCTGGGCTAGGGATAGGGTACAGAGGAGCATATCTATAACTAGCAATGATCAAATTCCTAATGATGAATAAACTATTTTGCTTGGGGCAATCGTTTCTTCTTCCCTCTAACACTCTTACTACCTATGCAGTTTAAATGTTAATACTCCTCCCAGTAAATTACATATCAGACTCAAGCAGAGCTGACCCAACTCTAGGGGGGGTTATCTTATGAATCCTATTTATCCAAAGGTCTCATGTAAATAAACATTTCCACACTTCATTCTGTGAACAAGTGGCCCCAAAGAGATTTTCGACTTTTATTCCTCAAGAGAGCAATATAGATAAAGAGTCAGGTGAGTCCCAAGAAGGAACCTGTGGCTTCCGTTAGGGATAAAAGAATGTGGAAGTGTTGATGACTAGCTTCCTGGAGGAAATGGACTCTACTCTACAGGGTTTCAAGTTCCAATTAAGGTTTAATTACCTACAAAACAATATATGGCTAAGAGCTTGCTCTAAATAAAGTTGAACTGACTGGGTTGAATCCCAAGTGTGATGCATTCTAAAAAAGTGACCTTGGCAAAGTCCCTTCACTTTTCTATATGTCCTTGATAAAACCAGGCTAATAGCATGCAGTCATCATGGAGTTTCTGTGAAAAATACATGCAATAAAGCATGAAAACATTTCGCACAGTGTCCGGCCCATGGCAAGTGCCTCCTACACGTTATCCCATTTTGCCAAGCACTTGAGATGCTGCATGGCATTTGCAAAGTTGTCTCCAATCCTGAAACACCAGGAAAGTTTAACATTTACTTTAACATTTTTGTAGGCTGACAAATTTTCTAAAATGCACACGGGAAAATAAAAATCTCACAGAGACCTAAGTGAATTTTGCAAAAGAAGAGCAAAGGGGGTGTTATTCTTATCAGACATGAAGACAAAATCATAGTAATAAAAGTGATGGATTTAAATAGCGATGGTCAAACAGACTAAAGGGAAATAGTTCAAAGATTCTTGATAAAGTGCATAAAGAGTTTAAAACCTGTCCCATCTATATGTAGCAACTTAGTATATGATGGAGATGGTACTACAAACCAGTGGAAAAAAACAAATTATTTATAGATGGTGCTGGGAAAACTGGATCACAATATGGGGAAAAATAATGTTAAAGTTCTGCCTTTCACAGGATGGATCAAGGACTTACATATAAAAGAAAAAATATTGTATAACCAATAGGTCACAGTAGCAGAGAATTATGACCTTGTGGCAGAAATATGACCCCAAATATATAAACTATAAGATTTTGGGGAAAAGGATGAAATTTTATATCAAAATTATAGATTTTCATTGAAAAACTGATACCACAGACAAGGTCAACAGATGAACTATATTTGGGGATATAGTGGTACTTGCACTAAATATGACAACATCCTTGCTTTGTTCTGATCTTAGCGGAAAGTGTTCAGTTTTTGATCATTTAGTATGATTTGAGGCTTGGCTGTTTTGTTTTGTTTCTGTAGATATTCTTTAACTAGTTGAAGAATCTCCCTTCTCTAATAATCTCAGTTTGCAGAGAGTTTTTACCATCATGAGGTGTTGGATTTTTTCAGATGATTTTTCTGCATTAATCAATGCAGTCATGTGACTTTTCTTCTTTGCTTGCTGGTTAGTGGATTACATTGATTGGTTTTGTGACCAGCCTTGCATACCTGGGATAAATCCTACGTGGTGGTATAATTTCAGTTTTCATATACATTGCTCAATTTTGTTCGGTATTTTTTGTTGAGGATTTTTTCATTTATGTTCATGAGGGATATTGTATTGTAGTTTTCCTTTCTTATAATGTCTTACCTGGTTTTCTTATTAGGATAATGCTAATCTCATAGAATGAGTTAAAAAATGTTCCCTCTGCTTCTATTTTCGACAAGAGATTTTGTGTGTGTGTGTGTGTGTGTGTGTGTGTGTGTGTGTGTGTGTATTAATGTTTGGTAGAATTCATCTGTAAAACCAGCTTGGACTGGTGATGTTTTTTGAATATCTATTAATTACTGATTGAATTTTTAAATATATGTAGTTATATTCACATTATTAATCTTTCTTTAATCAAATGAAAACAAACATGTAGATACAGAGAACAGAGTAGTGGTTACCAGGGGGGAAGGAGTAGGGGGGAGGGCAAATTGATAAAGGGAAATCAAACATATGGTGATTGACTGGAAAAAAAAATTTGGTGATGAGCATGTTGTAGGGTATACAGAGGTAGAAATAAAGTGTTGTACATGTGAAACTTATATAATGTTGTAAATCAATGTTACCTCAATTAAAAAAAAAAACTTTTGGTATTTTGAGTCTTTCAAGGACATGGTCACTTTCATCTATGCCCAAATTTGTGGGCATATGGTTTTTCAATTCCTTTATTATTCTTTCAATGTCCAAGGTATCAGTAGTACAAGATATCAGTACTCCACTTATATTTCTGATCTGTTCATAATTTGTGCCTTCTGTTTTTCAGAGTTAGCCTGTCCAGATTTTTATCAGTTTTGTTGATCTTTTCAAATAGATAGTTTCTGGTTACATTGATTTTCTCTATTGTTTTCCTGTTCTTAAATTCATAGATTTCTGGTCTGGTTTTTATTCATATTTTATTCTTCTTGTTTTAGACTTAATTTGCTCTTCTCTACTTTCCTGAGGTGGAAGCTATGTTAATAATCTTACACCTTTCTTCTTTTCTAGAATATATATTTAGTGCTAGAAATTTCACTCTTAACATGGTTTTCACTGTATCCCACAAATTTTAATCAGTTGTATTTCAATTTTTATTTAGTTCAAAATATGTTTTAAATTTTCTCTCGTGACTTTGACCAATGTACTGTTTAGAAGAATGCTGTTTAAACTCAAAATATCTGGGCATATCTCATCTGTCTTTCAGTTACTGATTTTTTATTTAAATCCACTGTCATCTGAGAGCATGCTTTGTATGGTTTCTATTCTTAAAAAAATTGCTTGATGTGTGTTGTATGACCTAGAATGTGGTCTATCTTGGGCACAGAGGGAACCTACCTCAACATAATAAAGGCAGTATATGACAAACCCACGGCAAACATCATTCTCAATGGTGAAAAACTGAAAGCATTTCCTCTAAGATCAGGAACAAGACAAGGATGTCCACTCTCACCACTATTATTCAACATAGTTTTGGAAGTCCTAGCCACAGCAATCAGAGAAAATAAAAGGAATACAAATTGGAAAAGAAGAAGTAAGACTGTCACTGTTTGCAGATGACATGACACTATATATAGAGAATCCTAAAGATGCCTCCAGAAAACTACTAGAGCTAATCAATGAATTTGGTAAAGTAGCAGGATACAAAATTAATGCACAGAAATCTCTTGCATTCCTATACACTAATGATGAAAAATCTGAAAGAGAAATTAAGGAAGCACTCCCATTTACCACTGCAACAAAAAGAATAAAATACCTAGGAATAAACCTACCTAGGGAGACAAAAGACATCTATGCAGAAACCTATAAGACAGTGATGAAGGAAATTAAAGATGCTACCAACAGATGGAGAGATATACCATGTTCTTGGATTGGAAGAATCAATATTGTGAAAATGACTATACTACCCAAAGCAATCTACAGATTCAATGCAATCCCTATCAAATTACCAATGGCGTTTTTTATGGAACTAGAACAAAAAATCTTAAAATTTGTATGGAGACACAAAGGACCCCGAATAGCCCAAGCAGTCTTGAGGGGAAAAAATGGAGCTGGAGGAATCAGGCTCCCTGGCTTCAGACTATACTACAAAGCTACAGTAATCCAGACAATATGGTACTAGCACAAAAACAGAAACACAGATCAATGGAACAGGATAGAAAGCCCAGAGATAAACCCACGCACCTATGGTCAACTAATCTATGACAAAGGAGGCAAGGATATACAGTGGAGAAAAGACAGTCTCTTCAATAAGTGGTGCTGGGAAAACTGGACAACTACATGTAAAAGAATGAAATTAGAACACTCCCTAACACCATACACAAAAGTAAACTCCAAATGGAGACCTAAATGTAAGACTGGACACTCTAAAACTCTTACAGGAAAACAGAGGGACAACACTGTTTCACATAAATCACAGGAAGATCTTTTTTGATCCACCTCCTAGAGTAATGGAAATAAAAACAAAAATAAACAAATGGGACCTAATGAAACTTAAAAGCTTTTGCACAGCAAAGGAAATGATAAACAAGATGAACAGACAGCCCTCAGAATGGGAGAAATTATTTGCAAATGAATCAACAAAGGATTAATCTCCAAAATATATAAACAGTTCATGCAGCTCAATATTAAAAAAACAAACAACCCAATCCAAAAATGGGTAGAAGACCTAAATAGACATTTCTCCGAAGAAGACATACAGATGGCCAAGAGGCACATGAAAAGCTGCTCAACATCACTAGTTATTAGAGAAATGCAAATCAAAACTACAATGAGGTATCACTTTATACCAGTTAGAGTGGGCATCATCAGAAAATCTACAAACAACAAATGCTGGAGAGGGTGTGGAGAAAAGGGAACCCTCCTGCACTGTTGGTGGGAATGTAAACTGATACAGCCACTACGGAGAACAGTATGGAGGTTCCTTAAAAAACTACAATTAGAATTACCATATGATCCAGCAATCCCACTACTGGGTATATATCCAGAGAAAACCATAATTCAAAAAGACACATGCACCCCAATGTTCATTGCAGCACTATTTATAATAGCCAGGTCATGGAAGCAACCTAAATGCCCATCGACAGATGAATGGATAAAGAAAATGTGGTACATATATACGTATATACATTGGAATATTACTTGATGAAAAAAATTGATGATGAAGATTTTAATTTGTTTGGATCTGAATTTGCATTTGTAGAAAAAAAGACTGGATTCAGACTGTGAATGGACTGATTTACCAATTTAAAGAATCTAGAATTTACCCCACAAGAAAGTCAAGCGTTTAAGTTCATTATTGTGTTGGTTTTCCTATAACAATATATGGACATAATGTTTGTACCATGAAGAGAGATCTGTTAAAGTTCTCTACTTTCAGTTGTAGGCTATGCTGAGTGTGTCTTTTGGAATTTTGATTGGGTTGAAATAAACAGAAGGGGAGATCTGAAAACAATGTAAATGAGGCTCCTTAAGAGTGTTCATGTATCAGATAAACGTCAAATGCTCCATGTTGGGCTTCTTGATTCTGAGGTGTTCAGTGCATACACTTGGTGGTGGTTTCTGATCCAAAATGGGAATCTTGCCTGAGCATAGCCCTTATAGAAGGAGGGTAACAGGAACTCAACTATGGCCTTTGAATCCTTTGCTATGAGGCAGCCTTTGGTCTTTGCTACATTGTGCCTTTTTCCTGCAATAACATCAGATTTTTAAGCATTGTCACTTTAGATCCTATATGTCTTTTTTAACAATTGAACTCTGTCTGACATCTTTAAAGCAAGTATGAATTTTTCAAAAGAATAGTCCCTTTCAAAATTATTTCTATATGTGTCGGTTTTAATCTGGGCCTCAGAATATGAACTTACAATATTACATTTACCAAAAGTAAAATTAAAATGTGTTTTCTTTGAAAATTAATAGAAATTTGACCTTAGAGTTCACGTTGAATAGTATGGTGAGAACTTGGAGTATAAGAATTCAAATTTATGAATGGCACATTTATTTATATTTACAAATATATAATTCCTAAAACCTTATTATAAACATTAAGTCTCCTATCAGTTACAGAAACAAATATTGAATCAGCAATTATCAAACTTTCATTAATGGTGAACTGAGTTATTCCATAATGCAAAGTAAAAAAACTTTTTCCAGGAAAATATTCAGGACCATATTAAAACATAGATTAACATTTATGTTGCTCACTGGAATATTATTGTAATGGATGTCTTGCACAATGTGTATTTGCTTAAAGATATATCTTAGTCTAGATAGCTTTGAGGGGCATTTGATGAAAGGTATAAAATCACTGTCAAAAATAATGACAGGGGCTTCCCTGGTGGCGCAGTGGTTGAGAGTCCGCCTGCCGATGCAGGGGACACGGGTTCGTGCCCCGGTCTGGGAGGATCCCACATGCCGCGGAGCAGCTGGGCCTGTGAACCATGGCCGCTGAGCCTGCGCGTCCGGAGCCTGTGCTCCGCAATGGGAGAGGCCACAACAGTGAGAGGCCCGCGTACCGCAAAAAAAAAAAAAAAAAAAAAAAAAATAATGACAGCATCAAACTGGATTTGAGTTCAATTTATCTTTTCATGATGGCTATAAATAAAGTAATTATTTGATTTGAATTTAAGCTAGCAAAGCTTATTGGGGGATGCATATCACATTTTTTATCTTTTAAACTCTGATATTGAATACTGAGGAAAATAAGGTACACAAAGTGTGTAGAGTGAAAAGTATCTTGCATAGCAGTTTTTGGTAACAGAGCCTTTACGAAATTCTCCAATGATCAAGAGAAGTTGAGCAGTGAGCACTACAAAATTTCACTGATCAAATGTTTATATTGTTTATGGTAGTATTCATAGCTGTAACTAACTCCAAATCTTTAGAGAATTTATTTCTCACTCAAGTTAAGACTTACAATTCAGAGGTTAAGACTTTGTCATATTCTAGGGTCCCAGAGGCCTTCCCTTTCAGCCAAGTGATTGGGAAAGAAAATGTGGAGAAAGGATACTTATTAACCACTTTTTCATGGATAAGATACACATCTCTTCTGCTTATACACTAATTGCAAGAACTTGTACTATGACTCCAACTAAGGGAGCTAAAAATGTAATCTCTAGTCAGGTCAATTTTTCCCTTTCCACTGCACTGTCAAATGGGATCTGGCGCAGAATCGATCATCCCTTGGCATCCATTTTAGCTGCTATATGGCACTAGAAGACTAATAGTGATATTTGGTACCATTGCTATATAGTGTTTTCCACAGTTCCAATCTGTTGAAATATTATGTAATATTATTTTGCATAATAAATATGAAATATTGAAATAATTGAAATAATATGCAATCTGTTGAAATATTTCATGAATAAAAATAATTTCAATATTTTTTGGAATAAATATTAAATAATAATTTCAATAATAAATAAAAAATAATAAAAATAATGAATAAAAATAATTTCAATATTGTTTGGAAAATAATCTATGTAATAGTCATCTGCTTAAAGATTTGCTATTCATATTGATACATATCAACTCTAAAAATACATAGCATGGGCTTCCCTGGTGGCGCAGTGGTTGAGAGTCCACCTGCCGATGCAGGGGACTTGGGTTCGTGCCCCGGTCCAGGAGGATACCGCATGCTGTGGAGTGGCTAGGCCTGTGGGCCATGGCCACTGAGCCTGCACGTCTGGAGCCTGTGCTCCGCAGCGGGAGAGGCCACAGCGGTGAGAGGCCTGCGTACCGCAAAAAAAAAAAAAAAAAAAATAGCATTTCCAAAACATATAAGCTCTAAAAATTCCCACAAAGAAAAACCTGTTGAACTTTAAATTTCTATTTTCAAAAAATTATTGCATGTTTATTGATATATAATTATATAAAATAAAATTGCATATAGTTAAATGGTTTGTTCTGAAAATTTAGACATAGGCATATACCTGTGAAACCATCGCCACAGTCAAGATAGTGTGCATATCTCTCTTCTCCCCAAAAGTTTCTTCATGCCTCTTTGTAATACCTTCTTCTCTGAACAACTACTGATTAAATTTCTGGCAATATAAATTAATTTGCATGTAAAAGAGTTCAATATAAATGGAATCATATAATAAAAGCAAAAAACATTGCTTGATCTGTGTTTTATGGCCTAGAATGTGGTCTATCTTGGTGAATATTCCTTGTGAGCTTGAGAAGAATATGTAGTCTGCTCTTGTTAAAGGAATATTCTATAAATGTCAGTTAGATAAAGTTGATGGATATTGCTGTCCAGGTCAACTATATCCTTACTGATTTTCTACCTACTTGATCTACCAATTACTGAAAAAAAAACAGTATTGAATTTTCAGTACAGAATTTTTCAATAATAATAGTGGATATGCCTCTTATTCCTTTCAATTATATCAGTTTTTGCCTCATGTATTTTGACTCTTATTTGTACTTGGCTCTGTTAGATGCATACACTTTAAGGATTGTTATTTCTTCTTGAGGAATTGACTTCTTTATCATTATGTAATATCACTCTTTATCCATGATAATTTTCCTTTGTTTTGAAATCCACAAATCTGTATTTTCTTTAATCTGATGTTCAGAATGTTTCAATGTTACCATACGGGTCTCTGATCTTTTGCTCCTTGAATCTGACCTCCATTTCTTTATCCTGTTGCCCTCCTTCCCCTGCTGAACTCCAGAATTCTCCCTCGGAGTTTCCACTGAAGGGCTTTGTGAGTGTCTTCATCTTTCTCCAGTAACCACAGCCAGCCCCTGGCTATGCTTCATTTCCTACAGAAATTCAGCTGCTTGGGTACTTATTAGGAGCAGCTGTTAGACAATCTGGAGGGCAAGCCAATGATGCTTTACTTGGGGCAGGATTGCTGATGGAGAGGAAAAGCAGAGGCATGAGAGGCATCCAGAGGCCTTGGATGGAGGGTCTCAAGGGGGATATCAGAGAGGAAAAAGACATGACCAGAAGTCTCGTTGTCTGGTGCCTCCTCCCCTTGGGATAAGGGTACTGTGTGGGTTGTTCAGGCATAAAGGCCAGAGGCAGTGAGGGTCAGTGAGTTGGTAGTAGACACCAGTCATTGGAGCCACACCTGTGAGAGCTACTTGCCTCCAGGAAGAGCTGGTACTTCCTGCTAAGCTGGAGACACATTTCCACTCCCTAGTCCCCCCTCTTCTCACCTTGAGAATGGTCTTCAGGCCCCAGAGGTGGGATGAAAGCAGAAGTATTTAAAGCTGTTCACGCAATCCCTGGAGACCTGCAGTGTGACGAGCAGCACACTGCTGAAAGCAGTAAATGCTTGTTTTGGCGCAGACACTGTGTTCGGAGCTTTTTGCTCTTTCATTTAAATCTCACAACTTGGTCTGAGGTGTGTGTGTGTGTGTGTGTGTGTGTGTGTGTGTGTGTGTACACGCATGCATATCCCTGTTGTAAAACTGATAAAACTGAGTGAGCTATTTTTTACATCACACACACCTCAGAGAATAGAGGATGCATTTGTTTTAACCAATGTCCCTTGGACCAAACTCCTAGCCCCTAACTCATAACTGCCACAGGATAGGGCAAGAGTCTCCAAGTCCTTTCACAGTATTTAGAGGTGCTGTTTAGAGAGCACCTCTAAATTTAGAGAGCAGGTTTTTATCTAGCAGGAGAGCCAAGACCTATGGGTGAAAGTGATATGGTGACCGAATTCCCCTGATATAATTCTGAACTTCTTCACAAATGAAGATTCAAGACAATTGGATGGGCTGCCTCACTAGAGTAGTTTCTTCCCGATTGATTGGAGGCATTGAAACAGAAGCAAGGCAAATATTCACCTGGAGTGTCCTTATGGTCATTGATGCACAATACAGAATGGGCTAGATGATCACCAAGGTCCTTTGCAACACGAAGGGTTTCTGATTCTCTGACTGCCAAGTTTTAGCTTGTTTCAACAGTTGGTGCTCTTAAGACTTCACAAAGCATGCAGTATTTCTCTAGATTATGATTGCTTGATATCACATCCCTCAAACCCTAAGAGAAACATGATAAATTAAATAAGTAAGTAAAACAAAAACATACCATTTAATGATCCCTCATGTAATTCCAGGCACTAAATGCTTTGTGTACTTTATTCCTCACAACTCCTTGGGAAGTCTATGTTGTAATCATTTTATAAAGAGAAAGGGGAACCTGAGATTTGGAGAGGTTTATATAGTTTCCTCAAGTTCAAGGATAATAGGTAGCGGAAGAGGAAATGGTACCCAAGCCTGTCGGCTGCTATAGCTTTGTTCCTTATCATTTTATTATACCAGTTCTTTCCAAATGTTAAAATTTTCTTCTTCTTAATAATAGTAATATATCTGAGGCTTAGATTAAAAGGCAGCTCTCATGGACTAATGGTTTCCTAGGTGCCCTGTGCTCTCACTAGACCTAAAAAAATTCATTTAATACAATGATCCTCTAAAGTCATTATTATTATTCTTATTTTATAAATACAAAACAAAGAGAAATGAAGACATTTCTCTTTGCCACTCATGTGATAATTGGCAGAACCATAACAAACCTGGATGTCTGCAGTGAACCACTCTGACTTGGCACATAGGACTGGAAAAGTACACGGTTATAAGGCAAAGTGACTTGCTTGGACCCTCAGTACTTGGCAAATCTGAACCTAGAATCCATGTTTTTAAGCTTTAGTTAATTTTTTTTCCACACCAGCAATGTTGATCATAAAAAGTCAATAAGACAGTGTGGCTCTGTTTATTATAACTAACACTTCAAATCTCATTTTCTCGTTCATTCGTACTGTCTATACAAATGTAATAAGTATTTGCTGTGTGTGTTATACAAGTTGCTAACATCAAGCAATTTTGGGTGAATCTGTCTAAGAGAAAAGACAACCTATGCCTGAGCTCTGATACAAGAATCAAATCCAGAGAAGGTCCCGTCCCACCAACAGAGACGTTGATAGTAAAGGATGGCTTTTTCCCTCTGAGTTCAGACTTACCTCTTAAACTCAGCAAAAGAGAACAAGGGAATGAAATGACTCTGAAGCACATTTTGAAAGGGGAGCAATGTTTCTCTCTCTGGATTTTTTGAAGCAATGAAAAGATTTGTAGACATATAGGGGAGACAGGGTCGATCTGTGGAACTCCAATGATTTGCTTCAGTCTTCTGCACAACTCGTAAGTAGAGTTTCTCTCAGAAACTATGTAGAATGCAAAGCAAACTCAGCAGTCCAATGAGCTGTCATAGGTGAGTTGGATTCATCCTCATGGGCTAGAGACTGGTGAGGCTCTTTCCCACCACTATATTGTGAGGGAAGCTGAGGGTCAGGACATCTGGGTGATTTTCATATTCTAACACAGTGCTTCCCAAAAGGTGAATTTGTACCTTCGGTGTCTTCTGAATGTTTGTATGTAATACTTAGGATGATTGAAAATGTTCTCAATTATGATTATACGTGGTACATAAACCCAGCCCTAAGAAAAAATGAATCACATGATGAGAAAATTATTTTCGTTTTAATTCTCTTCCAATCCTTCAGATGAAGTCAAGGAGAAACCACCATTTTGGGGCTAATAGGTCTTTAACACCTGATTTCACCCTCCTTTTTTTTTTAACGAAGGAAAAGCAAACCTCATACTGAGAGTCTGGGACCAAAAAGAATATCTATCTGAGATGCAATCAAATGTAATTGTTTTCATTGGATTTAATGTTAAAGCAATAGTCGGTCCTCATTATTTGCAGAATTCACATTTATGAATTCACCTAGTCACTAAAATTTATTTGCAACCCACAAATCAATAGTTGCAGCATTTTTGCTGTCATTTGTGGACACGTGCAGAGGGGTGGAAAAAACTGAGTCATCCCACGTAGATGTTCTCAGCTAAGGTTGAACAAGGTGACACTCTGCCTTCTTGTCTCAGATCTCATACTGCAAACAAGTATTCTTTATCATCGTCTATTTAGTGCCACATTTTTCTCATTCTTGTGAGGGGTTTTTTGTTAGCGATTTTTCTGTTTAAAATGGACCCTAAGCATAGTGCTGAAGTGGTATCTAGTGTTCCTAAGGCACGAGAATGTGTCTTAGGAAAATGCAAGTGTTAGATAAGCTTCATTCAGACATGAATTACAGTGTTGTTAGCTGTGAATTCAATAGTAATGAATCAATAATGTATGTTAAATCAAGTATATATTACATAAGGTGTCTTTAAACAGAAACTCACAGATACAGAGGTTATGCACTGATTGGTTGATGTGTGACCAGAGGCTCTCAGAAACATAACCCTGTATTCCCCTTAGGTGCAATGGTTCAACATTTGCTAATCTGTGTTTGTGGAGACTATACAACATTACTACCATGAATAATGAGGACTACTATACTACTTCCATTTTAGGCAAGGGATTTGGACCTTCCATTTATGATGGTGCTATTTAAAGTATCCTTTAAAATAAATTTCTTTAAGTAAAAAAGCATTATAAAATAAATAGTGCATGTTTTTGCTGTTATAGCCAAACTTGAAAGCACTGAGAAAAAGTCTGAAGTTTTCAAGTCACTGCTTTTTTGGGTAACCCGCCAACATACTGAATTAATCATTGAGCTTCTGTGCCCTTATCTCTAAAATGACAATACCTTTTCACATAGTGAGGTGCTTCTGAGGAAATAAATAGAGGAGCACTTTGAAGCCTATAAACAACCTTCCCAATATGAATGAGGCATGTTGCAATCATTGTTACTGCCTGTTGCTGACAAACTGTGAGGATTACCAGCTACTCTGAGCTCCTCTGCTACTGCAGTTCCATTTGTCAGAAGAGAGAGAGAGGAAAAAAAAAAAAAAGACCCACACCTTCATTACCCACTAATAATGAAAAAATAATGACCTTTTTCCCCATGTTGGTGAAAATTTTTCCTGTCAACTCTGATATGCTCATAATGTGGGCAGACAGATTATTTATGACCAGGGAAATTAAATATTATTTCATTTCTCCTAATACAATCTGTGGCGTCTCCCAGCTCCCAATTCCTTCCCATTAAGGTTATTGTCTTTTCTGCTCCAATTGGCCGCATGCTGTTGGGTTGTAACGGCACTGGCAGGATGCTCGGAGCATAATGGAGGTGGGAGAAATGGTGTAATTTGCAAGGCTGCCTTTCCTGTCTCTTCTAAATGAAGACATTTTGTCCCTGCAAGTCAAAACCCATTTTGATGAGTCTAGTTGCATTTGGACTAATGGAAAAGGATAGCGACAGCCATAATGGGTTTCATGAACTGGGTTTTCTTACTCCGAATCGGGAGGGTCATTTAAGACCATCTGTTTCAAGTCTCTAGTTTTGCACACGAGGAAGCTGAGAGCAGGGGACTCATGTAATGAAGTCTGGTGAGAGAGCACAGTTTTCCATTGCCAAATCCCATTCTAATACTTATTCTGGATTTTGACTTATATCTATTTCAGGGGCCCATGCATTTTCTAAGCACCTGGAGATATGATGACATTGTGTAAGGTCCAGAGACAGGAATGTTTCCTTCATGACTCTGCGCCTTTGCTTATGCTATTCCTTCAGGTAGTTAGGTGACAACGCTCCTCATGGGATGGGCTGCGGTTTTGTTGGGCTCGCACGGCAGCTTGCCTTTTCCCTCTGCCCCCTCTGGCTTTCCTCCCCTCCTTTCATAGGTGTTGATTTCTAATATAAGACCCCATCTCAATGCCTGCTCCAGGGGAACTTAACCTGTGGCCCAGAGGAGATGACATGTAAGGTCCTTCCTTCCCTATTCTTGTATTTGTTTCACACCTCCGGTGTTCCAAAACTGATGAAGGTCTAGTATGTAAGATACAGTCCCTGACAACTTAGAGATCCTACCGTGAGGGTAGAGATGGACGAGTAGGTACAGTTATGTTGAGCCAAGATTTAATCCAGACCACTCTTACCTTTATTTATTTATTTATTTTTTGTGTGTGATACGCGGGCCTCTCACTGTTGTGGCCTCTCCCATTGCGGAGCACAGGCTCCGGACGCGCAGGCTCAGCGGCCACGGCTCACGGGCCCAGCTGCTCCGCGGCACGCGGGATCCTCCCAGACCGGGGCACGAACCCGCGTCCCCTGCATCGACAGGCGGACTCCCAACCACTGCGCCACCAGGGAAGCCCCACTCTTACCTTTTGACTGGACTATGGCAATATGGCCCTTGCCTGATCCCGTTTCTCATCTTGTTCCCACTTATTTACCCAAGTCAAAACCCAGGTTTGATTATGTCAGTTCTCGGCTTAAAATCTCTCAGTGAAGCACCATTGCAGTTCAAGTAAAGCCCCGGTTTCTCATTTAGCCCTGCCTATTTCCCCAATATCATTTCTTTCTAATTTATTATTCCTTATTAACACTGACCTGTTTTCAGTTTCTCAAACCCGTATGTTCTTCCCCATCTCAAAGTTGCCATACCTGCTTTTTCTTCCATCCAGAACATTCTTCCTCTGCCTTCTCTGAGTGACTGACACACTCCCATTCTTGACACCTTGTTTTCTTTGCCATCTCCTCAAGGCTTCCACATAGAGTTTTGCAGGTTCTATACTACAAATCCTAGGGGATGCCGCTCACATTGCTAGTCACTGTTGATTTGTATATTTATTATAATTATTAGATGGTATTTGTCAATAAAGACCTTGAACAAGAGATAGCTTTTACTGATTTGCCAGAAGTCCCAAATAGTCACGATAAGTGGAGGGGGAGTTCATCTCCTTAGCTTCCTTCTTTGACCACTGGATACAATTTATTCCCTTTATTGTCATTTTAATTGTTTATTCATTTGCTTGCTTACTTTAGTGTTTTTCCACTGCATTAATTATAAGCACTTCATGGTTAGGAAGATAATTTTTTTCACCCACAAGTATACTGTCTGCCTTGCAAAGCACCTGCCATATAAAAAGTGCTCAATAAATGTTTGTTGCAAAAAATTGTTATTGAGTAAGTTAAGGAAGGTGAATGGGGGTGGGAAGGGGGGCATTTGGGCTGAAGTATGAAGTGAGCATAGGATTTAAGTACTGCTCCAAGAAAGAGAGGCATTTTTGGTGGTGGTGGAGAGCAGCCCCATATCTGTGAAATGGGACAAAAACACCTGTGTTAAAGGAATATGCTTGGGCTTCCCTGGTGGTGCAGTGGTTAAAAATCCGCCTGCCAATGCAGGGTACGTGGGTTCGAGCCCTGGTCTGGTAAGATCCCACATGCTGTGGAGCAACTAAGCCTGTGTGCCACAACCACTGAGCCTGTGCTCTAGAGCCCGCGAGCCACAGCTACTGAAGCCCGCACACCTAGAGCCCATGCTTCACGACAAGAGAAGCCACCGCAATGAGAAGCCTGCACACCGCAGCAAAGAGTAGCCCCTGCTCACCGCAACTAGAGAAAGCCCGCGCGCAGCAACGAAGACCCAAATGCAGCCAAAAATAAATAAGTTTATTTAAAAAAAGGAATATGCTCACAAATGTAAAGTGCTAGCAAAATACTTGACATGGCAACACTTAAAAGACATTTCTGTTAGCATTATTCTCTACTATGGTTAATGTATAATAGAAACATTACTTTCATCAATTGATTTTTAAGTACACAATTTAAAAAATACAAAAATCAAAAGTTTATAATTACCTTGTCTGGTTTGGAGACTTCTCTGGAAGAATTTAGATTTTATAACTTTTGGGTTATGTAACCACCTTGCAATTTATATTGAAACAGTGAAAAAAAAAAATAGACTTTACAGAAAATTACACACATACATAGCCCAGGATGCTGGGAGAGTGATTGAAGAGAGTACCAATGTTTTTCTTTCTTATGGAATTTTGCTCTCCCCACCATTGCCATGATCTGCTGAACCAATGCCCCTGGGAGGCCAAAGGAAGTTAGACAAAGTCTACATCACCAGCATCAGGGCTCTCCTTAAACTGCACAACCAAAGGAAGGACGTTCAACGGCAAGTTTTCAGCAATTCCCTTTTATATCTCCAGACCTAGGAAGACATTGGTACCTCAAAAACACTTTTGAAACATCTTCTGTATTAAGAAGAAAAACATTACCAACTTCAAAATTCCCAAGTTCATGGTGAGGACTAAGTTGAGGTCACTTGCTCTTTTCTTCCAAGTAGCTGATCATCCTTCCATTTCTCACTCTTTCTTTATAGGTCAGTGGATTTTTTTTTCATATTAAATATATTCTATAATACATTGTACTTTCCAAAAAGCCAAAAGCGCACACATACAAAAGAAAAATCAACCGAGATCTTAACAACTTCCATCTTTCCACAAGAAAATAAAATGCTATTGGCAAAGCTTTGGGTTGCTAAATGATTTGGGTATTAGAGAAAACGTGGGTGGCAGAATGAAAATCAAACAGAAATTTAAAAGTTATTAAATCACCTCCCCCTTGCATCAGATGGTATTTAGCTATTTTCTTTTGATTAGGCTAAATTTCATTGTAAATGGTAAACATAAGAATTTTACTTTTTCACTAAGGCAAAATTCTGTGACATGGTTGATTAAGCTTTTACCCATAGGTAGCTTTCTATCTTTGTATTCTGGCAGATCTTCAGGATCCTAACAACAAATCATTCTACCTGGAGGCACAATGCTATCTGTAGCAACACTGGTGCTGCAAGGTCATAAGTGCCAATTAAGATGCTATTCTCCTTATGGCCCAAATCATCCTTCTCTTCTTCCAGAGACCACACAAAGTGAGCCTAATTCACCTACTAAATGAGTCAGGGAAACATCCCTAAAAGCAGTCAGTTTTTTAATTCAACATCCCAAGAGGTTGATGAAGCATCTTGCCTTTTTCTGTGGTGTAAAGTACAAGGAATCCTAACCAGATCTTTACTCTGGAGGAGATATCCCCAGAACTCTAGAAACTATGCTGAGGTCCATTTTTTCTCAGAGTTTATTGTGCACCTGCTGACATGCACGTCTCTTATGGTGACAAAGTGGTACCTGCTACTTTCTCCTCAGCAAATCATATTAGCATAATGTCATCAATGTGATAACCATAGCAATGGCCGTTGTAGTTCTGGCTACTATCTGTTGAGTGGTTACTATGTTCCAGGCACTGTTCTAATAACCTTACATATATTAGCTAATTTAAAAGTCTCTGTGCCTCCATGAGGTAGATACTATTAGCATTTCCACTTTATAGGTGAGGAAATTGAGGCAACAGGATACTAAGTTACTTGCTTAAATTCACACACCCGTCACACGGTGGAGTTGAGATATGATGGTAGGTAGTTACTCTCTGACTTGCCCAAGGTAAGAGAGCAAATAAGAACAGAGACCATTTAAAACAAATCAATGCCTAGTTTTCACATAAGAGAACTATTGAGATGTTCATTCTGATGCTATAATTTGACATGTCATCACATTGGCTATTTGGTTGTCGTTGACTTTAGTTTTATGGCTGCAGAAGAGAAAAGTTTTCTTTGTTTTGTCTTTGGTTTTTTGTGTTCCTTAATTCATAGAAAATCCCTAGATTTCAGTCCATGTTTTGAGCTAAGAACTTAGGGATTTGTGCACTCCATTATCTTTTCTTATGGTTTTAAATTGTGATTAGGAGTAAACACCTCACCCTGCTGCTCCTGTGTCCTTCCTACTATTTTATGCCCATGAAAGTGCAGCTCCCAAAGCTCTGGCTTTTTTTTTTTAATGGGTACTTCATTCTAGGAACACACAGATGATACTTTAATTAGCTGTTCCACTGCTTCCTGCCATGGGCATCCAAATTCCCTTTCCTGAATTCTAACAGAATTACTACTGCCTTCAGCTCCAACTAGGTCAGGTAATCTATCACAAATTTCTCCTTTTTTCTTGTGGACCATTGCCTGTAACCCACTCCCTGGGTTGTAACTCCACCTCTGTGTTACTCGTGGTTTTTGGTTGCTAACAACAGAAAGAGAATGGATACTTTGGTGATAAAAACAATTTATTGGAAGGATACTGGGTAGCTTACAAAATTAACCATAGACTAATCAATCAGGGTTCTAAAACATACAGCAACCTAGAGAAGCTAGGCAGCAGGAGATACAACTGTGGGCTGTGCACAATAGAAGCTCCTTGCTGCAGCCAGTGGGGGGATTATGGATGTCGCCATTTGTCACTGGACCCTCACACCACCGCTATCACAGGATTCTTGGTGCTGCTGCCAGCCTGAATAATCCTTTTCCCATCCCTGCATCTCTGCGTGTTTGCATCAGTCCCTGAAGAGTCAAAGTCATGGGTGGGGCCGTCTGATTGCCTATCCTAGGGTCCTATCCCAGCAGGGGCAGGGGACCTCTCCCTGTTTTTTTCCAAATGAGCAATAGATTTGAATATGAGAGAGTTAAATAAATGGCAAATTTTAGTGGTAGAAAGTAAGTAATAAGTAAAATTTTAAAGCTTGTTCACGTGTTTTAATCAAGGGAAAATGAGAGTTGAGTAAAGGGAGAAGTTCTTCTAAGAGATGAAGTAAATGAAGGTCATATGGCCCCCATCCCAGAAAACTTCACACAGAATCTCTCACAATCCATCATAAACCACAGTTGTATCCAAGGTGGGACTCTTATTCATTCATTGCAAAAGTACTTACTAAGGACTTATTTTCTAAGCAATGCTGTGTTAGGCACTGTGAGCTCAGCTCCTAACCTCAAGGAATTGACCATATAGTTCATTACTTTTGGTGAGCCAACAGAATGAAATCGTTGACTGTCTTCAGTTTTATATACATAAAATTGAAACTCATTATGTCTTTTTCTGCTATTACATCGGCAAGGGAAATTTATTTATCCTGTACACTTCAATACCAATAGGAAAGGCTTTGAGCAAGAAAGGCCAGCCAAAAAAGAAAAGAAAAGTGGTTGGAAGATTGGTATTGGGTGTAAAGTTAGAGACTGGGGTGTTAGATCTGCTCTTAGACCACGGAGAGTCCTTCAGTAGATTAACGAATCTCAGCTTCAGCCTCTTGATGTGTTAAATGGGGTAACACTTGAATCTACTTGTCTTATCTATTTGCCGAAATAAGATAGGATTCTACCTGGGCTGGGCTTAACTTTGGTTCTTCATAGTAAACAAAGGGACCTACTTTTAAGAGCATCAAGTGACAGATACTGACAAAGTATTTTGCAATCACACTTCATTCTCTACTCTAAGCTATCAGAAAACATCTAGATATCACTTCATTTGTTCAAGTGGTTTCATTCTCTACCTTTTTTTTTAAAATTAAAAACCCAAGTCTTACAATCATTCCCACTGTCCATACACACACATTTTTTTAAAGTGTTAAGTGGTCAGTCACAAAGCTTCTGTTGCAGTTGGATACTTAATTGAAAACTGAGAAGTTTTTCCTCCTATTTTATTATCTCTTCTGTAGACAATGAACAGTGGGTTCTGATTAGAGCTAATTTTAATTTTCTCTGCTAAGGAAGAATACAAATCCCCTATTGATTATCCTTTTGTACAAGATAAAAATTTCTTTTCCTGGGGAACAAAATTTGGAAAATGTTTCTTATTCCTCTGGACCCTTCTTCTCTCATTATCAAGAGAGGGTAGATTTCTACCAATTCTAATTGGTGGAATTAAGAGAAGGAATTCAGCATGATCAGCTCAGAACCTTTGTGGATCTCCCTTCAGAGTGTCAAGACACAGGCTTCTTTGTTCACTTGTGTCGTAAACTTACAGGAGATTGGGTGATGGATAGAGTAGATCCTGAACTTCCAAGGGGCTGATATGCATTTTAGAGACTAAATTCTCAGGAAACCGAACTGTGGTTGCAGATGAGGTTACCAATTCTAATGCAACTTTATCTCTAATAAGATGAACATTTTGCCGTCTGTTTGATGGCTTTGTGTATTGCTTAACGTGGCCACACTCAGGAAGTAGCAGGATGTTACTTATGGGATCTCTGAAGACTCTTAACGTATTCCTTCTGTGGCAGCAGTTTCATTGAGCAAGTCCTAATCTACTCTAATAGCCATATTATCAGCACACGCTAAGCATAATTTCTAGAGAGACAGAGGCCTCACAGGAGCGTGGTAAGCATTACAGAGTCTTTGTTTTTAAATACATGCAATTTATTTCTTTTTGGACGACAAATCTTTCTGCCTTCTTTTTTTTTTTTTTTTTTTTTTGCGGTACGCGGGCCTCTCACTGTTGTGGCCTCTCCTGTTGCGGAGCACAGGCTCCGGACGCGCAGGCTCAGCGGCCATGGCTCACGAGCCCAGCCGCTCCGCGGCACGTGGGATCTTCCCGGACCGGGGCATGAACGCGTGTCCCCTGCACCGGCAGGCAGACTCTCAACCACTGCACCACCAGGGAAGCCCTGCCTTCTTAATAAGTATACTTTGCTCATCTCACCTGATTTTTTCCCTCTAAAGAGAGGAAACCGGCTTTAATTTTATGGCAAGTATCAGTGAGCTCTTTTAAGGGAGACATACAGAGGATTTAACTAAAATTCCCCCAGAACCCTTGTTTGGGTTTTTTTGAGGAGTAAATTAGACATACTAAGATACTAGATTGTATTGATAGAGGTCCTCAGGATAGGCCTTCATCCGTGGTCAATCAAATGACACCTTGAAAGGAGGCTTTTCCCCTGTGATCATTAGATGATTCCCTAACATATATGTAGCCTGCAGACACTAGATTATACACAATATGATGTGATTTTGCCATAGCACGGTAGTTTGGATTTCACAGCATATGCTATGCTTGAATAATAAGAGGGAAATTGGTTTTTAGTGATGTTACTTAAGAAGATTGATGGACTATTTGTGCAGGGACAGACTGGTCCTTTAATCCCAGGTCCTTCTTGCTAAGAGCCCAAACCACATCAAATTAACCTAATTCATTCATTCATTTGTTTATCGTCCATCCATCCACTCATTCATTTAAAAAAATATCGTTAGTTGACCGATTTCAGGCATTTTTTCAAAGTACTAGAAATAAACAAGTCAACAAAACAGATAGGAATCTTGAATTCTAGTGGGAAAGGCTGGCAATAAACAAAATACATAAGTAAATTTCAGAGAGAAAAAAATAAAAACAAGAAAAAGGTGTGTCCGATGAACAGGGGCAGAAAAGGTGTTTCATTTTTAAATGGAGTGGTCAGGCAAGGCCATATAGAGAATAAAGCATCTGAGCAAAGCCTGGAGAAGGAAAGGAGGGGGACAAGAATATATGCAGGAAAGGGCATTCCAAAGAGGAAAAACAGTCTCTAAGGCTCTAAGGCTCAGCCTGGAGCACTTCTGCAGGGGCAAAGATACAGTCAGAGGCTGGCGTGATTGGAGTCGAGTGAGTAGAGAGACGTTTAGGAAGAAATAAAGTCAGAGAGAGAATGCGAGGCCAGGGTACATGGAACTTTAGGGCCATTGTCTTTGAAATTACAAAACTGATACACTATTGATACTATGTATAAAATAGATCACTAATGAGAACCTACTGTATAGCACAGGGAACTCTACTCAATGCTCTGTGGTGACCTAAATGAGAAGGAAATCCAAAAAAGGAGGTATATGTATATGTATAGCTGATTCACTTTGCTGTACAGTATAAACTAACACAATATTGTAAAGCAGCTCTACTCCAATAAAATAAACTGAGATGAGAAGACACTATAGATTCTGGGCTTTACCTTTGGTTAATGTGAAGGAATAGATGGAGAGGCGTGAGTTCAATCAAGGATAGAAATAGGTAGACCACTTAGGAGGCTAATGCAATAGTGCAAATATGTTGGCTTGAATCAGATTGGTACCAATGGATATGGTAAGATGCAGTCTGGATATATTTGGAAGATCAAGACAACAAAGTTTTCTATAAAAAGTGAAATAGAGGCATGTTTGGACTGTAAGATTAGGAGTTTTGCTCTAGACGTGGTAAATTAGAGATACCAAATATACAGTTGACTATAGAATGTTTGATTCCAGGAAAAAGTTCCAGGTTGTGGAAACACTCTTGAGAATATCCAGCCTATAGGTGGAATTAAAACGAAGATACTGAATGTGATCACCCAGTGAGTTGGTTTAGATAGAGAGGAGAAGAAAACCAAGGATATTACCCTGGGGTACTGGAAGATTAAGAGCTCAGAGAGATAAGGAAGAACTCACAAGTGAAAGTGAGAAGAAAAAGCCCATAGTTTAAGAGAAAAAGTCTGGAGTGTGCTCACTTGGAATTAAAGAATAGATAAGGGGGTTGGGAGAAAATAGAGTATGTCACACAATGCTCATAGATCCACTGAGATGAGTTCCAAGACTGGGCGTTGGATTTAGAGATGTGGAAGTTGCTTGTGACCTTGACAGGAGCAGTTGTTGCTGAAGTTGTTCCTGAAAGTCTTATCAGATTGGGCACAACAGAACAGTGGTAGATAAACTGGAGACCATGACTATACAGCTCCCTCTGGCCCCCTTTCCTTGAAAGCCTGATGTTTCAGTAGTAGGCATCACTGCCACTCACCAATAATTCTCACGAAATCCCCCTTTAAGCACCCAAGAGGCTCACCTCTCCTCTCTGTCTTGAAATTAGTTATGACTGTTTGTCTGGCTTTGGCAAATAAATTGTCAGCAAGTGACATGTATCCGTTCTGAGCAGAAGCATCAAGATCCAGTGTGTGATTGTCCATCGCTTTCTTCTTTCTGCTGTTGCCAGTGATATTCAGTAAGGTGGAGACTTCATCAGCCTTGGTCAAATCTGAACAGTAACCCTCCACAAATGTATGATGTTCATATGGTGTAATTGAAGAATAAACTGTGTTGTTTCAAACCACTGAACTTCGGGGGTCTGGTTACTGCAGCCTGACCTAGCCTAACGTGACTAATAAAGCAGCATGTGCCCAGCTCTGCCTCTGTTGTGCCTGATGAAACTGTACCTATACTGACGGACTGACCACAACCTGCTCAACACTTACAGGGACCTCACAAGCTCTCTGAAAGATGAGCATTTCTCATCAGTATCAGCAAACTCAGAATAGTAATAAGCAGCCCTTATCCTACCCTAGACATAGAGCCCTCCTCTTCTCCCCAGGGAGGTGGCGGGAGACGGCAACGAAGCATGCTTTAGTTCAATGTAGCTGTGGGAAGAATAGGATAGGACCTGTACATTCAATGTAAGAGTCCACTGGATTAGAAAGAAAAAAATCTGCTTTCATTTTACATTGGAGTTAGGAAATTCATTTTATGCAGAAAAAGTACCCATAAACAATGTGTTTGGTAATTATTAGCTATTATTTTTGTTGCAACTAGTGCTCTAATATTGCCATTATTGTTGTTGCTTTTATTATTATTATATGTAGGTGGTCATGATGACACTGAATGTCAAAGTAAAATTTTATTTAGCACAAAAATTTATTTTCCACCATTCCCTGTATACCAGGGGTTACATGAAAAACAAAACCTGAATTCATTCAATATTTGTTAGATGTCTGCTGCATACTGGGCTTGTACTCAGAAGATGAATGTTGGCCAAGCCATGGTCAGGTTCATTCTTCCACTTCAGCTCCTTGGGGATTGGAGTCATTCACACAGGAAAGGAAAGCTCTCCATCAACCCCATTTATCTTGAGAGGGGAATGCAATAGAAGGCCATATATTCCCATTTCGGCACACTGATGGTGCTTTTTCCATAAGATTATGGCTCCCTAACCACCAACCTGCAAGTTGGAAGATTGGACTCAATCGGATTAGGTGATTTGTAAAGGCTGAAATGTTACGTGACAGAGAGAGATAGAGAGAAAGATACAGAGAGACAGAGTGAGTAGAGAAAAAAAGAAGAAAATGAATACCTATGTTCTAAAAAATGAGTTTATTTCCCATTAAGTATTTTTTTTCATTGTCCAAGAGAATGTAAGTTTCTTATAATACATTGAATTTAAACAATGGCAGTTATGCAAGGAAATTGTAGCTGGTGGAAACCCGGAACAGTATGCCAAATGACTCTGCGTTCATTTTTTTTTTTTTTAACATCTTTATTGGAGTATAATTGCTTTACAATGGTGTGTTAGTTTCTGCTTTATAACAAAGTGAATCAGTTATATGTATACCTACGTTCCCATATCTCTTCCCTCTTGCGTCTCCCTCCCTCCCACCCTCCCTATCCCACCCCTCTAGGTGGTCACAAAGCACTGAGCTGATCTCCCTGTGCTATGCTGGCTGCTTCCCACTAGCTATCTATTTTACGTTTGGTAGTGTATATATGTCCGTGCCACTCTCTCGCTTTGTCACAGCTTACCCTTCCCCCTCCCCACATCCTCAAGTCCATTCTCTAGTAGGTCTGTGTCTTTATTCCTGTCTTACCCCTAGGTTCTTCATGACATTTTCTTTTACTCTTAAATTCCATATATATGTGTTAGCATATGGTATTTGTCTTTCTATTTCTGACTTACTTCACTCTGTATGACAGACTCTAGGTCCATCCACCTCATTACAAATAGCTCAATTTCGTTTCTTTTTATGGCTGAGTAATATTCCATTGTATATATGTGCCACATCTTCTTTATCCATTCATCCGATGATGGGACACTTAGGTTGTTTCCATCTCTGGGCTATTGTAAATAGAGCTGCAATGAATATTTTGGTATATGACTCTTTTTGAATGATGGTTTTCTCAGGGTATATGCCCAGTAGTGGGATTGCTGGGTCATGTGGTAGTTCTATTTGTAGTTTTTTAAGGAACCTCCATACTGTTCTCCATAGTAGCTGTACCAATTCACATTCCCACCAGCAGTGCAAGAGTGTTCCCTTTTCTCCACACCCTCTCCAGCATTTATTGTTTCTAGATTTTTTGATGATGGCCATTCTGACTGGTGTGAGATGATATCTCATTGTAGTTTTGATTTGCATTTCTCTAATGATTAGTGATGTTGAGCATTCTTTCATGTGTTTGTTGGCAATCTGTATAGCTTCTTTGGAGAAATGTCTATTTAGGTCTTCTGCCCATTTTTGGATTGGGTTGTTTGTTTTTTTGTTATTGAGATGCATGAGCTGCTTGTATATTTTGGAGATTAATCCTTTGTCAGTTGCTTCATTTGCAAATATTTTCTCCCATTCTGAGGGTTGTCTTTTGGTCTTGTTTATGGTTTCCTTTGCTGTTCTGCATTCATTCTTGTCCACCTTTTTCTTCCATAAACTGCACCCAGACAGACCATTCAACTCCACAAGCCATTGAGGACTGTGAGATATTATGTCATTATACTGCTGATCAAACTCATGATCATCAAAAATTACTCAGCTCCCAAAATTGATGCGGCACAGTAAAATCTGGGTGAGACTGGTACCCAGCCTCAGGCCTGTCAGATTTGTTAATGTACTGAGCCAAAGGGTTAGTGGAACCAGCATTTATGGAACCTTAGATTCTTCATCTATAAATTGAGGATAGCAATCCTACCCTACAAGGTGTCTAAAGGATGAATTCATTAAAAAAATAAAATATTTTATTTACAATGTTAGGTCTCACTAGATACATGAGGCTGGCAAAGATTTAATTTTTTTAATCAACAAGCATACACTGAAGAACTGTACGCCATAATCCCTGCCCTCTGAGAGTTTTCAATCCAGTGCAGGAGACCACCGAGAAAATCACAGCTGAACACTTCAGTGTAAGTCCTGTAACAGATCAGAAAACTTGCTCTGATAAAATCAGGAAAAGAGAACAAACCTGGTCTGAGGCTCTCCTAGAAGGTTTCTCTGAATCCTGAAATATGTTTAGAAAATTTCCATGTCTTCACTAAGGGAACAGTTTATTCAAAGTCATGGATCATTGAAAGGGATTGAATTAATTTCCTAGAGTTGCCATAACACTGTTATAAACGGGTGGCTTAAAACAACAAAAATTTATTGTGTCATAGCTCAGGAGGCTGGATTCCAAAATCAAGGTTTTGTCAGAGCCATGCTCCCTCCAAAAACTTAGGAGAGACTCCTTCTTCACCTCTTCCAACTTCTGGAAGCCCCAGGCACTCCTCAGCTGTGGCAACATCACTCTAATCTTTGCCTCTGTCTTCACACCTCTCTCTTCTCCTGATGTGTCTCTGTCCTCACGTGGCATTCTACTCTGAGTCTATGTCTATGTCCAAGTTTTCCTTGTCTTACAAGGACACCAGTCCTATTGAATTAGGGCCCGTGATTATGACCTCACCTTAACTTGATTACATCAACAAGGACCTTATTTCTAGGTCACATTCACAGGTACTGGGAGTTAGGACTTCAGCTTCTTCTTTTGGACAGGGACATAAATCAACCCATTAAATTCATGGAAAGTTAAATGTGGCATACAGGGAACATGTTGGGAAAAGAGAGGAGAAGGCTGGAGCCAGATGGTGAGGAACACAAAATGCCACGTGGAGGAGCCCTTAGGCATGTTTCAGTTGGAGAAGGAATAGAGCAGCTTTCTCTTTATAAAGATAACTCTTAGGGAAATGAAAAAATAGATCAAATGGGAAGTGACAGTCTTGTGTGAAGGCCATAGAGGTTGTCCAGATGAATAGTAGGGAACCACAAGTGAGGCCGGAGCTAAGGGGAGTTTCTCAGATGAGATGACAACTGATCCTATTGTGGGAGAATCAAGAGAGGAAAGAATAAAGAATGACCCAGGTTTCTAACTTTGGGCACTGGGTAGTTGGTGAAGCCGTTAACCAAGAGATGAGTCGTGTGCAGTAAACCCAGCTGGGAATTAGAATATGGAGGAGGCAGCTGAAAAGTTTAATTTAGTATATGTTGAGTTGGTCTGGAAAAAAAAATTAAGCAAAATTTTGAGGAATACAAATGATGAGTTAATTTTGCATTGGGCTAGTTCTTCTACATTTCAAAACTTTGAAGGGGTTGTATTCTTGACTCCTTAATTAATTAATTAATTAATTTAAATTGAAGTACAGTTGATTTACAATATTATATTAGTTTCAGGTTTACAACGTAGTGATTCAAAATTTTTAGAGATTATACTCCATTTAAAGTTATTACAAAATAATGGCTATATTTCCCTGTGCTATACAATATATCCTTATTGCTTATTTATTTTATTGACTCTTCTAATAGTGAGGCCACCAGGGTGACACATTATCCAAGGTATGTGAGTTTTCTATTGCTGCATAATAAATTACCACAAACTCAGTATAACTTAGGACACTCTTATTATCTCACAGCTTACATGATTCAGAAGTCTGGGCATGAGTTAGCTGGTCCTTTGTTCAGGATCCACCAGGCTAAAATCAAGTCAGGACTGTAATGTCTTCTTAATCTCAGTGTCCTCTTCTATATTTACTGGTTGTTGGCAGAATTCAGTTCCTTGTGGATGTAGGACTGAAGCCCTCAGTCTTCTCACAATTATGTGCCCTGTGGCCCTCTCTATTACAAGGTACTTTGCTACCCTAAGGCCAGAAGGAGAGCATCTTTGCTGCTTTGAATCACTTTCACTTCTAGACCAACATTTAAAGTACTCAACTGACTAGAGCAGACCCACCCAGAATCATCTCCCTTTGATTAACTTAAGGTCAGCTGCTTATATCTGAAAATTCCTTTCACCTTTGCTGTATAATGCAACCTAATCATGGGAATGATATCTCATAGTCACAAGTCCCTCCCACACACAGTGAGGTAGGGAATTACACAGGATGTTTATACTACCTGGTGGAAAACTTGAGAGCCATCCTAGAATTCTGTGTATAACACAAGGTAACACATTGAGTGTTGGTAGAGCAAGGACTATACTTCCTATCTTCTGCCTCCAATTTTTTAAAATTAATTTTATTTATTTGGTTGCACCGGGTTTTAATTGTAGCACGTGTGCTCCTTAGTTGTGGCTTGCGGGCTCCCTAGTTGTGGCACGTGGGATCCTCCCGGACTGGGGCATGAACCCATGTTCCCCGCATCAGCAGGCGGACTCCCAACCACTGCGCCACCAGGGAAGCCCTGTCTGGCTCCAATTTTAATGTTATTTTCCAATTTGTTATTTTGCCCCTAGTGATGATACACATCTGATTCTCTTTGAGTGCGTAGGGTCATGATGCTGGACTCAGCAACTATCAGCTGGACTCTTGCATAAAACTTATTGACCTTCTTAACCACGATCATGAGTTTTTGCACATGCGTACCACCAGGAATAAAGATTCACTTTGTACTACCCAGAATAAACTAACAAAACAAGAAAGTTGGCAAATATTTTAGAAATGTTTAATGAATTTAAATTTTCTAGGTATCCCCGATACTTCCCAATGTCACGACTGTAGCAATTAATAATAACAGTGATGATGATTACTCATAATTTGCACTCATCCATTTTCTCAAGTCAGCCTCATTACAACCCTGTGGATTCTATTAAATAAACAGTAATTTATCCTCACCTATGTGTATTTCAGTAGGCTCTATGTGTACAAAAATAAGTTAACTACAATGTTTATCCTGATCTAGCTCAAAGTCTAGTTGTGTGAAATATACAGATCATGCTATTTCATTTAAGAAAGGAAACAAGGTTCATAGAGGGAAATTACTAAGTAGAAACTACACAGTTTATTAAACAGAAGAGATCACGTATTCTGACTTATAGCCAACATTCTTCCTCCTGCCTCTATCATTGTTTTAGTGATGTAATATTCAGATAATTCACATACATCTATTTATCCTTTAGAGTAACACTTTTAGATAGATGTAAGTAGTGGAAAGAGAGATAGCACTGAATAAAAAATGCACTTGATTTCTTCATAGACGCTGCTTTTTCTAAGTGCCTGAAACTCAACACACCTTAGCAAGGAAACATCTGACTTTGGCCAATAGGTTGTGTGGCTGTCTTTGTTGTTTCAAAGTGTTTGGAGCAATCTCTGACAATGAGACAAGAGTAACCTTCTCTCTAGTTCCGTGGACTGGATTGTTCCTGAAGGTCAGAAGAAATTTCCCAGGGAATCACAGCTGGAAGGAGGGCAAGTTTACCTAATTGCTTTGCTAATACAGAGGGGAAACAAACAAGCGAATGAACAAACAAGCAAACACATTCTGGAATCAGTGAAAGACAAGTGATTTTGAGGCCAGGGCAATCAAAGTAGGAATCCAGATTCTTCAGGGAGATCTCCTCAAGAATAATGCTGGGACTTCCCTGGTGGCGCAGTGGTTGGGAGTCCGCCTGCCGGTGCGGGGGACACGGGTTCGGGCCCTGGTCCGGGAGGATCTCACGTGCCGCGGAGCGGCTGGGCCCGTGTGCCACGGCTACTGAGCCTGCGCTCTAGAGCCCGCGAGCCACAACTACTGAAGCCTGCGCGCCCTAGAGCCCGTGCTCCGCAACGGGAGAGGCCGCCGCAGTGAGAAGCCCGCGCACCGCAACGAAGAGTAGCCCCCGCTCCCCGCAACTAGAGAAAGTCCGCGTGCAGCAACAAAGACCCAACGGAGCCAAAGATAAATAAATTAAAAAAAAAAAAAAAAAAAAAAGAATAATGCTACCTAAACAGATGCTGCAGAAAGGGCTAAATTGTTTTCAAAATTGCTTACCTCATATTCAGAGGAGAAAACAATACTCAGAAGTGAATGAAATAGCTTTGTGCCCAAACAACTGTATTGTTCTAGATAAGATCCTTGTTATTCCTTATTTAGAACTACTTTTAAAATTCCCATTGAATCCCATTGTATTTTTATGTCTGACCTCTAATTTGCTTGGGCTTCCGTCACCTGGGTCCTCCATCACAGTAAGCTAAGAAGCTTTAAAAAAAAAAAAAAAACGCCGAAGTTTTCTATTCTGTACACAGCATTTGAGAAAGTTTCTTTTTTTCTTTTCATCAAGTTATTCAAATTCGCTAATGATTAGACAAAGGGAGTAAATTGTCTGCTAATTAAATCTGCAGATGGTATTCAATAGTGAAGGTACATGAGGATAAAGGAATAATGTAAGAGGCCTCAAACACTTTGCATTCTATATGTGACAGAATGGAAGGGCATGAGTCAGTGTATGCAATTACATCTGTCAGATAAAAAAAAAAAGCAGAAGGGAGGCTACTAGGAAAAAGAGCTATTCTATAGCAATGAGAAGACATTTGTAGGAGAAGCAAAAGAGGACTCTAATAGCTGTGAGATAACAGTGAACAATGATTCCTGTCTGGGTTAGCTCCTGGATTTGTTTATAGGAGACTTCCCATGTATATAATTCTAGAGAGAAAACCCCAAAGCCTTGTCCCCCAGAGAGTTTCTGATATTTGGCAGACAACCAAGTCCACATACTATCTCTGGCCACAACATGGCTGCTGAATTAGCTTTTGGGGTTTCCTTCAATGTCAAAGTAGAATAAGCTTATTGGCTATATAGTATATGGCCACATGCTAGGAAGTGTGCAAAACCAGGTGATATGGATGGCATATATTTCTTAATTATTCATTTTGCTCATGGCAACTAAGGTAGACTTGTTTTTATATTAAAACAAAAACAGGTACTAGTGTGGCAAAGAATAGACAATTTGCATGGATTTTGAGCTATAACTCAAGACTTGAAGGAGATTAATGCCAGCTTGACCTACATCTCCAGATCTTCCAGGGTCACTGTTCTTCAGTGTTACGTGTACTTAGGTAGAAAAAGTTAAGAAACTTGATACGTTCCAAATATGTGCATATCATGGTATGAAACAATTATTTATTTTTAAAATGGATTACTGTATTCCGTATTTTTTAAAATTCATTTTATTCAAGGATAGTTGGTTTACAATGTTGTGTTAATTTCTGCTGGACAGCAAAGTGACTCAGTTATACATATATATATTCTTTTTCATATTCTTTTCCATTATGGTTTATCACAGGATATTGACTATAGTTCCCTGTGCAATACAGTAGGACCTCGTTGTTTATCCATCCTATATATAATAGTTCGCATCTGCTAATCCCAAACTCCCAATCCATCCCTCACCCACCCCCTCTTGTCAACCACAATGTATTAAGTATTAATAGAGAGCCTACTCTGTACCAGATACTTCTATTGGAATGAAAAGAGGTACACTACACTAGTAGGGACTACAAGTCCCTACTCTCAGTAACTTGTATTCAAAGTCTATATTATATTTATGAAGTCCTTCACCTATGGTAATTTAACGTAATAATGTGTAATGTATTAGTAATTGCTATTCATTTATTAGTTTACTTTGTACACATTTCGGGGGTATTGCATGTGCTAAGCATATTCCAGTCCTGTCCTTTGCCCTAAAACAGCATGAATTCTAGCAAGGAAGTCCGTCAATTAAGCAATGAGTTCTAATGCTATGTGGTCACTTTTTTTTTTTTTTTTTTTTGCTGTACGCGGGCCTCTCACTGTTGTGGCCTCTCCCGTTGCAGAGCACAGGCTCCGGACGCGCAGGCTCAGAGGCCATGGCTCACGGGCCCAGCCGCTCTGCGGCATGTGGGATCTTCCCGGACCGGGGCACGAACCCGTGTCCCCTGCATCGGCAGGCGGGCTCTCAACCACTGCGCCACCAGGGAAGCCCTGTGGTCACTTTTATGTAAGAGAAATAGAACTTGGGAAAGGATGCTTCAGCAAGGGTGTTTCATCACACTGGAATACATAAAAGTCCTCTAGAAGGAAATATGTTTAGACCTAAACCGGACAGATGGACAGAGTGGAAAACCCTGTATTTCAGGTAGAGGAGTAGCATGAGAGAGGCGGAGAGTTGAGCAGGAACCGCACTTACGCTAGGCCGCACATAATGGCTAGAACGCATCATGAAGAGAATGTGAAAAGATGAGGCTGCAGGCGTAGACCTAATCATGGAGATCCTCACAGGTCATGCTAATGGATTTTTGTGCATTATCCTAAGGACGACTGAAAGATCATGAAGGGTTTTAAGTGAGGGTAAGACATAACCAAAATTGTGGTTTTTATTTTATTTTTAAATTAAAAAAAATTTATTTATTTGGCTGCGTTGGGTCTTCGTTGTGGTGTGCGGGCTTCTCATTGCAGTGGCCTCTCGTTTCAGAGCACGGGCTCTAGGCATGCGGGCTTCAGTAGCGCAGCATGAAGGCTCAGTAGTTGTGGCTCGTGGGCTCTAGAGCACAGGCTCAGTAGTTGTGGCTCGTGGGCTTAGTTGCTCCACGGCATGTGGGATCCTCCCCGACCAGGGCTTGAACCCATGTCTCCTGCTTTGGCAGGTGGATTCCTAACCACTGCGCCACCGGGGAAGTACAAAGTTGTGGTTTTTAAATGGTCACTTTGCCTTTAGTGTGGAGAATGGATTTGAAAGGGCAGAGTGGAAGCAGGGAAACCATTTAGGAGTTCATTGTAAAATCCAGGCAAGCGAAGATGGACTAAAGTGATATTTAGGAGGTGAGTCCAGAGGATTTGTTGCTTGGTTAGAGATGGGTCCAAGGTGAGGGGGTGGAAGGTGACTCTTGGGTCTGGGATGGTTAACGATTTGCATGTGGTCACCACAGTAATTTGGGGAAGAGAAGGATATGGTTGCTTTGGGATATTTTGTGAAATCACTTGAAACATCTAAGTAGAGATAATCAGTGAAGAGAGAACAGGAGCCCAGAAAGCAGGAACAGACTAGACCTTGAGTTTTTTCAAACAGGGTCTTGTTGACTTTGATGGTAACTTCTGTGGTTGGCAAAGCAATACCCTATTATATTCCGCCTGTTGGGCTAGATTTCCTACCAGGAGCTGACGCCGAGACTCTTCCCATTAAATCAGGGTGGGGGGCCGGAATCTACTCTGTCTTGTCATCAGGGAATAAGTCCAACCTTATCCTGAGATGTGTCTAAAGTGACGTGCAAGGGCTTGCAGCCCACCGGTGGAGAGTGGAGACCTACATGGAGGCCTGAGCCTGGGTCTGTATGCTGCCAATCTAGCATGCTTTTCTTTATCCCACCCCCAGTCCATGAAAGCCCACCCTATCCTCAGAGTCAGTGGTGAGTCTCTATGTCTTGTTCTACCTTCAACCGTGAAGAGTACCCACGTGTTTTCCCCTGGGTAATGCTACAGGCCCCCACGCGGGAGCCCCTTCTCCCTGCTAAAGGAAGCCAAAGGCCCCTTTGAACAAGAGTCCAGTCTCTCCCCTCCCAACCGTCACTGTCACACACTGGCCAGTCCGGCAGTGTGGCCAACCGCGAGTGGACAGGCTGACGGACAGGAAGCAGGGATCTGCCGCTCACGTGCACCCTGGCAGCCCAGGGATGGAAAAGAGGTGTGCTGGGCCTGTTGGCCCTGACGGCTTGGGCCACAGCGACACATCCATCAGCACCATGTTGTGCCAGCCCTCATGTCACTCAGAAGTAGTTCGGCACCAGCTCCAGGGGTGGCCTCCAGAGAGCCAGCGAGTGCCTGGGCTCCCGCGGAGAGAAGCGTTACCAGGTCTATCGCAGCATCCGCCACACCTCCTTCTCTTGCCAGATAGTTAGGACACAGTCCAGTTGGGTGACTTTGTCCTGCCTGAGGAAGTGACAGCTAATACAGGGCTGGCAGAGGGGAGCATTCTGCGGTTCATAATGACTATCCAAACAGGCAGAAGCTGTCTGAAGCACCTAAGGAAAGTTGAGTTTGGCGTTTTTTTTTTGGGGGGGTGGAGGTGGGTGAATAGCAAGGCCAGGTGTGCTTTGAAATGCCAATCTAACTATATGGACACATGTACACTTATTCACAGGGATACACACACTTGCACAAACACCTAGACACAAACCTGCCTATTCGTATATAGGCTAACTTTGCACAGACCACAAGCACGCAAACTGGTATATGTGCATGGAAAACATGCATGCTAATATGCATGCTTATAAACACACTCGTGCAAACTTGCATTAGGATGCATGCTCGAAAAACACAGATGCATAAGTGCATTTGCTGCGTACGTGGGTGCGCAGAAGCACACAGACATTGACGTACAAAGGCATATGTACAGTCAGACTGACGAACTCATATAAACACAGGCAAATACAGGTATGAATATGTGAAAGGACACTTGTAAAACACATGCACTTGCGTCCACGCCCGCACGCGCTGTTATCTCAGGGAAGAATTTAAAAAGAAAGGGAGAAAGGATGAAGAACATTTATGTATTGGATTTTCTACCTGTCATCACTCACATCATTTTCAAGTGTGTAAAGCAGGAGAGGAAAAAATCAATTCTTGATAGGAGAGGTTCAAGGAGGTGTGAAATCAATTATATTTTATTTTCAGATATCATTCAGAGAAGTTTACACTCTTTTAGAAAAGTCTAGTCTCACCGGGGGGCAAAGAACCAGCTGGAAATGGTAATGTGAAAGGCACTGCAAAGTTCAAAGCAAAGGCCAGTGCTGAGGTCAGAAATGACACTTTCATCTTCTCTGGCTGGAGAAGGAGGTTGGGAGGTTTTCAAGTGCCCGATTCAAATAATGGCCACAAGGACTATCTGATGTGACACCGGTCACCTCATTGATTGCTAAGTTTGACTTGGTCAATTCACATTAAAAAATAAATGTTCGTGAGATCTGAAGAGAGCCTTGGAAAACTCCTTTTTTTCTTCTCCCTTTTTTAATACAAAGAGACACAGGGGCTGGAAGAAGAGGCGTGGCTTGCCCAACATCATCCAGGAAGAGGGTGCAGATTCTGGGGCTGAGCCCAGCCAGCTGATTTCCCAGCTCCAAACTTCCTGCTTCTCCCATCAGACATCTGCCTTCAGAGCACCCTCCCTACCAGGAAGAACTTTGATTCCTCAAAGACCTTTATAAACATGCAACAAATGAACTCATGTAGTGTTGGGGGCATTTAATTACCAGACACCAGGCTGAGGGGTGGTGGCTGGCCAGAGGTATCAGCAGGGCCCAACGCAGGTGGCATGTGTCTAAGACTAGCACAGCCCAGGCTCTTTTCTATGTGAATACCTCCCTGCCTGTGGGATCACTTTTATTCCTAAAATATGCTAAAGTTGCTTGGGCCTTGATGACCAGGGCTGGGTTCCAGAATATAGTGCGGGATGGTGTAGTGAAAAAAATTAAATTAAATTAAAAAGCCCAGCATACTTTGTAATGCAGAAACCTTAAGCAGATCAGCTCAGCAAAAAGTGAAAGGATCGGAGGGAAAGTGGCAGAGAAGGCGACATTGGCCAAGTCAGATGTTACCATTATAAGTTTCAGATTTCTCATTGAAGCTGAACAAAAAGCTAAATCTGGGTTGCCAGGGGGGTGAAATTAGAGAATGTATCTGAAAACGCCTTGTAAATGTATTGGACAAATGTCAGGTGTGTCACTGTCTACACTCTCAGTGAAGGAAAACATAATCCCAGAGCGTTTCTTTTTGTTTGTTTGTTTTTGTTTTTGTTTTTGTTTTGCGGTACGCGGGCCTCTCACTGCTGTGGCCTCTCCCGTTGCGGAGCACAGGCTCCGGACGCACAGGCTCAGCGGCCATGGCTCACGGGCCCAGCTGCTCCACGGCATGTGGGATCTTCCCGGACCAGGGCATGAACCCGTGTCCCCTGCATCGGCAGGCAGACTCAGAGCGTTTCTTTATTTTGTTACCCCCACTGCGAACGACCTTATTGTTCACAGAATCGGACTTGAATCGTCCTTTAAAGATTGGCCAAGTGAGCTGACCTGAGCCGCCATCTCTCAAGACCATGATTTCTGGCATTTTCCACACTGCTTCCAGAACACATGAAGGGATGTTACTCGGTGCCATGTAACAGTAGGTCTTACAATAAAATAATTTTACGAAGTGCTATAAATAAGATTTCCCTCTTGCAATGTCACAGAACACAGAAGCATCGTCAGAAGCATCTTCAAAGTTCTGAGAGGTCTTTTGGGAAACAAACCTGCTCAATTTGGTTAAACCTGTTTCTAAAACATTTGCGGATGTTTTCATCTTGGGCCAGCCCTGCCTCCCTCACAAATACCTTAAAAAAAAAAAAAAGTTGCATACCTGTTAATATCCTAAAGAGGGATTTTCCACAGAACGCAATTTTGGGATGTGCTCATCTGGTTCAGTGTTCTCATTTTAGATAGGAAACATCTGATGAGGGAAGTAGGTTGGCCAAGATCACGTAGCAAATGATGAAGGATAGACCTATAATCCCTGATGTTCTTACTCTTCTTAGAATCCATATTGGGTATAATTTAGTACCTGGCTATACCCTGTCTTATTGTGTTATCCTTTATTTATAAATTTGTGCATATTTTAAAATGATGTACGTGTAAGATCACTCACCATAGTTTCTGGAACATTTCAATGACTCAGTGAATGTGGACTCAATACATCTACGTGTGCGGCTTGCCCAGGTAGACCGTGAGGTCCTGGGAGGGGCCGTGCCTCCTACACTTCTGGGTGTTCCCACGGCTCCTGCAGTCCTTCCAGGCATACCGAGGCCCTCCGTAACTGCTGTCTCACCTACTGATGGCGAATCGGAGGCAGCCCTACTTTTATGCCCATTGGAGGGAAAGGAGAAAGCAGGACCTTAAAGCAATAAAATGAACCGTTTCCCCTACAGAGTTAGTCTAACATTAATAAAAGCTGCATGTCACACTATTATCCTCTCTTATTATTTTCATGTATTTCATGCTGGATATAAATGTCAGAACACTTTATCTGTCCTCATTTCCATGGGATTTATTGCCACTGAAGGAACACGTGTGGCGACTTCTGGCAAGGGAAGCCTTGTCCTCAGTGGCCTTCCCTCCCCAGCCCTGTCCAAGGTCCCTCAGTGACTGCAGAGCTGTAGAAACTGGTCCGGGAGCGCTGTGTCTGTTGTCATAAGCCAGTATGCACAACCACTTTTCCTGTTTTCCAGTTCGGAGGCTTGGGGCAACTTGCTTTCACTCTCTGGACTTCGCTGATGGGAAGCAGGAATGGTGGTTTTGAAGCATTCGTTTCCCCTCACCACACCCAACTCTCCTTAATAGAACCATGATTGTGTTCAGATCTGTATCCATCCTTCTCAGGATCAGATGATTCATGAGAAGTTATGCTTACCCCAGAACCAGGGATATATTCTGATTAATCTGAACCAGTGATACTTCAATCTGCCGTGCACCAAAATCATCTGGAGGGCTTTTTACAACACAGATTGCTGGGCTTCAGCCACAGAGTCTCTAGTCCCATAGGCCTGGGGAGAGACTGTGGAATGTGCATTTCTAATGAGTTCCCAGGTGAGGCTGATGTTGGAGATGGGCCCACGCTTTTTAAACTACCCCTCTAAGCCACATGGGGTTTTCCCATTCTCCAGTTGGTCTGGCTGTGGTGTTTTAAGTTGTTTCAACTCATTCGCCTCAAGAACAGAATCCAAGACAAGGATCCGGGCTCATGTAAGTTTTTGTTTTTTGTGTTTTTTTTCCCCAAAGTAAACAAGGGGATATCCCAAATTTATTTTTTGAGACAAACATAATCCTGGGGCTTCCCTGGTGGCACAGTGGTTGAGAGTCCGCCTGCCGATGCAGGGGACACGGGTTCGTGCCCCGGTCCGGGAAGATCCCACATGCCGCGGAGCGGCTGGGCCCGTGAGCCATGGCCACTGAGCCTGCGCGTCCGGAGCCTGTGCTCCGCAACGGGAGAGGCCACAACAGGGAGAGGCCCGCGTACCGCAAAAAAACGAAAAAACAAAACAAAACAAAGAAACAAACAAAAAATAATCCTGATACCTAAATCTGGCAAGAACATTACAAGAAAACAAAATTATAAGTCAATCTCACTCATGAACATAGATCTAAAAAACCTTAACCAAAATATTTTGGCTCAAGTAGTTGATTGGGACTTGATCCTAGGAATCACTGTGAAGGAATCAGGATGTGAGAGGGAGAAGCATGGAAAGCCATCAAGGGGAAATCGTGGGTCAGTGTCCTGTGTTTGCCGTCGGGAGTTACTGCTGTTGCAGACCTTCTGTAAGTCTCAGAATTTACCCCCTAAGGAAGGAGGAGGCCAGGATTTTCGTTCCTGTTTCTCACTTATTTAAGTTTTCTCCTTAGGACTTTGACTCTCTAGCATTTCCAGCCTGGCCCATGAGGATGCTGAGCACAGGCCAGTGATGGCCCTCAGGCTCAGAGATGCAGTTTCCTGAGGAAAAATCAGGACATAGATGGGATTTGCCCAATAAATTTCAGGTGATCTGGGCACGGGCTGAGGGGCATAAGGTGCTGTACTTACAGCGTCTGCTACTGATGAACATATGATGTGGTTCTGGCCAATAACATGTGAGGAATATCTGCTGGGGGACTGTGGTCAAGGTTTCTTTGTTCTTAAAAGGACAACAGTAGAAGAGAGAGAGTTTCTTCCGGATGTTGTCATAGTCTGACTTGGACACTGAAATCCCTATATCCATATCACGGACAGGGGGAGTAGCCTTTGGATGAAGGTGCTGCTGAGGAGAGCAGAGTGGGGAGATGGAAGCACCTTGGGTCTTTGATGAATTTGCTGAGATCCTGACGTATTATAGCTGGAGCCATCTTACTTCTGGGTCTCTTGTATGAGAGGTAGCAAATGGTGTCATTATTTAAGACATTAATCTATTGTTGGATTTGGGCTTTTCTATTACTAGTTGCTGAAACACCTGCTATGCTGATTCCCTGAAATGCAAAATTGAAATGGCGCTTACCACCCTTGCTGCTTCAAGTGTGGTCTGAGATTTAGAAGCATCACTGGGGACCAGAATTTCAGGTCCCACTCATACCTCCGAATGAATCAGGATTTGCATTCACCAGGTCCCTAGGTAACTCATTTGCATATTAGAGTATCAGGAGCCCTGCCTTACAGAGCTGGTGATGATTAAAAGAGATGATGGACAGGAATCAGACTACCCATGTTGAATTTGGTTATTGTGCTGTATTGACCTTCATACCTCCTAGTCATTTTATTCATCATTCCTTATTCTAAAATATTATATCAACCTATGCAAATATATACAAATGTGAATTTCATTGCTGGTTAACTAGTCTGGAAGGTAATTTCTTTTTTAACGTAGGAGTTAGTTTTCCTAAATATTAATGAGCAATTGGAATTCCATGCTGAAAATAGAAGACATTGTGAGTTGAGGGTGGGTAGAGGGAGGTGAGGAATAACAGGATGCACAAGTAAACATGGTTATATATTGGGTTTACTTCATGGCCTTGTACTTTTCTAAGCCTGACACCTGGCAATTCGAATGAAAGTAGACCAGCTAGCATCAGGGTGACCCTCATAAACAAATGAATCATCTACTGGACAAAAAAGGAACAAATCAAGCAAATAGCAAGTGTCGCTATCATTTTAGAAGGGCTTGAAATGTGACTTCAGCTGGAGATAGCCTAAAGCATCATTTCTTACAGTGCATTCCTCAGGATTTCGTGGAGTAAAATAGGTATCACTTAAATAATGACTGTGTTCAAACGAATTTAGAAAATGTTGGGAAACGATGATAAAGAGGTGGGCAGTTTGTTTACTAGATTGTTTATTACAATAGGTCCCTATTCAAGAGACTATTTTCCCTCTTCCAGAACTTCGCCAAAATGTTCCTAACAGGTTCCTGTGTTTGCACACTTACCCCCAAAAATATTGTCTACGCGGAGCTGCCATCGTACTGTTCTCAAAATGCTAATGACTTGGATCATTCTTCTGCTCAAAATGCATCAATGCATTCTATCTTCATATTTGTATTTTTTTTCCCTCTAACATTGCCGACAAATTCTTTCCTTAGCTGTTACGTGTTTTTCTCAGGGTCACGGCTGACATCCTCTCGCCTTCTTCCATTTTGTTGAATATGCCAGGACGTTTCATTTTTTTTTTTTTTTTTTTTTTTTTCCTGTGGTACGCGGGCCTCTCACTACTGTGGCCTCTCCCGCTGCGGAGCACAGGCTCCAGACGCGCAGACCCAGCGGCCATGGCTCACGGGTCCAGCCGCTCCGCAGCATGTGGGATCTTTCCGGACCAGGGCACGAACCCGTGTCGCCTGCGTCGGCAGGCGGACTCCCAACCACCGCGCCACCAGGGAAGCCTGCCAGGACGTTTCTTACCTGAGCTTTCTTACGTACTTAAATATCGTTTCCTCAGACAGGCCATTTCTTATGCTCTCCCCTTCTCTTAGAACACCCAGTAAATTTCTTTCAGAGCAACTTATAATTCATAATAATCTTTCTATTTGAGTAGTTAGTTATTTTTTATTTATTTATTTATTTTTGCAGTATGCGGGCCTCTCACTGTTGTGGCCTCTCCCATTGCGGAGCACAGACTCCGGACATGCAGGCTCAGCGGCCGTGACTCACGGGCCGAGCCGCTCCGCGGCACGTGGGATCTTCCCGGAACGGGGCATGAACCCGCGTCCCTTGCATCGGTAGGCGGACTCTCAACCTCTGCGCCACCAGGGAAGCCCGAGTAGTTAGTTATTTAATATTTTTCTCTTCCCCTAAAAGGAAACCTATAAGAGACTTATTTCACTATCATATCCTTGTGCCTGGCACAGTGTCTAATGCATAGGGGACAATAAGTGAATATTTATTTAATAACTGAATAAATTGTGAATTGCTAACAGCAATGCATGGGGTTTTTCAAATACTTTTGAACGTGGGGATTTTTTTTTTTCCTTTCCCAGCCTAGAAGTAATATTCATGGAATATATTTTGAGAAGTGCTTTTCTGAAGTCAAATCTACTCTTCCTAAGTGTGAAAAGGGGAATATAAGTTATAACTACATTTCAAGCTCTGACTAGCTGTGTGATCATGGGCAAAGTTGTTTCAAGCTTGAGACTCACTTGTGCAATGATGAGGCTAGATGAGATAATCTCTACAATCCTTTACAGCTCCCAGATCCTGAAGTTCTAATCACACAGAATCTTGCTTTCTCTTTGGTCCTGGGGTGAGCTCTCCAAGAGTAAGTCAAATCAGACTGACCTCATTTCACTCTAGAGTATTTATAGCCTGGGATGGAAGAACAGAGAAAGGAAGTCGATACAGCATATCTGGCTTTTCCAGAAGTCATTTCACAAAGTCTTCCTTGATGTCTTTGTAGAAAGGAGTGAGGAATGGGGGCTTGATGGAGGTGTGATGGACTGGTTTTGTAACTGGTTGAAAGATGGTCCCCAGGAGTGCTAATTAATGGATCAATGCCAACCTTGGGGACAGGGACTGGAGACAGCCTGCAAGCTCTGTCCTTTGTCCAGTCCTGTTCAACATTTCTGTCAATGTCTTGGATAAAGAGTGAGAGCTCATAATCATCAAATGCGTAGGTGACATGACAGTAGGAATATGTTGAATGATGGACTCAGAATTCACAGTGATCTGAACAGCCCAGAGAAATGATCTGTATCTAACACAGAAATGTAGTAGCATAAAAGCAAAGTCCTAGAAATAGAAGCAATTGCAAACATTCATAATTACAAAAATGTGTGTATTTGTGTGTATGTGTGTTTGCACTTAGGTGTTGTATGTATATGTGCCTGGGGAACCTTTGGGGATTTTAGTTGATGGCAAAATCGAAATAATGGCTAGACATATTGTGGTGATCATTTTGCAATATATGCAAATATTGGATCTTTATGTTGTATACCTGAAACTAATATAATGTTATATATCAATTATAACTCAATGGAAGTTAATTTAAAAATCAGAATAATAAAATAATGAAAGAGGACTATTCAACATGAATGTTTGCTCTAAACTGAAACTTCAAAAATAGAAATCTAGCATGTAAAGAGTCAGATGATAAATAACCCTAACCCCTATTCAGATGGGGCTCACAGTACCATTTCCAATTTTTAAGAAGGGAAGACAAATTAGAACATGATCAAAGAAAAGAGACTAAGATAGAGAAAGAATTGAAGGAATTGAGATTTAATTCAAAGAAAAGACAACATAATTTGGAGGCCACGGTTATGCTACCTCCGCCAGTCAGTGATATATGTCTCTGTGACGTAACTTTTCAGTACCTGAAACTCTCTCATCATTCACTCATCAAGTTTTGTTTTCATTGCTTACATATGTCCTTCGTGAGGCCAAAGGTTCTATAAGGGCAGGGTTTGGATCTGTTTGATCACCACCAAACACCCAATGATTACTTCAGAATCTGGAGCTTGAAATCAATGAGTTGATGAATAAATAGTTATTTTCCTTAAATATCTTTAATATTGTAAGGAAGAACCATTTATGTTTATGCTCTTTAATTCAATGGAAGAGCAAAAGTATCAAGGGCAGGTAAAATTTTATTCCATGTAATAATCATAGGTTTCTAAACACGCCATAGACTATTGGGACAAATAGTGAGTGTCGTATCACTGGTGGCAATCAAGCCAAATATGGAATTTGGAGGACCATTTGACTGAGCCACTATAGACAGGACTCAAACCACACATTCTATTACAAGTCACCCACACATGGGTGACTTTTATGTCCCTTAAAACTTGATTTTGATTCAGAGATTTGTTGTTCCATAAAATATGTTCTGATCTAACAGAATGACAGGTTATTTCCTAAATGACCAAAACTAATCCCTTCCTCCTCTTCATTTCTGTAGAACCATCCCTCTCTTACATCCTGATCATTTTCTGCCATATAGAGTTAGCTGTTCTGCCATATAGAGTTCTAACTTACTACCAATTCAAAATAGAGGGACATTTCCATGTGCAGAATTCATATATCCATCAATAAAAGGCTTTCCCTTTTGTGCCACATTTTTGCTAAAACCTCTTAATTAAAATTGCAAGATTAGATCAGCTACTCAGATCTTTTAAATATGCATTTTTCTGCCTATGAACACCAGAACGCCTCCTGGTATTTCTTTTTTCTTACTATACAAATATGTGTAGAAATAAGTGTCAGACCTGTGTTTCTTTGCTGTGCAATTGGAGACTGAAATCTACTTACCCTCAAGGTGTTGTTGAAATAGAGGTGAAAAAATAAAACACAGACCACAGGAAAGGAAATGAAAAACAGGGAAGGTGATTAAAATATGCATTAAGACTCCAGAGTGGCAGAAAGAAATCAGGATGATAATATGTCACTGTCACTTCATTTTGGTTGACAAGTTTGTTTACCAACATGCAGCTTCTTGTCTGGCAGGAAAAAAAGGTGTTCAAGAAATTCTGTTGGTATTCTTTCATATTTCTCTTTGGGCATCAAACAGTTTCATCCAAAAATATTTGGATGATTTAAGAATAAATGAAAAGCATATGGATTAAAGTCCCCTTGGAATGTTCTTTGATTTTAGAAGAGAGGGCAAAAGTTCCTAGTGGAAGTCTCTTCCAGGTATGTGCTTGATTTGGGAACAGCGCACATCATCTAGGAATCTCTAGGAATCTCTCTTACTGTGGGTCCACCTACCCCATACTCCCACCACTGGCTCTTTTTTAATTTAACAGTGTTTGGTAGTAATTACTTTGCCTACAGCACTGGGCTTTGTGCCACAGAGAACCAGATGGATTTCCTATCCTTAGAAAACTAATATTTATTAAATATCATAAATAAAAGTCAGTGTCAGGGTTCTAAGCTCTTTGTAGGTATCACTGTATTTAATATTTACAATGACCTGATGAGAAAGGTACCCTGATATTCCCATTTTCCCTCATGATATTCCGATTTCGCAGATGAAGAAACTAAGGCAGAGAGGTGTTAAGGAATTCATTCAACATTAGAGAGCTGGCAGATGTGTCAACTGGGAATTGAACCCAGGCAGTCTGGCTCCAGCAATCTTACGTTTAACTTCTACACATCTGTTTGTCTACGCGACTGCTACAAAACACATCCTTTTAGCCAAGAGTTAATATACTGGCTTGTTTTATTCTCAAGTCTACCCTGCAAGGTAGATATTCTTCCAGTAGTTTTATAGGTGATACAACTGGTCTCAGAGGCAGTTTGAAAAAAATGTATCAAATTCACAGAACTCGTGAATGGCAGGACCCAGAATTTGAATTCAGATTTCATCTAACACCTGCCTCAGGCTCTTCTGTGCTCCAAGACTGGCCCCTAAATTAACCGCATCAGAATTGCCTAGGGTGGGGTGGTGGGTTTGTGTTGGTTAAAAAAAGGTCCAGATTTCAGACGATCTTTGTAACCACTCATCTCTGAAGTAGGGCCTCAGGGTCTTCATTTTAAAAAAGTGATCAGGTGATTTTTAAAAATTTTTTATTTATTTTACTTTTTTTGGCTGCGTTGGGTCTTCGTTGCTGTGCACGGGCTTTCTGTAGTTGCGGTGAGCGGGGGCTACTCTTCGTTTCAGTGCGCGGGCTTTTCATTGCAGTGGCTTCTCTTGTTGTGGAGCACAGGCTCTGGGAATGCGGGCTTCAGTAGTTGTGGCTCGTGGGCCCTAGAGCGCAGGCTCAGTAGTTGTGGTGCACGGGCTTATTAGCTTCTCTGCGGCATGTGGGATCTTCCCGGACCAGGGCTCAAACCCGTGTCCCCTGCCTTGGCAGGCGGATTCTTAACCACTGCGCCACCAAGGAAGCCCAATCAGGTGATTTTTGACTCACAAAATTGAATTCCTCATGCTGCCACCAACAGCCTCTCATGAGGAAGAGACACCCACCAACCAGTGTTATTAGGGAATTTAAAAGGAGATAGAAGACGAGCATGTATTGATTGTGGGCTGACAAAGGAATGAAATAGCTTCAAAAATACAAATTGGAAAATCAGCTAATTCTGTAAATAGTCCATTTCTAGATTCACTGCAGAGCTATGGTTGGTTATCAATTCTGGAGGCTTCTCGGGGTTTGGGGGCATGGAAAACAGGAGAGAGGTCAGCATGGTAGGAACAAAGAACATAGCGCTGGAGTCAGTCCCTACCTATCACTCTTATTTGGCCTTGACTCTGGGTGGATTATGGATTCTCTGCATTTTAAATTCTTGATCTGTAAGATATTTGCCTCCTTGATTATTTTATATGCAAATTAAGTGAGCTACACGTCTAAAGCAGTTGACACACAGCAAGTATTCAGTAGGCTCTTATTTATTTTCTGTCTTCTTATGATGCTTCACAACCAGTCACATTTCTGAGGCAGATTCAATTGTCAACTGTCTTCCTACCCACACCTGCATTAAGCTAGCCATAATGAATTTCCAGTTTGTCAATTATTTCCATTCCCTTAGACCATAAAACTGTCTCTTTAAGAAAGCATTGGTTTGTTAATGTGAAGTTCGTTGTTAATGGTAGGTGATGACTTATCATCAACGTGCACTTTCATTAGAGAAAGATGAAGGCATGCAGGATTATACCAAAGGAATGAATGTCTAATGGGAAAAAAAAAATCAGAGACATACGTTTGTAATAGGAATATTTGGGGGCAAAGTTTCTTCAAGGATATCATTTAAATCCTAAATTCTATTACCTTCTCTATTTGAAATATCAGTTCAAAAATCACATCTTTCTTTTTTTTTTTTTTTTTTTTTGGTGGAAACAAAATTGTCAAGTTGCAAATTTAGAGGTCATTTAGAAAAACTCTTAGGCAGTGCTTCTCCTTGGAGTAAAGAAAGCAACTTGCTCATGTTATGTACGCAGAACACTGCGGTTCTCATGTGTTACTCAATAAACCCGATGAGATAGAAAGCCAGGCACCATTTTGCAGATGAGAAAAGCAAGGCTGAGAAAGACACAGATGTTTGCCAAGGTTACCCAGATTACCCAAGACCAAGACTTGAATCCAAACACTAGACTCCTTCTCATTTACTCCCCTCCCTAAGCTATAGTACTTCCCGATTCCAGGCAGGCAAATTATTACGAATGAATTCCTTTCTCTATCTTTTTCAATCTCTCTTTTTAGAAACTTTTAATTAGTCCCCGACTCTCTGCCATTATTAGTATTTGTTATTAAGTATTAAGAGCCATCCTTGTTCCTTTCTCCTCTCCTATTCCCCTCCCCAAGCTTCCTACTCTGAGGCTTCTGGTTTTAATTGTTATATTTTTTCACCAGTGATCAGTGGAGCTTCCCTAATGATCTCAACTCATTTGGAGGGTTTATAGCTCCAGCACAGAACTCCAATAAAAGGAAAAGAGAAGCTTCGCTGGAATCCCCTGAGGCTTTGCTTCTGCCGAGAACAAAATCCTTTGCTGCTCACTACTCCGCCTAAGCCTTTGTCTTGGGTAGCAAGACTTCCATCTCCTACTTGGGGGGGCTGTTCTCCTTTCCACCCTCCTGTCTTTGACCCCTCTTCCTCCTCATTCTCCCAAGGTATCTGTTTGAGATTCCTGCACACGGTAGGCAGGCACATGATTACTGTTTGTTGAAAGATGCAATAAATCAGGGCATTAATGAGGGAAGAAGGGAGGATGAAAGGAAGATTTATGGGCCACTTAGCTTTGCCAGGGATTATGCAAAGTTCTTAGATAACACTACAGTTTACAACCATGTGGAAGTAGTTTTATATATAAGGAGACAGGCACAGAGCACTGTTAATATACTCTTAATGGCCAGACACATAGTGGGACTCATAACAGCTGACATTACTGAGCATTTACTATGTGCCAAGCACTTTATATGTATTCACTCTTTTAAGTGTCACTGCAACGCTGTTATGCACTTGTCTTATTATCCTCATTTTGCAGATGGGGAAAATAAGTGGGCAAGCCAGTGTTCTTATCTAGGTGCTTCAGATCCAGAGTGTGGGTCCTTAATTTTTACATCATAGTAATACTGTGATATTAGGACATATCTCCCAAGGACTAAGCATGATTATTATGCATTTAAACCTTTCAAAGGCTTTGTCAATCTGTTATCTAATTTAATCGTTATAAAAATGATCAATGATGTGGCAGAAAAATAATACTCTTATTCATCTTTGATTTTGGGAAGAATTGAGGGCAAGAGAGGATTATGGCCCTTCCCCACATCTAAAACCCTCCAAGGATAGATGCAGGGCCACAACTCAAGTCCATAACAGTGAAAGGTGATAGACAAAGTGACCGTAGAGTTTAGTAATGTCATTCCACCCCTGGCAGTTCCATGTGCTTATCATTTTACAAGGTTTAGGCTGTTTAGCTTCTGCAAGCCCTGGTTTTTCTTATCTGCAAAATAAAGATGAGAATGCCTATCTCATAGGATTTGGGTGAGAATGTTATTAGATATTTTTATCTGCTAGAATATGGTAGACATATTATGCATTTGATTTTCCTTGCCAGGCTCATCATAGATATTTTGTGTCAAAATGAACCCCTCAAATACTCTGGGCAGGAAGGTCCTCAGCTCATACATATGAGACTAAGCCTTCTTATCTTACTGTTCCATGTTGTTCATCCACCAAGGAGAGAAATGAGAAAAACCATCATATATATGTACGAATTGACTTCTCTTTGCTGACTCATGGTTGTCCTAACTCTCTTGCTCCTGGATAAAAAAATGAGGTGCATATCAAGACAGTGACCAAAATAATTCAGACTCCTAGAAACTCAAGGTTGGGAAGAGGTAAGATTTAAGTCCCTCATCTTAAAGAGAAGGAAAAATGGATATATCAGGGAAGAAGAATCACCTATGCTCACATGGTCTGAAATGGCAGAACTGGGACTAAAACTCAGGTCTGGCTAAAATCATACTTTTCAATCTTATGCTGCTGTAGTAAGATTACCTGGAGAATAGAGCTTGGCATGGTTTCTAAGTCAGGGAGACCAAAACAAGGAACTCTGAAAGTATATTTCCCCAGTGAAATTGTTCACACCAGGAGCAAAGGCTTCCAAAGCTGTCCAGGGAGTCACACCAGCTGACAGTGATGGAGCCCATCAGTCCCCTGTCTGATTAATGAAGAACATCTAATAAACACGAGGAGAAAGGCCAAGGATTCTAATGTTTAATTATCTGCGCAATGATTGAAAGTCTAATTTCATTTGCTTGTGCTTGTTTGTGCAGGCTCCTATATTTGCCAGGAAGGGAAGAACTTCAGAGTGCAGGGATTTAATGCAGATGAATTCATTAAGGTGCTTATTAATCTACACATCCTAGTAGCTTAATATTCAATCAGTTATCAACTCCTTTCAATTCTGGACATGGAACCAGAAAACTGGGAAAACAATATTATGAAATTTTCATTTCAATCCAAACTTAACAATGTATTTATTGATCATCGATTCTAATCCAAAGAATTTATTAATTTATTTTGTTTAATTGTTTTGTTTTATTTTGGAATTGGATACAATTATGCTATAGTTCACATGGAGCTGCAAAAGGCCAAAGACATATATTTTTGGCAATATGGCACACTAGAGGGCAACAGAAGCCTCAGTCAGTACACAAAATTTAGTATACTGAATTTAAATAAACAAATATTAACTCTTTTAATTTTTTATGCACCTTAAAAAAATCAGAGGAAAAAAAATGAAGCCAAAGACTACATGAAAGTGTTAACACAAGTGGATAAATGAGAGCCTTCTAGACAATTTTCTGCTGAAAGCATCTGCCAGTCACTTGGGGCCTACACCCAGAGTTTTAAGGACACTTTTGAGCCAAATGAAAGGAGAAAGGAACCTTGTACCTTGTACTGTGAGTTCAAGCAGATCATCTACATTAAACCAAGACCCCGAATGGCAACACTATCACTAGATGAACTAGGAGGAAAAATGCCCACAGGGGTCTCTGTGAGGTTTGGAGACACAAGACCTACATTGATGTCTCAATCCTATTCATCAAAAGTTCATAAATCAGAAGGGACGTGACCAAAATTAAGTTTTATAAGTGTGCTTCAGGGATTTTATTTTATTTTTTATGGAGAGGTGAATAGATTGATTAATTTTATATGTTATTAACTTAAATATGTATGTTATAATTTCTCAGGTAATCATTAAAAGAACAGTAGAGTGTATAACTTCCAAATTAGTTAAGAAGAAATATTAAGTCATTCTGAAAGAAAGGAGAAAAAAAAAAGTAATAAAAGTAAATTATAAAAAACCGGAATAGAAAGAAAACACATAATAAAAAAAGGCTCAAACCCAACCATATCAGTAATCATAATCAATGCAAATAGATTACTCTTTGCATTTAAAAGATTAAAATGTATTTTAAAAATCCACCTATAGACTATTTACCAGAGAACACCTAAACACAAATGTAAAGATTGAAAAACCAATAGAAAAATATAACAGCAAAATACTTAACAGACTTAGACCTGGCTTTGTTGTTCAAACTTCAGATCATCTGGAGACTAAGGATAAAAAAAGATCTTTAGAAGAGGGTTGTTCTGTAGAGAAAATGAATTCAGTTTGCTAAGAATGTGTCAAAATTTTAAACTTGTAATCACCTAATAATACAGTTTGTAACTGCAAAGTAAAGGATTACGGACCTTCAAGCAAAAGATAACAAGTCCACATCATAGAGAGAAACTGTAATACATTTCTCAGTAATTAATAGAGAATATAGATAACTCAAACAACATACATAACAAGCTCGATTAGTGGGGTGCTGCCCCCAACAATATACTGCGAACAATTTAAATTAATTGATCATTTTCTATGTCAAAAACATTTCTCAATTAAGTTTCACAAAATTAATATTAGATCACTAAATTTTCTGACCAAAATGAAATAGTTCGATGTCAGTATAAAAAGAACAGAAGTAAATATAAATAGATGAATATATATGGATGTGTACTCAGGCACACACATATCAGAAATAATCCCATTTATACATCTATTCAGAAATTTAAAATGACATCCTAAATTACCCACGGGTCAGATAAGAAATTATAATGGGCATTAGAAAATATTTAGATCTGTTTAAGTAGGGAAATCCTATCTATCAATGTTTGTGCTGCAGCTAAAATGATACTTAAAAGAAGTTTATAGTTCCAAAATTTTTATATTCTAAAGCAAAAGAGGTAAAATGTAAATTAATTAAAAATTTTAGTAAAAGAGCGGCAGGAAAGTACCTAAAGAAATGAGGATTTAATAATAAAGGTAAAGATGTGTGTGTGTGTGAGAGAGAGAGAGAATGAGAGAAAAAAAGCATAGACCACAATGTTAAGAAAGGGAGACATAACTATAGTTTCAAAAATGATTAATCGAAATAATAGGCAGTATGTGTAATAAACATTCTAATAAATGGAAAATTATTTACGTATATCAAATGTTCAAAAATATGGTTTACTAAATTTTACACCCTTACAACCAAAACCACAAGAAAGAGTATATGATAGGAACACAATAGACCACTGCCACTCATGAGCACACGAAAGTTCTAAATAAAATTTTAGCAAACAGCATTCAACACTAAATTAAAAAAATGATGTATCATGGTTAATATGAGATTGTTCTAGGAGTGATTAATATTAGAAAATCTATAAATTTATTTAGTTGTATTAACTGACGAATTAAGAAAAATAAATCTGAATGGTTACAATAAAAACTTTCAATAAAACTTGGCAATCATTCATAATGAAAACTCTTATTGAACTATGAATAAACAGGAACTTCCTTACCTGGATAAAGGACAGCTTAAAAAAGTCTACCAGAGAAACAGAATAGAAAGAAACCTACACATATAAGGAAATATACTATATTTTAAAAAAAAAACTGGCAAAACAGATTAGTAGGAAAATTATAGTCTATTTAATAAGTGGTGCTGCTGTGAAAAGCAGTTCTCCCCATGGGAAAAAATGAAAAGGGATGCTCATCCTGCATCATAAACAAAAATCATTTCCAGGTAATTTAAAGACCTAAGTATGATAACTAAGTCAATAAAATTTTCAAAGAAAAAAGGATAATACTTTTATGTTTTCTGATGAGGGAAAGATTTCTTAAACAAAACCCAAAAGAACAAAGCATAAATAAAATCATCAATTTGACTTCTGTTATATTAGGGACATCTATTCATTGTTAGACCCAATAAAGAGATGAAAAGACAAGCCACAAACTGAGAGAAAACATTTGTGACCACATAAATGACAAAGATTTACCTCGCAGAATGTATAAATATGTTTAATAAATCAATAAGAAAACTCAGCACAAATTAAAAAGGGGAAAAATGGGAAAAGATACGATCCTGCTTTTCATTACAAAGGAAATGTAAGTGGCCCTTGACATTTGAAAAGATATTCACCATATAAGGAATAGGATGCATGTACAATGAGCTGCTTTTTCATAGCTACAAGATTAACAAAATCTAAGACGTTTATCAATACCAAATATTAGCAAGGATGCAGAACAAAAATAGTTCTCATGCTCTACAGTATTTTATGAAAGCAATATAGAAACAGGTATTAACATTTAAAATACACTTAACCTTTGACCCAGCATTTCTTACCTGGCCTCTTTCCCACAGAAATAAAGACTCAGGATACAGACATCTATGGCTACAGATGTTTATTGGAGCATTATTCATAAAGGCAGAAAGTAGCAACAAAGTGACAAATAGGGGAAATGATGAAATAAATTATAGTACATTTACACCAAGGGTCTATGGTACAGCTATTAAAAATAATGCATTAGAGCTGTGCTACCTGACAAAGAGAATTCTATAGGGAATTCTTGATTAGAAGCTTAGAAGTGGGAAATATGTATAATAAGAAAAATAATGTGTGAGATAAGGTCCCATTTTGGAAAGTAAAATTGGCAAAAATCCCCATTCGGTCTTGCATACACACAGACACACAGATGTGTATTAGTATGTGTATATTGGTGCCCTGTACATAAACATAGACAAAATATGAAGGATACCTCCCATGTTGTTACGGATGCGATCTTGTGAGAGGAAATGGAGTGGAGGGGGGGAAGCAAAGACAGACAAAGGAAAAAAGACTGCACAAAAATGCCTGATGGGGGCTTCCCTGGTGGCGCAGTGGTTGAGAGTCCACCTGCCGATGCAGGGACACGGGTTCGTGGCCCAGTCCGGGAAGATCCCACATGCCGCGGAACGGCTGGGCCCGTGAGCCATGGCCACTGAGCCTGTGCGTCCGGAGCCTGTGCTCCACAACGGGAGAGGCCACAGCAGTGTAAGACCCGCATGCCGCAAAAAAAAAAAAAATGCCTGATGTAATTCTCCTAATGTAAAATAATAGCCGTGTGTATGTACAGATGAAGTAATTACAAAAAAACCTACAATAGTATAGATTTATACTGAGTGACTGTACCATTTTGTGATGGCTTCCAAGGGGGGAAAATCAAGTTGCAGACTAACACATAGTAGCATTCTGTGTGTGAAGCAAATTTCCGTATATATATACTTTTAAATACATATGTTTAAAGGAGAAAGGCATATTAGGATATATATCAGGCTGTAAATGTTGGTTACCTAGGGCAGTAGAGGTGAAGATGGTGGTGGTGAAGAGCAGAGGTGCGTAGAAGGAAGATGATTCCATTTGTCTTCATCTATGCACTATATTGCATCACTTCTCACAACAAGCACTTCTGTATCCGTTATCTACTGCTGTGTAATGAACCACCCCAGATCTAAGTGGTTTAAAACAAGAAACATTTATTCTTTTTATGATTTTGTGGGTTTGCTGGTGGCTCTTCTGATCTGGACTGTCTCAGTTGGCTCAACTGGAGAATCACTCACGTGTCTTATGAGTTGGTGTCACTTGGTGTCACTGATGTGATGGAGATCAATTGGCTATGTGTGGATCACCACTTAGCAGGCTAGTTTAGATCGACGTCATCATAGTCACAGGTCTCCCAAAGCAACAAGGTAAGCTCCAATGTGGAAGCACTTCATAAGTCTCTGCTTGTGACATATATCCATATCATATTGCCTAAAGCAAGTCACAGAGTCCAGGGAGGAGTCCTAACAAAGGGCACAGATAGAAAAATAATAATTTGTAGGCATTTTTACAACCTATCACAATGTATTTGCAAACTTATTTTCATTTCCATTTTACTCATTTCTGTTCTTTCCCACTGAAAGCATCCTGATTCAGGCACTCATTATCTTTTTTTTTTTTTTTGCCACACCCTGCGGCCTGCAGGATCTTAGTTCCCCGCAGTGAAAGGGTGGAGTGCAAACTACTAGACCGCCAGGGAATTCCTGAGGCACTCATTATCTTTTAAGGATAGACTTTCTTATAGGGATCCCTCATGAATTGATTTTTATTCTCTTCTATGCTGTACTGCATCACTCATTTTGTATTCCCCCTTTTCACCATTGGAGTGTGGTCAAGGAATCTATAATTCCTAGTTTACATGAGATGGCCCTGGTTTATGTTTGTTGCCTTGTTTCCCCATCAGGTTAGGGTTAGGATTATTACTTATTTTTGCAATAAAACAAGCCAGAATAGGTTTGAGAGACATCTATTTTGCACTTACTGTTTCTGTTATGGTTTCATCTAATAGCCTGTGAGATGCATGTCCGGAAGCAAATTTTCACCTTAGCAAATGCCTATACATGGAGAATGACCAGAAATAACCTACCTCTCTTTTACAGATCATTTCTACGTGTTATACTATAATAGATCTCTCTTCAGAGCCTTGAGGCACTTAGATTTAGTGTTAGTGTGGTGGAAGAAGTATCCCTGCTGCCCCTGCTGTCCATTTGCTGTACTAGCTGCTTGTGCTGTACCCCATACCATGGCACGGAATTAAAATGCCTGGGGCCGAGCATCCAGGGTCAGTGGACAGTCTGGGAAATTGCAAGTTACGTATACATGAAATACATCAGGAAATAGTGACTGACCATTCTCTCTGTCTGACCACAATCACGACATCGACTCTTCTCAAATAACTTAATGTCTGGTAATCACTTTGTTTCTTATTGACGAATCTTGTTGGACACAATGAGATTTAAAAAGTGAATGCTTAATTAAAAATTAATACTGAATCCTAGTTACTAAAGAAGGTTGATGATGAATGCTATCTTCAAAAAACGTTTGTCAGCATTTACCATCCACCATGAAAAGCACAGCAAATCACTGACCATGGAAAAATGGAATACACAAATATGCTGGAGAAAAGTCAGAGTTGCTTCAAGTTAGCAGTTAATTTATGAAGAATGTTTCCACAAACAAATCGGTAACTCAGGAGACTGCAGCAGCAAATGTTTCCTTATCTGTCTGCAAAGCATGACTTTCCATTGAAATCCCATGCTGATTCTATTTTCTCTCATTTTTTTTTGGAGTTTTCTCCTGCAAATATAAAACATGAAGTGATAGTTGTTAACATGTTGGTTCCATTAGTATAAGAAAACTTCACACACATGTAAATTAAGCAAGTTTTATATTGGTAGCACCTTATGCTATAAATAGAAAACTAGTTAATTCTAATAATGATTTGATTTTTTAAAAATTCTTCGTAAAATTAAAAGAAATCTTTTGGAAGTTCATTAGTCAAATGCTAAACATCTGACATTTGGGGGAATGACGTAAATTCAGGTGAAAGTACAACATTGAAAATGAAATTAGTTGTTTTCATTGTGATAATATGAATACAAACTATGATGGAGCAGATGATGATAAAACCTATGTTTTTACTAAATTTATGGAGAGGAAGTGTGCATGGAATTGTTATTGGTGCCCTTTATAGTCCATAATTATGTTCATTCAAGCAGTTAAAAAAATTCACTAGACTAGCAATGCCTGCTTTCTTCTTGCTGCTCATCATAAATCAGATTTTAGAAATATTTCAGCTTTGGAAGAACTATTTTGTAAATCAGTCTGAGTGTTTTAAAATGATAGTAAGCTATTTTATTTTTCAAATGTGTCTTCTAAATTTTGGCTGCATATTGTTAAAAATCGTTAACAATGTATTCAATGATATGAGTGCCAAAAAGTCTTCAGATTTGTAACTTTTAGAAAATTGAATATGTACTCTGTACTGGAATGCGATGACATTGAGAAAGTCCTCTAATTTGCAGCAATTTGATTCAGTGAAATGTTAAAAAAGAATCATATAGAGCAACATCTTTGACAGGTTTTTGTCTTGTAAAAATATTTATCATAGTAAGATTCTCTAAATGGAGGGGAAAAGACAATAGCGGTGAAAATATTTAGCTGAAATATTTATTCATCTTTATATACAAAATATAAGAGTATACTCCATTAGCAGAATTTGCCCTTAGTTTAAAGTTATCTCGCATCCACAGAGAGAATATTTCCTCAACTGAAATGATAAAGTATAGAGATCAGAGTCCATAGGTGATATCAACAACTTTAAATATGCTAGCCATAGCATAAAAAGATTGGAAATAATTTCATGAATAAAATAGTAAGACCACAGTGAAAAAAGTGCATTCTCCAGGGGGAAAAAGTCCCAAACAAACAACAGCAACACAGTATTAGAAAGAGGTATTGCTAAGAAACTGATTAGAGTACATGAATATAGGCCAAAAATAAACATTCTACTTATTAAATTTTAATGTTCAGATAATTAAATATAGCATGATTTTATGATAAAGTTATTTTATATTTTGAAATTAGTTTTAAATCAACTCAGTTATTTGTACACTAATGTAATAAAACTGGTCAGTCAATAAACATCTCTAAACTTCATATGAAATTTTAAATTAATAAACTTTATTTTTTAGAGTAATTTTAGGTTCACAGCAAAAGAACAGAGAGTTCTCAGATATCCCCCTATTCCCAGACATGCATAACCTCCCCCATTATTAACATCCCCCACCAGAGTGGTACCTTTGTTATAATCGATGAACCTACACTGACACATCACTGTCACTGAAGGTCCATAGTTTACATCAGAGTTCATTATTGGTGTTGTACATTCTGTGAGTTTGGACAAATACATCATGACATGTATCCATCCACCATTACAGTATCATACAGAATTGCTTCACTGCCCTAGAATCCTGTGTTTGGCTCTTCATTTCCCCTCTCCAAACCCTGACAACTATTGATCTTTTTACTGTCTTCATAGTTTTTGCCTTTTCCTTAATGTCATATAGTTGGAATCGCATAGTAAGTGGCCTTTTCAGATTGATTTTTTTCATTTAGTAATATGTTTTAAGGTTTCTTCATCTTTTGATGGCTTGTGAGTTCATTTCTTTTTAGCACTGAATAATGTTCCATTGTCTGGATATACCACGGTTTATGTATCCAGTCACCTACTGGAGAACATCTTGGTTACTTCTAATTTTTGGCAATCATAACTAAAGCTGCTTTAAATTATCTGTGTACAGGTTTTTGTGTTATGTTTCAACAAACATCAATTCATTTGGATAAATACCAAAAAACAAGATTGATGGGTTGTATGGTAAGAGTATGTTTAGTTTTATAAGGAACTACTAAACTGTTTTCCAAAGTTGCAATCCTACCAACAATGAATGAGACTTCCTGTTGCTCAACATCCTTGTCAGCATTCGGTGTTGTCAGTGTTTTGCATTTTGGTAATTTTAATAGGTATGTAGTGGTATCTCATTGCTGTTTTAATTTGCATTTCCCTGGTGACATGTGATGTGGACCATCTTTTCTTATTTGCCATCTGTGTATCTTTTTTGATAAGGCATTTGTTTAGGTCTTTTGTCCATTTTTAAATGGAGTTTTTATGGTTGAGTTTTAAAAGTTCATTGCATATTTTGAATAACAGTCCTTTATTTTTTCCCAGTCTGAGGCTTGTGTTCTCATCATCTCTGCATTGTCTTTTGCAGAGCAGACAATTTTTAGTTTTAATTATGTCCAGCTAATCAATTATTTCTTTCATAAACTATGCCTCTGGTGTTGTGTCTAAAAAGTCATCACCATACACAGGGTCATCTAGGTTTCTCCTATGTTACTTTCTAGGAGTATTTATAGTTTTGCATTTTAGATCTATGATCCATTGGGTGTTAGTTTTGTGAATTGGTCTAAGGTCTCTGTCTAGATTCAGTTGTTTGTATGTGAACATCAATTGTTCCAGCACCATTTATGGAAAAGACTATCTTTGCTACATTGTATAGTCTTGCTCCTTTGTCAAAGATCAGTTGACTATATTTATATGGTTCTATTTCTAGGCTCTCTATTATGTTCCACTGAACTATTTGTCTGTTCTTTTCAATAACACACTATCTTGATTACTGTAGCTTTATAGCAAGACTTAAGTTGGTTTGGCAGACCTCTGACTTTGTTCTCCTTCAATACTGAGTTGGCTATTCTGGGACTTTTGCTTTTCCATATAAACTTTAGAATCATTTTGTCCATATCCACAAAATAACTTGCTGGGATTTTGATTCAAGAAATTATACTTTTGCTCTTGAAGGCTCATTATTTTCACTGGCAAAATTTCAGTCATTTAATAGTCAACCACTTATTGCCTATTAGATGACAGATGCTGTTCTAGGTGGTGAAGATAAACAATAGTTAAGACAGACAAAAATCCCTGTCCTCATGAAGCTAAAATTCTAGAGGAGTGAGAACAAGCAATAAACATATTAATAATATAAAATATGTACGTTATAGCATTAAATAGCAAAGGCAAATTAATCAGTGAAAAATATGGGAGATTTGGGGGGTAAGGAAGTTTGCAATTTTAGGAAGGGTGACCAGGGAAACACTTGATTCTTCAGATTATAATTTGAGTGTAAATACGAGGATGTGAAGGAGCAACACATGTGGATGTCTGGGAACTCAAAGATTTCCAATAAGGAGCAACCAGGCAAGGGCTTTGAGGCAGGAACTTATCCATTCTCTTGGAAGGAGAACAAGAGAGCCAGTGTGGCTGGAGCTGAATGAAAGGAAGGACAGTAGGACATGAGATCAGAAAGGAAGTTAGAAGGCTATGATCTTGTAGAGTCTTGGAGGTTATGGTAAATATTTTGGTTTTTACTCTGTGAGATGAATATGGAAGTGACATGATCTGACTTATACTTTCACAGATTCATCCAGCCCCTTTGTTAAAACAGACTAAAGATAGCAAGCATGGAACAGAAAGACCATTTATTATCTTAAGAGAGATGATGGTGCCTTGGGCCATATTAGCAAGAGTACTGGTGGTGAGAAGGGGATGGATTCTGGGTAATTTTGGTGACAGCACCAAAAGGATTAGCTGTTCCATTTAGAAGAGTCAAGGATAACTCCAAGTTTTTCCTCTGAACAAATCAAAGGATAAAGCTAGAGAGTGGCATGGACATATATACACTACCAAGTGTAAAACAGATAGCTAGTGGGAAGCAGCCACATAGCACAGGGAGATCAGCTGGGTGCTTTTTGATCACCTAGAGGGGTGGGATAGGGAGGGTGGGAGGGAGACGCAAGAGGGAGGGGATATGGGGATATATGTATACGTATAGCTGATTCACTTTGTTATACAGCAGAAAATTACACAACACTGTAAAGCAATTATACTCCAATAAAGTTGTTAAAAAAAAAACAACTAGTAACACTTATTGCACAGGGTTATGGAGATTGAGTGAGAAGATGTAGATAAAGGGCTTGATTTTTCCTTTTTCCCTTCTCCCAAAACCATTAAGATGTGTGTATTATTTGTGCTAGTTTTTGACTATGTAAGGAAATTTAAAAGATTACACCACTGGTCTTGATTTGCTTTTAAGCCTTTTGTGGAAGAAAGAAATGGACTACCAGGTAGGTGGAGTTTGATGAGGGCTGAATTTGAGGAAGGATCTTGAGTTCAAGGTTCAGATTTAGCAGATGTATGCTGACTGCCTACTTGAGTCCAGAATGGTACTAGACATGTAGACATATTATCATTTAATCCTCATAAAAATCCCCACTTAAAAATTTGAGGTTTCATACCAAAACCCTTTGAGCTTTGCGTTATAATCCCCACTTCATAGGTAAGAAACTGAGACTTAACAAAGTTACATGGTTTTTCCAATGTCTCAGTAAAACAGAACTATGATTTAAACAAAGTAATGCTTTATTCCACCACCTGTCTTTGTGGAAACTAAATCTTCATCAGAATCTGTTCATCTCTCAACTCATTTTAAGAAACATAGATTGATTGGTGTGGGGAAGCACTTTTGTTCTACATTTTCCATCTGGGTTACTTCTTTACCATTTTTATGTCATAACAATGCTGAACCAGTTGTGTATTTTTTAAACTTTTATGCCACCCCTGATCTTTTATGTATCTTGTTTCTTCTCTGTGAAATGCCCTCTCTTTACACATCAGGAAAATTTCTGCTTAACAGAAGCTTAAGGAATATATTTTTCTGTAAATTCTCTCATTTCCCCAAGTGGAATTAAGGTTGTGTATACCTCGTTTTCTGTTTCATCCTACAGAGGAGCGATTGCCATATTGTACTGTGAAGGAGTACTTGTCTCCCGGACAAAGATATAAGCTTGCTGGGCACAGGAATTTTGTCTTATTTGTCTCTGAATTCAAGCCTGACTTACTTCCAAGAACACAGAACTACAGTAAGGGCATGCTGATGTACAAATGAAAGAACTGCTCAAAATTCACATGGTGTGCATGAAACGACATCAGGAAAGCTTTCCTTGAACCTTAAGGCTAGGCAAGAAAAAAAAATCTTGGGGCCTGATGTTGCCTGTCTCTGCCAAGTAGAGTCATTCTGAAATAGCTGAATCTAGACTTCAAGGTCTTCTTTGAAGGGGTCATTGCTCTCTCCCAGGGATTAGGAAACCTTAGAACACATTAAAGGAAATGACTCTGATCCCACACCCTCACCCACACTCAGTCCATTTGGAGATTTCCCCTCTGCACCGTGGGCTGGCATCATGAGAAGCCAGGTGCCCTCTGCTCTGAGAACTCAGTCTGTGCTGAGGCAGTCCTCCAATGAGCGCTGCCCTTTGCTATACTATCCCAGGGTTGCATCTGACAGTAAATACTTCTGATATTTCAAAACCCACTCACTGCAGTGACAGATTTGCTACAGGGAACTTCACTGTAAAGAGCTGCTCCTTTTTTTTTTTTTTTTTTTTTGACAAATGTATAGAGTATATTAGCTTTTCCTGCTCTAATTTATGGTGTAATAAAACCTACTGTGTCCCAGCCCCATTAGAACAGTAGAAATAAAGGGCTCCTCTTGCTGGCTATTGATAAATCCCACCAATTCTTACCATGAGCAGAAAGGATGATTGAAATTTAAAAGAGCAGAGTGGAAGAAAGGACACCCAGTTCAGGATGGTGAGAGGTGAGAGAGACAACTCCTGAGAGGTGATGCAAAGCCCTGGCCCACCCCATATTTCTCCAGTTGCACTTTATGCCTTTGGGATGTCACTTCATCGTGGCTAACATTTGGTTTGTCATGCACGCATGCAAACCCGCAGGTGACAGGTGCTCCAGTCTGAGGCCTGAAGGACATCCAAGGGACATAATTTTGCCTCTGACTCTGCCTCTATATCCCCAGTGAAAATTTACATGTAGGAAATGAAGAAAGGGATATCTACAGTTTGGGGCTTTGAGGGAAGAAAATCAATACTGGGCAAATTTGTCTGTGGGCTGACTTATTTGTCTGTGGGCTGACCAAGGACTTATTTGCAAGGGTATGTTAAAGGATGTCTCCCAGTACCTGAAAAAAAAAAAAAAAATCTCCCTTAGAATCAAAGCAGATTTCTTCCTCGCGGCAAACATCAAATCCACTCAGATGCTTAATAACTACTTTTGAATTAATTAGAAAATCATATCATTGTTAATTTAAAAACAAAACAATAATAGCTAACATTTATGAAACAATGGGACACTTTTCAATTGCCAAGTACTTCATATTAGTTAAGTACTTGGATGCACTCAGACTAATTAAGGTCATTTTATATCTTACCTTCATCAATCCTGACCATAAGACTATATGGTAGTGTTTACTTCTCATTTTATAGGGGTGAAAACTGAAACTCAGAGAGGTAAAATTATTTTCTAAAAGCCACACAGTGGGAAAAAGAGTAGGCAATCAGAGTACCCTGACTTCAAGTCAATTTCAGTCACTGACAGCTTGTTCGAATCCAGAAATATTGTCAAGAAATTATGTAGTTATCTAATAATTTAAAATGTTTAAATAAGTTTATTAAAGATAATTAATATGTGGTTATTATAAATAGTCAAACCACTTACATAAACAAAGAAAGAAATTAATATCATCTGAAATCTGCCATCGAGAGATAACCAGTTAATGTTTAGGTGAGCAGTCCATCAAGCATTTCTCTATGGATATGTACAGAAATATGCACAAGATTTTATATAAATGGAATAATATTGAACATACTGTTCTAAAACCTGTTTTATTTTTCACTTGGCAATATGTCATGGGCATCTTTCCATGTCAGTAAATATAGATTTACATTATCATTTTTAATTTCAGCATAATTAGAAATCACAATATTTTAGAGAGGAAAGAAATGTCAAAAACTGTCTACTCCAACCTTTTGTCCAGTGTAGAAATACTCTATATAACTTCCCTGGCTGAAAATCATGCAGAGTTTGCTACATATTTTAATTCAAAAATGATCATTTTAATGGTAAGAGAATTAAGCCAAACTTTCCCTCTCGGTACCTTTCACATGCTAAAATGAAGGCCTATATTATTAAACCCAGCTATCATCCCTGCTGTTTCCTTTCCCAATCAAGTCTTCCCTATATTAAATATCCCTAACTCTTTCTTCTTCATGAGTCAGAATTTCCAGACTTTTACCAACCTGAACCCCCTCCCCCCAGAACTCAAATGAGTTACTGATCAGAGCGCAGTTCATCATTTGTGGTATGACCAGAACATAGTGATGCTTCACGTTCCAGTGATGTGGACACTTTTCCCAATAGAGTCTAATGCTGAATGCTTTGGAGAGATGAAAAAACAGATGGGGGTCGTGTAGAACTGGGGTCAGTACTACAGACGTGCATGGAATCTTTGTTTCCAAATCTTTCTTTCAGGAGGCCTTCAAGAATGACTAAAAAGTGATCTTTTTAAAAAAATTGTTCAGATATGTAAAGACAGTGAGGTGGAACAAAGACATTTAAATGTTCTTACTCATTGAAAAACCAATGCTCTGAAGTAAAGAAAAAACCTACAGATATTATGGAAACTTCCATGAAAGTTGACCAGATAGTATTCGATACCACCTTACTCAACATTTTTAAAATTTATTTTTCATAATTGGCTGGAGGCCCAAATGTTTGCAGAGGCTTGCTCAATGTCATATGGTAGGGAAGAGGGAAGATTGTATTTCCTGGAACACGTATGCAAAATGGTGCTACCAGCAAGTTAATAAAGTGATGAAAGCTTTCATTGAACTCTTGGTAACATAGCTGATATGGAGGGAGATTGACTAAACTTGACGGACTGTACTTCAAAGTCAGGGGCCAAGTTCCCGTTTCAGAACTATATGAAAAGTTGCCGTTGGGTTTTGTTGTTATCTTGAAGACAGCTGAGAGTCTGGCTTGAGTAATTAAAATGCTAATTGGAAATTCACCATTCATCAGAGGAAATCACAATGAGTCAATGTTCTTTTCTTTCTTTCTCTTTTTTTCCTAAGTGTTTTCTCTGGTGATGGCAGACGTTGTGGTTGTGAATTCGTTGTGTGTCCTAGATGTAGAGAAATCTTCTATTCAAGCTGAGTTTTTTTCTCCTGTATTTTTGTTGATTGTCTACTTAAATTAACCTTCCCTAATGAGATGGAGATTCGTTGGGTATGTCTATAATTTACTGGCTGTGAAATTAGTTAGTCCGGATAATTCATCCCGTGGGTGAAAAGGGTGAGATCACAGATTGAACGGCCAGGTGAGAATGGAGGATGTAAAAATGGCCCTTCTGCTATTGCATCCACCATCTGCATGTGGAAGCTATTAGGAGAATATATATGATAAGCCCAGCCTCTAGATAACCCGTTTATCACCAGCCCACCCTCATGCCCAACACACTCCATTGGGAGCCTAGCTGGGACAGACTGGCCACTTAGAGTGTAAAACCACCAGATGGCAGTATTGGCGCACAGTAACTGTAATAAAACTTCCTTCTCGGCCAAACCACAAAACCGAGCTTAGAGAAAGCTGTAGACAAGCAATGGAAAAGTAGAGTATTCGAATTGTTAAACATTTATTTTTGCTGAGTAGGGGCTGACTTATTCCAGAAGACTATCGTCTTAACTTCTTCCCGGAATCTCTGTATAAGACTTCTGAGATTGCATTATTACTAAATTTGCCAAGTTTTTTTTTTTTTTTTCCCCTAAGTTCTAAATAAATAGTCTTTGAGGTGTGAGAAAGAAGAGATAAAATTCGGTAAGCAAGTACATTTGCACAATGCTACATATAATTATATATGTACCACACAGATTCTTAGAATTGATAATGCATTTATGTCTTACAAGTCTTCAAGATAGGAGAAAGGTATACATTGCTGTCAACATTAGTTGGCCATGTTATTAAAAGAAAAAAATTCCCAGAGTATTCTTTGTAAATATTGACTGCTAGGATCTTCTTCTTTTGCACATAATGAGCTCAAGGTTATATGACCAACTGACAAGCTCAGTACTGCCTTCAAATTAAAGGCCCAATTTTGTCCAATTTCCCCACCCATATGCTCTTATGAAATATCTGTACAGTATCTGTATGCAACATTCAAAAAGCTAAGACTGTGGCTAGAAATGGAAACTGGGTTAAAATAAAATGTCTGGAGGCCACTGAAGGACTGACACTAAGGTGCTCGTCTTTGTTGTGCTTAACATGAAACTCAGGCCAGAAAAGTGTGAACATTGCCAGAAAATGCTGCAAGGTGAACTCACAACCAACAGGTTCCTGGGCAGAAAAATTCTGATAGAGACAAATGATAGACTGCCCAATGCCCAGAAAGAAAACCTGGAGGAGATTTTTGGGAAATTAAGACATTTAATGATACCCATCCCTATGGAGGGATGTAGAAAGCCACATGCATCTCCAGGACAACATGCATGCTCAAAGACCTGAGAAGAGCCTGAGATTTCAGCTTAGACTGATCCCTAGGCTAAGTGCAAGCCACTGGCTATTCGTGCCCCAGGAGAACCAATTAGCAAAGGTTTTTGGTTTTGTTTATTTTGTGTATGTATGCTTCTTTTTTGTTTTTGATTTTTTTAAACTCCTGGCTTTCAAGGAAATCCCTGTCAAATTAATAGCTGAACATGAACTAAAGAAATAGAGACTTAAATGACCACACATGACAAGGAATACAGTCTTTGTAAGAATAGTTTGGAAAAGTCACTAAATAATGGATTGTTATAGACTTTCACAGCCAACAAAGAAAAATAAAAACAGGAAACTCAGGAAAATGGCATCTGATTTTCAGAGTTGCCACATTATAATATTCAAATGTTCAGTTTTCAAAAAATCCAAAGGCATGTAGAAAAAAACAAAAACAGGAGAGTATAGCCCATTGAAAGAAACAAAATAAATTTGCTGAAACCATTGCTGAGGAAGCCCAGACATAGGATTTACTAAACAAAGAAACAGTTATCTAAATATGCTCAAAGATCTAAGGGAAAACATAGACAAAGAAATAAAGAAAATTAGGAAAATTGTGTATAAAAATAAAAATATGTATAAAGAGATACTAACCTATAGGATTCAGCAAATGCAGTGCTCAGAGCAAAATGTATACCTATAAATACTTATTTTAAAAAAGAAAAAAAAATATCAGAATCAATGACCTAAATTTACACTTTGAGGAACTAGCAAAAGAAAAGCAAACTAAACCTAAAGCTAGTAGAAGGAAGAAAATAATAAATATTATAGCAGAGATAAATAAAATAGAGAATAGAAAAACAATAATACCAAAATTTGGTTCTTTGAAAAGATCAACAAAATTGGCAAAGTTTTACTTAGACTGACAGAGATAGACAGAGAGCGTGTGTGTGCACGAGAGAGAGAGAGAGAGAGAGAGAGAGAGAGAGAGGGAGAGAAAGGCAAATAACTAAAATCAGAATAAAAGTGGGATATTATTACAAACCATAAGTAAATAAAAGGGATTATAAGACAATACCATGAGCAATTATATGCCAACAAATCAGATACCCTAGATGAAACAGACAGATTTCTAGAAATATGCAAATGACCTAAATGGATTAAGAAAGATATAGAAAATCCCAACAGATTTATAACACCTAAAGAGATTGAATCAGTATTCAAAACTTTGGAACAAAGTCCAGGATCCAATGGCTTAAATGATGAATTCTACCAAACATTTAAATAATTAATACCGGTCCTTCACATACTCTTCCAAAAGCAGGAAAAGAAAGAGGAGGGAAAACTTCCTAACTCATTATAAGATGAGCATTACTATGATACCAAAGCTAGATAAAGATATCACAAGAAAAGGTAAGTACAGACCAATATTTCTTATTACTATAGATATAAAATACTCACAAAATACTAGCAAATCAAATCCAACAGCTTATCAAAAAGATTATGACCAAGATGGGATTTATTTCAGTAATGCAAAAGTGGTTCAATATAAGAAAATAAATCAATGTAATATATCACATTATTAGAAAGAGAGGAAAATATGATTATCTCAATTGAAACAGAAAAGGCATTTGACAAAATCTAACATTTTCTCGTAATAAAAACACTCTGAAAACTAGGAATATAAGGGGACTTCCTCAACAGGATAAAGGCATTTTTACAAACCACAGCTAACATCATACTTAATGATGAAAGATTGAAAACATTCCCCCTAAGATCAGGAACAAGACAAGGATACCCACTTTACCACTTCTATATAACATTATATTGGAAGTTCTAGGCAGAGCAGTTAGGCAAGAAATAAATAAATAAACCAAAGGCATTCATATTGGAAAGAAAAAAGTAAAACTATCTCTATTCACAGATGACATGATCCTATAGTTGAAAAATACCAAAGAATTCATAAGGAAACTCCTAGAACTATGTAACTACTATAAACAATTTCAGCGAAGTTACAGAGTACAAGATCAACATGCAAAAATCAATTGTGTTTCTGAACATCAGGAATGAGCAATTCAAAGAAGAAATTAAGTAACTAATTTCATTTATAATAACATCTAAAAGAATAAAATGCCTGGGAATAAATTTAACCAAAAAGGTGAAAGACTTCTATACTGAAAGCTACAAAACCTTGCTGAAGGAAATTAAACAAAACCCAAATGAATGTAAATATAACTGTGTTCACGTGTAAGAAGACTGAATATTGTTAACAGCTCAGTATTACCCAAAGTGGTCTACAGATTTGATGCCATTCATGTGAAAATTTCAACAGCCCTTTATGAAGAAATGGAAAAGCTGATCTTCAAATTTATATAGAAATACAAGGGGCCCACAACAACCACAAAAACCTTGAAGAAGAAGAAAAATATTGAAGGACTCACAGTTCCCAATTTCAAACTTACTACAAAGTTATAGTAATCAATCATAATAGTAATAGTATCTCCCATACGCCCACAGATGTGTATGTGCATTTATTTTATGTATTTTACAAATATTAGATTATTTAAAGTAATGGCCTTAATCATTTAAGGGTTATAGAACCATTTAAGACTCTAAAACTCATAGTATAAATATAAGTACGTATGTATATGTATACACACACATATAGAGAGATATAGACGTTTTATATACATAGTCTATATATTCAACATATACTCAATATCTTTCAGTGATTTAATCCATGAAAAGAGCTTGGTACATAGTAAGTATATTATAAATTTTATCTAATTTTATTATCTATTATATAACAGGGCTCAGTTCAAGTCTCCTAAATATTTTGATCCATGTTCTCTAGTCAGATTCTAGATTGTTTCTCTCTTAAATATGATGTACAGAAATAAATGCAGGTGTGGTCTGAGAAGTCAGAATAGAGGAGCTATATCACTTTCTCATTCTTTACATACACACACACACTCCATAGCTTTATATATGTAAATATGTATCTATATCTTTTCTTCTATCTATCCTGTATATAATACATTCATACATATGTATACACATATGTATACATATATGTATAGATGAATGTATATGTAATGTGGCATGTAATATTTCATTAAAAGGTCTAAGGGGTCTGTGGTACTCAGATTAATAGCCCTTGACTAATAGAGAATAGCTTCATCCCTTGAAGGGTGATGAATCTCCAGTCACTGAAGGTGTTCACGTGTCAATGTGACAACTAATTGGTGAGGATACTGTAGAGAATAAATTCACCGTCCTGGACTCATTGAAGCTGCGATGTCCTGTAAGATGTTACTGGAGTTTCTGGAGCTATTTCCTGCATCCAAGCACACAAACAAACAATAGCAGTGGAAATTCTTCATTTACTCAGTTTAAGAGTATACAGGTTATACAAATAGTTTGGGGATTTCTGGGATCTATAGGTTCTCAAAGGTCATCCTTAATGGTAAAAGTTGTACGTAGTATTTCTTTTATTTATTTATTTTAAATTTATTTATTTTATTTTTGGCTGTGTTTGGTCTTCGCTGCTGCACGGGCTTTCTCTAGTTGCAGCGAGCGGGAGCTACTCTTCGTTGGGGTGCGTGGGCTTCTCATTGTGGCGGCTTCTCTTGTTGCGGAGCACGGGCTCTAGACACACAGGCTTCAGTAGTTGCGGCACATGGGCTCAGTAGTTGTGGCTCGGGGGCTCTAGAGCACAGGCTCAGTAGTTGTGGCATACGGGCTTTGCTGCCCCGTGGCATGTGGGATCTTCCCGGACCAGGGCTCGAACCCGTGACCCCTGCATTGGCAGGCAGATTCTTAACCACTGCACCACCAGGGAAGCCCTGTAGGTAATACTTCTGTAAAGAAATTCAAATGCAATTTGAAAATCAAAAAAAAAAAGAATAAGATTCCTTCTGATTCTAGTATTCTGTGATTCTATGGTGCAGAATTTATTGGGATGTTAAAAAAAAGCTTAAGCAAAATTTTACTGATCACACCTATAGGGGTCATGCTTTGTGTGAGACAGAGACGTGATTGTATAGACTGTATATTATTGGGCCCAAACTACTTTTATAATCTATGCCTGAAAAATGCTGCTGCAGATTACAATGGTGGTAATCAACACAATTGAACATTTACTCTATCCCACACAGTATTTTAACAGTTTGCTTATATAATTTTCATTTGAACTCTAAATATAGATTTAATCATTATTCTCATTATAGAAATAACAAAAAATTGTGGCTTTAGATATTAAGTCATTTAACCAAGATAGAGTGGACAAGTTGTGGAGGAGAGATTTGAACCCGGACAGTCTGCCTTTGAACGTGCATTCACAAATATCACATTGACCATATTTCAAAAATCTATAAGACTTTAGAGAAGAGATTTAGTAGCATGAGCAGTCAGAGGACACGTGTCAAGTTAAATGGAATAAGGCATCTTGAGCCATAAGTATATGGTAATTATATAACAGTGACAAATTATCAATAGTTTGTTATAGTAGTCTAAAGCTTTCCATTGACTTTTACATTCATTATCTTGATGAACTATTACAATATTTATAAATAAGTCATGATCATTCCCATTTCATAGATGAGGAATCTAAGACAGATAAAGTAACTATTAATGTTGATTCTCAGTGGCAGAACCAAGACTTAAATTCATGTCTAAGGCTTTTTTATTTTTATTGTACCACAATGCTTCTTATAAAAGATATTGTGAATATAATGTGATAAGACAAAGAACTGATTTTTATAGAGCCCTCTATCATTCACTGCATCTCCACTGAGCTCTGTGTCCTTTGTAATGTTCAGAGATCTCATCTATAAAATGGAGATAATACAGTGGCATCAATCTCAAGGGTTATTGTTATCAATTGCATAATTCATAGACAGTGCATTGTCATATATTGAGTACCTATTAAGCATTTTATTAAAGGTGAACTCATTGTTACATTATTCTGTTTTCAACGGTGAAATCAGAACCAAGCATGACTTTGGCAGCTACTGTGAAAATCCACACTGCTGTTCCTTAGTCAAGGGTTTTGGGAAGACAAAACAAAACACAATGAAAACTGACTTGGTTTGGGCACATGCTCTGTGGGATACCAGCATGTCGAACCATTATTACTGAACCTAGAGGATCATGGACTTAGGGGATCGTATATATTTTGGAATCAAAGACTAGCAGACTTATAAACTATTAAGTTACACCTTCACTGAATAGCACTAAGAATCAACTCTTGAAATCACCAAGTTCCTGCTGAATATATCTGGTAAAAGACCCCTCATCTCTTGGAGCATCCAATTTATGTCCTGGATAGCTATGAAAGCTAGAAAATCACACATATGTCAATGTAAAATAAGTCCCCTTAAACCGCCCCGGACCCTAGTTCAGTCTCTTGGGGCTATATAAGAGACAACCAGTCATCTTTGAATGATGAAAGAATGCACAGGGGACATGTGCTTACTCTCTTTTACCTTGGCTTTTAACCTGTTAATGTGGACTTAACGTCTTTTCTTCTCCTCCTTGTATCTCCTTCACTTCCTGCCCCCAACTTTCCTTTCCTCTCCTGTTTCTTCTTTAAGCACTTGAGTCCTTAGTTAGCACATGCAGTTTCAAGTTATTAGGACATAACAGAAGTTAGAAAATGTCAAGTCACTCCTCCACATTGTACAGATGAGGATAGTAAGGTCTAGAGAGGCTAAGTGATTTGTTCATGGTCAAACAGCTTGCTCAGCCTGAAAGCACACAATCCAGTAGGTAAGCACATGGCAAACGTGGAGTTCTGGGAACTGTCTGTTAGTATTTTTAAGTTTCACTTCATGTGATAAGACTACATTTAAACTTATCAGACAGAAAGGACCCTGAAGAACTCTGTCGACTTTGTGATTTTTATTCCCAGGGAATGAAAGGATGATTTTTCATTTTGTCTCTGAAAAGGTATGCATGGCGGAAGTGCCTTTTTTTCCCCGTCCTTGTCATTTTGTCCAGATAGTTCCCACTTTCCATTCTAAATTCAGGGCATGTTGCCGCCTTGTGCCTTTGGAGGGATAAAGCTTAAAAAAATGCAGTGGAGCAGTGAAGCAGAGAGAGAGACTCTGGTATCAGTTGGAATGGTCTGTTCATGGGAGACCAGCAGGAAGATGTTGGGCAAAGAAAGAAGTGGGTGTTTTTAAAAGGAGAGATACTTATTAAAAATTCTATCAGCTAGATACCTAAGGAGCTTCCCTCTAGGGGAAAATGGAGAACTCACTTATGGAAGTCAGTTCAACTTTATTACTAGTCCCAGTAGAGGCAGATGGAAGAGTAAGGCAGTAGAGTCAGATGGGTAAGATTTATAGTGAAAAATCTGGGAGGCAATGGTGTAAGTCATGAGAAACAGGTTCTTATCCTGCCTGTTGAATTGAAATATCTGAGCGACCTTGGGCAAGTTACTTTCCCTCTCTGTACCTAATTTTTTTCTGCATATCAAATGACTAGACAATTTCAAACAGCACCATTGATTTTAACATTCCTTGATTATAGATTTCCTAGACATAAAGGTATGTGAAAGAAACCCTGCAATGGTAAAATTTGATCTCTCAGTTTTACAGCAAACTTTTGGAAAGTACTTCAGATATTTCTGGGACATGCCATTCTCCCAGTTACCTGAGTTCAGAGATGCATGACGCTCCCTTTAGTCACTGACTGACATTAATCATGTCAGCTCCTTTTTCTACAAGAATGACTGCTTTAATGGGAAACTCCAGCCACTGTCAACATGCCAGGGGGTGTGAAGAAGGAAGGGTAGATGAATGGGAGGGTGTTATTAAAAAGGAAATGATGGATGAGGAAATCAACCTCCTGTATGCTGAAAGGGGGATGGGGTTGGTATGGAAGTTGAAGCATGGCTTGAAGTAGCCTGACCCATTGTCTCTGGATAATACTTTAAAATGTTCAGCAGAAAATTGAGGCTTCTTTGTTCTACTTACCTTCATGCACACCTCCCCATGCAATGAAGGCTGTAGAGTATAACGGTTAAGAGTGCCGGCTATGCACTTGGCTCGGTTTAGAATCTTGTCTTTACTACTTTCTAACTATACTAACTCAATTTTCTCAACTAAAAATTGGAGATAATACCAGTGCCTATTCCACAGGACCATTAGGATGATTTAACAAGATAATGCTCGTAAAGTGATTAACACAGGTTCTGGTAATATTACGCCTTTATAAAGGTAGTTGTTATTGCCACACTTTAATTCTGTTAATTTACAGGTCTCATTTACACCATGTCATTCGATCCTCACAAAACTCACTAATGTAGGGTAGGAATTATCACCATGCTGTGTGCATGAGGAGACCAGAGTTCAGTAGTATTGGGACTCAGATCAGTTCTGAAGTTGGGGCGAGAACCAAAGATCATCTGTCTCACAGGTCAGCATGTGAGCACACATATATTAAACACCAACAGTATGCCATATAGTCTGTTTTGTGCTTTAGTAGAGACTCTCAGCCCTCAAGACAGCTTGATGATATAGTCTTGCTTGTATGAAGATATCTGAGGTTTAGGGAAAGCAAAAGATTTCCTTAACAATGCAGGTCAGCTAGGGAAAGAACCAGAGCTTGAATCAGATTCTGGGACACTAAGTTTAGTTTTCTTTCCATCTTAATCTGAGTGCTTCCCTCATCATACAATTAATCTATTACCTGGTGTTTGGTGACAATACAGACAAATTTAAAGGGTGCTTTGTAAGGTGAGTCCCTTATAGCTTTAATAATGCATCCAAATCACATAGCTAGTATCTCCAGCAGTGATTCTCAAAGGTGGTTTTCTCCATAACGACTAAGAATTGGTCAAACAAGTTGTCCTATAGGGTATCCTACCAGAAAAGAAGCATGAGAATATGCTCATGGCATATACCATGAGGCCTGAAGGCAGACACACAGACCTGAGATCATATTCCATGACATTTACCACTTCTGTGTCTTGGGAAAAATTACCTTAAATTTTTTTTTTAATCTGTGAAAGACAAACAATTCTACCTCTCAGGATCATTGTGAGGATTAATTATATAATGGGAAGTAAACAGTGCTTACTCATTAAACGCGGCTCTAACAAAGAAAAGTGTGCTTTACATTGCAGGTTTGAACTTACTCAGAAATGCCTGTGTGTATAGTCTTATATATAGAAATGTTTCCTATGCAGATAGTTATGATCAATATTTAAATCAATAAGGAAAAATTAATTCAGTAAATATGTATTGTTCTTTTACCTCTAGTAATTTTGATTGGCATTTTCCTTACACTGTGGGGAAGTTCCCATGGAGGTTTCACTTCCGACTCTAACAGCATGAGTCTATAGCAGAAAGACACACGACGCATTACAAACCATATGGTATACATGAAGCCTAAAACTAGCTTTTATCCCTATGTACTTTCAAAAGGCAAAATGTTAGCCTTGGACAAAAATTGTCCCAGGGCATGTCAAATTTTAATGCAGCCTGTGCATAAGCTAAAGGACTTTTAAGTTTCTCTTAACATCAGTTATCACCCTCAATTAATTTTTGTTGAGTATTCACTAAGTCATGGAAATATATGAACATAAGAATAACTGCAGAGGCCCATTGGCATTTCTATGGTGTCCAATAGAACTTTCCCTGATGCTGGAAATGTCCTCTGTGCTATCTCATATTGAACATAATCTGTATGACTGAAAAACTAAATTTAAAAATTTTATTTGATTGTAATTAAGTTTAAATAGCTACATGTGGCTAGTGGGCATTGTATTGAACAGCACAGGTAACAAGGAGAGGGCATTGTTCTCAGAGTCAGATGACTTGGACTTGAGTCTTGACCATACCACTAGTATGGATATATATAAAACACTTCAATTGAAATGTCTGCTCTTTTGCTCTGTCTGCGGTTAAGTATCCCTATTCATAGAATGAAAGTGTTACAGTAAGTCCGGGACTGCAGATCCATGGGCACTGAAGCCACCAGTGCTGATTACTGTGCTCATGGCAGGCATCACTAATCAATCATCACACTTCTTTGCACTGAGCCAGAGGTGGCATTAATATCCTCCATATGATGCTCCAGCAAGCACTTGCCCATACAGTGCAGTTGGTATGTGAGAATGAGCTTATGTGCATTTTCTGTATTAAATGCCCTCTATGATCCCTTCTAATTCCAAATTATTTAGTTGAGTACAAATTTTCTTGCATCTTAAGAGGAATAGAATCTTATTTAAAAAAGGATATTGTTGTCCTTCTTGAAGTCAAGCTGAAAGATAATGACTATGATTCTATCATCTGAATTTACCTAAGTAGTTTTGAACCTATTCGTCTACCATGTGGTAGAGGGAACCGTGGAGTTAAACTCAGAACAACTGAGTACTAGTCCTGACTCCTTTAGTTATTTGCTGTGCAAAATCAGCAGCAGTTCAAGGTATCTGAGCCTCAAATGCTCCATCTGTAAAATAGGGAGAATTAAATGATCTGTTGTATCAATTGCACTGGCAATGAGTTAATGGCAGTAAAGTACTTAACTAAGTACTTAACTTAACTAACAATGAGTTAATGGCAGTAAAGTACTTAACTAAGGGGAAAAACCCCTCTATTGATTTGCTGGTGGTGAAGTGTGGCCACACAGTATTTTTAGTTAGTATAGGTGATCTTTTGCCAAAGAGTACAGCAAACATTTATTTGAATTAAAATTATGGCTGTTTTATTTTCAAAAGATGGTGTGGATAAGGGTTATCTGTGATGATTGTTATGTATACATGCACACACATATATACACACACACACATACACACACACACACACTTAAACATGTACTTGCTGTGGGAGATTTTACATTAAGACCAGAGATAGAGGCATGGGATTATGAAATGTGTTAAATGGAAGAGAGCCTGAAGGTAATCTGTTACAGGTTGTGTTCCCCAGGGAGCAGACTCTGAGATGGAGATTAGCATGGACAAGGTTAATTAGAAAGTCTCCTGGTATCAGCAACTGTGGAAGACAAGAAAAGGCAATAGGCTTGGGATTGGGAAGAGGGGAAAGTCAACCCATGGTTCAGTCTCAATGGGACACCTTAGCCAACACCGTGGGACATTCTAACGATAGTATGAACTTTAGATCTGTCTTGAGTTGGAGCAAGAGAGCCAGGACTTTCCACTCCTATGAGTCAGTCAGTCATTGGCTGTAGGCTATTCCAGGAAGCGAGTGCAGCCTTCAGGGAGGAAGCTGTCTTCAGCTGAGGTAATTCCCAAAGGTCCTGGGAGCTGAGGACTGTCTTCTGTCCTCCGGAAGATGGAGAATAAGTCCTTTATTTCTGTTGTAGGAGGGATCTGGATAGCTCTTTGCATCACCCATCAAATCATCCAATTCACCACACTCATCTTTTAAAGTATTGAAAAAGAAGGCTGAGTTATAAATTGACAATACAATTCTGAATTCAGCAAACAGAATTCTTGGGTCTACTCGGACTAGAACTCAAATCTTCACAGTCCCGGATAAGTGCTTACCCATCTACTCACACTTCTGACTTCACTCTACAGGGTACTTAAAGGCAACACTAATTCTGGTCACATGTGCTGAGTCCTCAGCATTGATTGTACATTTAGTATGGTTAATGAATCACAACTTGACACCATTAGGTGGACCCAGATGAATATACTGAGCTAACTAGGCCCTCTGCCCGCTGCTGTCACTTCAACTACTTACCCCTTATTGACACTGTGGTTCATTTTCTTTCTTTCTTTCTCTTTTTTTTTAACATCTTTATTGGAGTATAATTGCTTTACAATGGTGTGTTAGCTTCTGCTCTATAACAAAGTGAAAATCAGCCATACATATACCTACATCCCCATGTCTCCTCCCTCTTGCGTCTCCCTCCCACTCTCCCTATCCCATCCCTCTAGGCGGTCACAAAGAACCGAGATGACCTCCCTGTGCCATGTGGCTGTTTCCCACTAACTATCTATTTTACATTTGGTAGTGTATATATGTCCATGCCACTCTCTTCATCCCAGCTTACCCTAGGTCCTCCAGAAACTTTTTTTTTTTTTTTTTAGTTTCCATATATATGTGTTAGCATACGGTATTTGTTTTTCTTTCTGGCTTACCTCACTCTGTATGGCAGACTCTAGGTCCATCCACCTCACTACAGATAACTCAATTTTGTTCCTATTTATGGCTGAGTAATATTCCATTGTATATATGTGCCACATCTTTTTTATCCATTCATCTGTTGATGGACACTTAGGTTGCTTCCATGTCCTGGTTATTGTAAATAGAGCTGCAATGAACATTGTGGCACATGACTCTTTTTGAATGATGGTTTTCTCAGGGTATATGCCCAGTAGGGGGATTGCTGGGTTGTATGGTAGTTCTGTTTTTAGTTTTTTAAGGAACCTCCATACTGTTCTCTATAGTGGCTGTATCAATTTACATTCCCACCAACAGTGTGTGGTTCATTTTCTTAAACCGTTATTCCAAATAGTTTCTCTGTTCCACAACTGCCAGTCCCTCTTATCCTGTCCATTTCAGCAACCCCACTCCAAAAAGTAAGTCATAAATATTAGCCTTATACAAAAAGGTCAGAATGTACTTTCAGAAGTTGTCTCATCCATGATAGTTACTACTAGAAAAAATTTAGAGCAGATTTTTTAAAACCTTGGCGTTATTTTGGGCTGGATAATTGTTTTCTATGTGGAACTGTGTTTTGCACTGTAGGCTGTTTATCAGCATCCCTGGCCTCTATCAACAAGGTGACAATAACATGTCCCTCTAGTCACGACAATAAAAAATGTCTCCAGGGGCTTCCCTGGTGGCGCAGTGGTTGAGAGTCCGCCTGCCGATGCAGGGGACACAGGTTCGTGCCCCGGTCCGGGAAGATCCCACGTGCCGCGGAGCGGCTAGGCCTGTGAGCCATGGCTGCTGAGTCTGCGTGTCCGGAGCCTGTGCTACGCAACGGGAGAGGCCACAACAGTGAGAGGCCCGCGTACCGCAAAAAAAAAAAAATGTCTCCAGATATTACAAAGTGTCTCCAGATATCGCTAAAATGTCTCCTGATATTTCTAAATCACCTCTGGTTGAGAACCACTCTTATAGGTATCTTTAGACTTAATATTTCTTATTGCAGGGAAAGACCTCTCTTCTCTTTTCCAAAGCTCTCTACACCATTCTCTCCCGGGGTTGGGGTTAGGGTTAGGGTTAGGGACCCTTTTTAAGAAAAGATCCTACATCCATTTGAAATTCCCTTCATTACCTTCTTCCATCTCATTTTCTTCTCTTCTTCTTCAGAGTTCAACCTTAATTTGAATGTATATGTTTTCTTCATGCACATGGTTTTACATTTTTACTACATATGTGTCTAACAATGGATAGTGTGCTTTACATGTTTTGATAAGTGCTAATGAATTATATACATATCACACTGAATAATGCCTGTGTCTCATTCAACTTTATATACTGAGAGTTCCCTTTCCTGTTGTGATACATGAAGGTCCATTTTATTCATTAAAACACACCAAAATTTACGAATTCATTCCCTTCTTGATGAGTAATTAGTTTTCCTTTTTTCACCTTTACAAACAGTATTTCAGTGAGCATTCTTGTATATCTGTCTTTTGGATATAAATGAGATAATTTCTCTAAGGGGTGTTACCTAGAGAAGTTGAAGAGAAATCTTCAGCTTTACTATGCAACTAACCAGCTAAATGACTGAACAAATTCAAGCTTTAATTCAGAAGTTAAAGTGACTGTTTTCCCAAATTTTGGCAACATAAGTTAATGTCAGAAAACATTTTGCCTGTTGATGACTGCTTTTTTTATTAAATTGAGGGGTAACATGCATAGAATGTAGGCATAAGGGTCACTGATCATACTTACACAGCTTAAGGTTTTTTTACATTGAGGTATACCTGTATGACCATCCACTATCAAAATAGAATTTGCAACACATGGTTCCTTTGTGACCCTTTCTGGTCTATTTGGTATCTTATTGCTGCAATTAAAAAATTAGCTCAAACTTAGTGACTTAAACAATGTACAGTTACTGTTTTAGTCAGAAGTTCAACAATAGTCTCACCAGACTAAGCTCAACGTGTCCGCAGAGGCCTTTGTGGTGAATCTGCTTCTTTGCTTTTTCCAGGTTCTAGAAGCTGCCATGTGCCTCGGGGCATGGCCTCCTTCTATCTTAAAGCCAGCTACATCTCATTTCTCTGGCAGTGCCTCCATTGTCACAGCTCTTTCTCTGAATCTCTTCTGCCTCCCTCTTCCATTTATAGGGACCTTTGTGGTTACATCGGGCCTATCCGGATAATCCAGGGTAATCTCCTTATTTTAAGATCAGTTGATTATTGACCATAATTCCATCAGTGACTTTAACTCTCCTTTGCTTTGTAACCTGACACATTCACAGATTCTGGGATTAGTATGTGAATATTGTTGGAGAGTCCTTGTTCTGCCTACCATAAGAGGTAGCCACTATTTTAACTTCTAACTTAATTGTAAATAAATTATTTCTGTCCTCAATTTGATTTCTTTTCTAAAGTCACATGAAATCTACATTATATGTGCTATTCTTTTGTCTGTCTTCTTCCACTCAACATGTTTTTGGGTTTTTATCTCTGTTACCAACAGTTTGTTTTATTGCTTTCCCTATATATTTATTCATATAAGTATATGACAATTCATATACTTACATGAATTATCAAATTCATTTATTCGTTCTGCTGTTAAAGGGCATTTGGGTTTTTTAAAGATTTTGTTTGTTATGAATAAACCTACAAACATTTTTGCACAATCTTGTGTGGACACCTGCACTCATTTCTGTAGGGTATATACCGGAGTGGAAGTACTTAGGTATAAGGGACATTTGTGTTTAACTTTAGTAGAAACTGCCGTCAGTTTTCAGAAGTAGTTTTACCATTTACACTCCCACCAGCAATATGAGAGTCCTAGTTGTTTCTCATCCTAACCCACACTTCATATTGCCCATTTTTTAAAAATTAGTCATTACCCCTGATAAGAGGTATCTTTCTGATGGTAAAGAGGTATCTCATTGTGGATTGATTTGCACTTTCCTGTTAGCTAATGATCATAAATCCCTTTGCATGTTTATCGACTTTCATATATCTTGTTTTGTGTAGTGCTTTTTCGAGTCATTTGTTTATTTTTTTAATTGGATTTTTAGCTTTATTCTTGATTTGTAGGAGTCTGTTACATAACAGGTATGAATCCTTTGTTAGATATATGTATTGCAAATATTTACTTCTAGTCTGTGACTTGTCTTTTTACTTGCTTAAGGATGTTGTTTGATAAACAGATATTTTTTTTTTTTTTTTAAACATCTTTATTGGGGTATAATTGCTTTACAATGGTGTGTTAGTTTCTGCTTTACAACAAAGTGAATCAGCTATACATATACATATGTTCCTATATGTCTTCCCTCTTGCGTCTCCCTCCCTCCCACTCTCCCCATCCCACCCTTCCAGGCTGTCACAAAGCACCGAGCTAATATCCCTGTGCCTTGCGGCTGCTTCCCCCCAGCTATCTACCTTACTACGTTTGTTAGTGTGTATATGTCCATGACTCTCTCTCGCTCTGTCAAAACTCACCCTTCCCCCTCCCCATATCCTTAAGTCCGTTCTCCAGTAGGTCTGCGTCTTTATTCCTATCTTACCCCTAGGTTCTTCATGACATTTTTTTCCCTTAAATTCCATATATATGTGTTAGCATACGGTATTTGTCTTTTTCTTTCTGACTTACTTCACTCTGTATGACAGATTCTAGGTCTATCCATCTCATTACAAATAGCTCAATTTCATTTCTTTTTAAGGCTGAGTAATATTCCATTGTGTATATGTGCCACATCTTCTTTATCCATTCATCCGATGATGGGCGCTTAGGTTGTTTCCATGTCCTGGCTATTGTAAATAGAGCTGCAATGAACATTTTGGTACATGACTCTCTTTGAATTTTGGTTTTCTCAGGGTATATGCCAAGTAGTGGGATTGCTGGGTCATATGGTAATTCTATTTGTAGTTTTTTAAGGAACCTCCATACTGTTCTCCACAGTGGCTGAACCAATTCACATTCCCACCAGCAGTGCAAGAGTGTCCCCTTTTCTCCACACCCTCTCCAGCATTTATTGTTTCTAGATTTTTTGATGATGGCCATTCTGACTGGTGTGAGATGATATCTCATTGTAGTTTTGATTTGCATTTCTCTAATGATTAATGATGTTGAGCATTCTTTCATGTGTTTGTTGGCATTCTGTATATCTTCTTTGGAGAAATGTCTATTTAGGTCTTCTGCCCATTTTTGGATGGGGTTGTTTGTTTTTTTGTTATTGAGCTGCATGAGCTGCTTGTAAATTTTGGAGATTAATCCTTTGTCAGTTGTTTCATTTGCAAATGTTTTCTCCCATTCTGAGGGTTGTCTTTTGGTCTTGGTTATGGTTTCCTTTGCTGTGCAAAAGCTTTGAAGTTTCATTAGGTCCCATTTGTTTATTTTTGTTTTTATTTCCATTACTCTAGGAGGTGGGTCAGAAAGGATCTTGCTGTGATTTATGTCACAGAGTGTTCTTCCTATGTTTTCTTCTAAGAGTTTGATAGTTTCTGGCCTTACATTTAGGTCTTTAATCCATTTTGAGCTTATTTTTGTGTATGGTGTTAGGGAGTGATCTAATCTCATACTTTTACATGTAGCTGTCCAGTTTTCCCAGCACCATTTATTGAAGAGGCTGTCCTTTCTCCACTGTACATTCCTGCCTCCTTTATCAAAGATAAGGTGTCCATATGTGCGTGGGTTTATCTCTGGGATTTCTATCCTGTTCCACTGATCTATCTTTCTGTTTTTGTGCCAGTACCATACTGTCTTGATTACTATAAACAGATATTTTTAATCTTGAAAATATTTTTCTTTTTTCTTTTATGGTCAGTCATTCTTGAGTCCTATTTAGGACATTTCTGCCCACTCAATATTGATTTTAAAAATATCCTACATCTTTTTCTAGAATCTTATGCCTTTCACATTTAGGTCTAGGATTTATGTCAAATTAATTTTGTACATAATAGAGGTAGAGGTCAAGGTCCATTTATTTCTCTATAGATATCTAATTCCTCACCTACCCCTTTTTAAAAAATGTATTTATTTTATTTCTGGCTGCGTTGGGTCTTCGTTGCTGTGTGCAGGCTTTCTCTAACTGCGGAGAGTGTGGGTACTCTGTCACGGTGCACATGCTTCTCATTGTGGTGGCTTCTCTTGTTGCAGAGCACGGGCTCTAGGCACGCGGGCTTCAGTAGTTGTGGCACATGCGCTCAGTAGTTGTGGTTGCGGGCTTAGTTGCTCCGCGGCATGTGAGATCTTCGCAGACCAGGGATTGAACCAGTGTCCCCTGCATTGGCAGGTGGATTCTTAACCGCTGTGCCACCAGGGAAGTCCCACCTACCACTTTTTTTTTGCTGTACGCGGGCCTCTCACTGCTGTGGCCTCTCCCGCTGCAGAGCACAGGCTACGGACACGGCAGGCCCAGCGGCCATGGCTCACGGGCCCAGCCACTCCGCAGCATGTGGGATCCTCCCAGACCAGGGCACGAACCTGTGTCCCCTGCATTGGCAGGCGGACCCTCAACCACTGCGCCACCAGGGAAGCCCCCACCTACCACTATTTTGAAAGACCACATTCCCTAAATTGAATTGCAGTGTGCCATATTTTGAAAAAATCAAGTGACCATATACTTATGAGTGAAATGGTTGCTTCATATATACTTTCCAGGTAACATAATTGATCAATTTATGACATCACTGCATTAGTCTTTCTCCTGTCTGTTAGTCCTGGTTCGAATCCTGCAACGATTAATAATTCTAATGAGATTTTTCCCCCATTGATGGTATGCATTTAAACACAATCATTTTATATTTATGGAGACCATGAAAACATGGCTCTGGGTTCCTTGCTGTAAACCTTTTCCTACACATTTTAATAGATTTATTTTTTACTTTGCTATACTTATGACATGAATTTTCTAATAATAAACATGTAACAAACTAGCATTTCCTGAGTGTTCATTGTGTTCAAACACCTGGTATTCACGGTGAGTCAGAGCTCCCTCCAGCACAAGCCAATCATTAAATACATATGAATACTTAATAATCATTGCCCATGTACTTATTTAAACAATCCTAGACTCAGGTACTAATATTATTCCCATTTTACAGATGAATGATTAGTCTCAGGAAGGTAAAATTGCTTTCCTAAGTTCATATAGCATTAAATGATGCTAAGTTATGTGTTTTAAGTCATAACATCTTTAGATTTTAGGCTTGGAAGGAGCCTTAATACCTATTTTCTTTCCTCATTTTCAGTCATCCATGCCATCCTAGGTGGTCAAGAGGTTTTTGAAAACTGTACTCCAAAACCTGAGTGACATGTTGCTCATCTTTCCAAATGAGAATGCGTAAATTGGAAATTAAGAGCTTGATAAGTTAAGGTAACTGTGAACGCTGGCTCTGTGATAATTAGCTCTGTGTCACTGAGAAAGCTACATAGCATCTCTGAATCTCAGTTTCCTCCCTGGTTTTAGTGAGAAAAATAATGCCTATCTCACAGGGTTATTTTGAGGATCAAATGATATAATGCCAACCTCTTACCCAGCAGAGATCTTGGCATGTAGTCATTCTAGTCATATACTAGTATTATTGTTATTTCATCTTTGGACAGCTCTAACTTAAAAAAGAAAATTTGAATTAAAATTCATAGGCTTGTATGCCTATGGGACATTCCAAAAACAGCAGTATCCTCCCTTGAATTATTTGAAGCTAATCACTTGCTCCTGAGCCTTCTTGTACATAAGCTTAACTTCCACTTCATTCAAACTCAATTCAAGTGTTATACTTTTAAGATTATTAGTTATTTGTGTCAAATATTTAATGTTTTTTTTTCTACATAACTTTAAAAGTGAAGAGCACAGAATAGGTAACTGAAAAACATTTGTTGAATGAATGAATGGAGTCCTCATATACTCTTGGTCATTATCATTTATTATTATATTGTCTATCCATTTAAGTTTAAGGCCATCATATCTTTTTTATAAAATAATTTAGTACTTACTCATTATAGATAAATTATATAGATAACATCTACTACTCCACTCCCTTAAAGAGCATATAGTAGTATTTTTATACATGTTTCAAATGTGTGTATTATCTCAGGTAATCCTCACAGCCCCTCAATTAATTTTTTTTTAATTAAAAAAATTTTTTTTGGCTGTGTTGGATGTTTGTTGCTGAGCGTGGGCTTTCTCTAGTTGTGGTGAGCGGGGCCTACTCTTCATTGCAGTGCACGGGCTTCTCATTGCAGTGGCTTCTCTTGTTGCAGAGCATGGGCTGTAGGCGTGCGGGCCTCAGTAGTTGCAGCACATGGGCTCAGTAGTTGCGGCACACTAGCCCTAGAGCACGCAGGCTTCAGTAGTTGCAGCTCGTGGGCTCAGTAGTTGTGGCTGCAGGCTTAGTTGCTCTGTGGCATGTGGCATCTTCCCGGACCAGGGATCGAACCTGTGTCCCCTGCATTGGCAGGCGGATTCTTAACCACTGAGCCAGCAGAGAATTCCCTACAGCCTTTCAATTAAACATCATTCTTTCTACCTTAAAGAAAAAGAAACTGATGCTTTTAGAAACGCTAAGTAGTTTACACAGGATCTGAACCCACTTATGTGTGGTTTCATAGTTCAACTTCTCAAATACAGAACATTATTAACTCTAAGATGAATTGCTAGTGAGAAAGTAATGCTAGTCACCTCTCTTATGATTATAGTGGAGAATTGTTCTGTTCCCTTGGCTGATTTCTCATTTCTTTTCTAGTATTCCTTTTCTCTTCTCATTTCTCTCTCCTGATATGTCCCCCTACACTCTTGACAGGTTGTTATTAGAAACATTTTTGCATATTAACTTGAATTAACTTACCTCTACCTCAGAAACCAACATGTGAGTGACAGGTCCTTCAATACACTTGGACACATGAGATGCATCTTATCTCTACCAGTTTATGTGGGTCTGTCATACTCCATCTCACTATAATCCCAGATCCTTCTTTTTTTCTCTCTAGGGGCTGAATATCAACTCAGCTAGCACTTTCAAGACTGTCTTTGCTCCACATATGAAAAAAATCATTGGCATAATCTCAAAGAGAGCTCAAATGCATTATTCCAATTTCTAGTTGGATATTTCTGGGTTAAATCTTCAAAGGAGTCAGACATCTGATGAGGAATAGTGGAGTATGTATGTGAGAATGGGCACTGAGTCTGGGCTTAGGAGAACTTGATATGAATCCAAGTTCAGTCTTTTGTCACTGTGGGCTCCTGAGTAAGTTCTGTCACTTTTATGAATCTCAGATTTCATATCTCCAAGAAAATTAAAGATCAAATGGGGTAAGTAATGTAAAAGTATTCTGTTTTAAAAAGCATGCTAACAAGAAATGTTGTCATGAGAGGCATGAAAATATGTTGTTATTTGGGTAGATCATCATTCAATTTCTTCAATAGAGCTTAAGATAATTCTCTTATTATTTGATTTAGATTCATTCATTAATTTATTCCAAAATTAATAAATGGTAATATATCAGTAAACTATATTAATAAACTATATACATTTAAATTTACATATAGAATCAATCATTCATATGTAAAAGTAATAAAGAGAAAATAAAATTGAAGAAAGGAACACATAATTGTGATAGGCACATATGAGCACTGAAAGATATAAGAATAAATATAACAAGAAAAAAGCAGATACTCTAAAATAATATTAAGAGCCAGAGGAAAAACAAAAAACCTAAAAGATAGGGCTTCACTGGTGGCGCAGTGGTTGAGAGTCTGCCTGCTGATGCAGGGGACACGGGTTCGTGCCCCAGTCCGGGAAGATCCCACATGCTGCGGAGTGGCTGGGCCCATGAGCCAAGGCCGCTGAGCCTGCGTGTCCGGAGCCTGTGCTCTGCAATGGGAGAGGCCACAACAGTGAGAGGACAGCATACAGCAAAAAAAAAAAAAAAAAACCTAACAGATAAAAAAATTTTAATGGAAAAATATTTTAATGTTTCAAAGCTGTCAAGTCTTTCTTAAATTTTAGAAACAAGGATTTCTACTATAGATTCCAAAGGAAATAGGTGAAGACCTTAGAACTATTCTAAAATTCATCTGGAAGATTAATTATGCAATACTGATTATGTTATTTTTAAAAAGAAGAATTAGAAAGGAATTACATCTCATGGATATTAAAAATATTTCAGAGCTATAGTATGTAAAATGATGTGTTTTTAGTATTAGAATATAGACAGAAAGAGAATGGAATATAAAAATTACAAAATCAGACCCTGATGTGTACCATGGCTTAGGAAATACCAAAAGTATTTACATCAGTGGTAAAAAAAAAAAAAAGAAAGAAAAAAGAAAAGTGTCATTCAATATATGGTGCTAGAGCCATGTTTTCCATTTGGAAGAAAAAAAATATTTACATAGAGGCATCATTTAGTCTCTTGTGGATAGTAAGACATGCCTGCAAAATGTAACACTCCAAAAGCCTAAAGAATGAATGGGTGCTGTAAGTTGAAAAGGTTCCAGAGTTGACAAAAGGATGGGAGATATTCAAGTTCTAGTCAGCCAGAATGAAGAAAACGTACTGAACATGTGTGCTTTTAGTGAATAATCCAGACAGATAATATATTAACAATATTAAAAATATATTATCTGTCTGGATTAATATTAATGGATAATAACTAGCCCTAGAATTACTCTATCCCCAAATTCAAAATTATTTTTTAAAAAATGATTCACTTGAAGATCAATCTATTCCACAAGTGATAAAGTCCAACACTCTTTAAAAGAACCCTATAAAATCCATCACTTTATGATGTAAAGTTCACCATGTCCAAATCCATTGAAAATTTGCTATCATCTCAAGAAGCAAGAAAATGTAACACAAAAGCTGAAGGAAGATAAGTAAATAGGAACAAACCCAGAAATTAGTGAAATGATTAAATTTACAGACCAGGATTTGACAATAGCTCTTATAAATCCATTCTGTGTGCTCTGTAACTTCCCAGACAACATGGGTATGATATTGAGGGAAATGCAAGATATAGACAAAGAAACAAATGGGAATTCTAGAGATGAAAAATAAAGCATCATGAATACTAAAACAAAAAAAAATTCCCTGTTGGAATTAGTAATAGATTAAATACCATGGGAGTGGGGAGAGGAAAAAAAAGATCAAAGAACTTGAATTCAAGGAATAGATACTATCAAACTTAAGCACAGAGAGGAAAACAAAAGAAAACAAAATGCACAGTGACAAAGTGACCTGTTGGACCACATCTAACTGTTTAACATACAAATCTTAAGATGAGAATAGAGAAAGATACAGAAAAATTATTTGAAGAAATAATGGCTGAAGGTTAAAAAAATTTTTTTTAACTATGAACAGACATATCCAAGAAGATGAAAAAACTTAAGAAGTTTAAACACAAAGAAAACCACACCAAAGCACATCACAATCAAATTCCTAAAAGCCAATGATGAAGGTAAAATTCTTAAGTTCAACCAGAGAAAAAGACACATTACATTGAGAGGAATGAACATAAGAATGTCCACCAACTTGTCTAAAGATTTGCGATCCAGACCATAATGAAACCACGTCTCTGAAGTGCTGAAAGAAAATAGTTTTGTCGACTGAAAATTCAATACCCAGTGAAGACATCTTTGAAAATAAAGATGAACTACATTTACAAACAAGGAAAGCTGAGAGCATTCTAGCTCAACTGCTTTAAAAGAAATATTAAAGATGTTTTTAGTCAGAATGAAAATGATATGACAAAAGCATGAGTCCACGGAAAAGAATGAAGCTTACCAGAAATACAAATAAATGGTAAATATTGGGAACAGACAAACTTGGATCCTGTTTTCTAGTAATGATAGAGTACCTTGTATAAGACCAAATGTCCAGATGATAACAGTGATGAAAACTAGAAAACAATGATTTTGAAACACTAGAAAGTGGTCAAAAGTGGGAAGAAACTGCATAGGATTTGGCTCTCAAAGAAAGGAACAAAATCTTAAAAGCCAGAAAAAAAACCAGGACATTATATACAAGAGAATAATAATAACAATTTAGGCTGGCATTTGATCATACAAAAGTGAGTTTAAAAGAGAATGGATTGACACCTTAAAAATTCTGAGAGAAAAAAATAAAACATTGTCAGTCTAGCATTTCATACATATAATAATATATTTCAAAAGTGAAGACAAAATAAAGACATTTTCAGATAAACAAGAACAAAAAAATTTTTGTAGCAGAGAAACACTACAAGAAGACCTGAAATTCTTCAGACTTAAGGGATATAACGCAATATGGTAATTTGGAGCTATAGGGAAAATTGAAGAGAACCAGAAATAATAAATATATGAGTTAATATAAAAGTGTTAATTTCTTTTAAAGTCAATTCATTAAAGTGAAAATAATGTATGACAATAATAACAAATGAATGGAAGTCATAAATGAAATTATACTGCTACAAGGTTATTATATGTGAAGTCACATATAATTAATTCAAGTTAAACTGTGAAACGTGAAAATACATATTATAATACCAAAAAAATCAACAAAAGAGATATATATATACACATACATACACATACAGAGTTTTAGTTTGAAAAGATGAAACAAATTCTGGAAATGGATGGTGGTGATGGTTGCACAGCAATGTGAAAGCACTTGAGACCACTGAATCACACACTTAAAAACTTATGGGATATGTAGGAAGATAGGAAAAACAAAAAGAGGGTGCTAGAGAATATAAACAGAAAGGTGGTAGACCTAAACATGTATATATAGTCAGATGGCCAAGAGGCACATGAAAAGATGCTCAACATTGCTAATTATTAGAAAAATGCAAATAAAACTACAATGAGATATCATCTCATACCAGTCAGAATGGCCATCATCAAAAAGTCTACAAACCATAAATGCTGGCGAGGGTGTGGAGAAAAGGGAACCCTCCTACACAGCTGGTGGGAATGTAAATTGGTACAGCCACTATGGAGAACGGTATGGAGGTGCCTTAAGAAACTAAAAATAGAACTACCATATGATCTAGCAATCCCACTCCTGGGCATATATCCAGAGAAAAACATGGTTCAAAAGGATACATGCACTCCAATGTTCATTGTAGCACTGTTTACAATAGCTAAGACATAGAGGCAACCTAAATGTCCATTAACAGAAGAATTGATATAGAAGATGTGGTACCTGTATACACTGGAATATTACTTAGCCATAAAAAAGAATGAAAGAATGCCATTTGCAGGAACATGGATGGACCTGGAGATTGTCATACTAAGTGAAGTAAGTCAGAGAAAGACAAATATCATATGATATCATTTATATGTGGAATCTTTAAAAAAATTATACAAATGAACTTATTTACAAAACAGAAGCAGACCTACAGACTTCAAGAACAAACTTACAGTTACCAGGGGGGAGGGTGTGGGGGAGGGAAAGATTGGGAGTTTGGGATTGACATGTACACACTGATAACCAGCAAGGACCTACTGTATAGCACAGGGAACTCTGCTCAATACTCCCTGTAATAATCTAAATGTGAAAATAATTTGAAAAAGAATAGATACAGGTATATGTATAACTGAATCACTTTATTGTATACCTGAAAGTAATACAACATTGTTAATCAACTCTACTCCAATATAAAATAAAAATTAAAAAAAGGACATAAAAAATAAATAAACATGTGTATAGTAATTTAATTTTATATTAAATATAATGGAACTAAACACTCCAAGCAAAAAGCAGCAGTTGCTAGACTGGAGATGACTCTAGGCTGTTAATGACAGACACATTCAACCCATGAAGACTCAGACAGGTGGAAAACAAATGGATTTAAATGATGCAAATATATGCATATGGAAACTGGTGTGGCTATGTTAATATCAGAACAAAATAAAATTCAAGATAAAAAGTACTACCAGAGATAAGGTAGATCACTTTACAATGTTAGGTGTTAATTCATCCTAAACATGAAAGCAGCTAATAACAGATTCAATATGCATGAAGAAAAATTTGGCAGAAGTACGGGAGAAATACCCTAAAACTTAGTCATAGTTGGGGATTTCAATATTTTTCTTTTAGTAATTGATAGGAAAATCAGACAAATTTCAGTAAATACTAGAGATGATTTGAACAACATATGAATGATTCTGACATAATTGACATTTAAACAAGCAACACTAATCCAATAACTGCAGGATGTATATGTTTCTCAAGTGCACTGGAAGAGTCTCAGTGCTCAATGATAGACTCAATGCTGAGCCATAAAATGAGTATCTGAATTTCAAAGGGTTGAAGTAATACAGAGTGTGTTTCCTGACCACAATAGTTTTAAATCATAAATTAAAAAACAGTAAGACATCCAGAAAACGTTACAAATATTTTCAAAGTAGCAACTCATTTCTTTATATATTAAAGAGGAAAACACAAAGCAAATAGAAATTATTTTCAACTAAATGTTAATAAAAACACAACATATCAACAATTTAGGGATATAACTAATGCAGTCCTTAAAGGGGCATTTATACTTTTTAATACCAGTTAAAAAGAGAAATGTTTAAATAATAAAAGTATTTTTGCTCACTAAGGATATGATATTAATGTAGAATATTTTAAGGAATTTATAAATAAGCTCCCAGAACTAATATGTGAGTTAGGCAATTTTGCGGGGTTCAAGTTTAGTATACAAAAGAATACATTTCTTGGGCTTCCCTGGTGGCGCAGTGGTTGAGAGTCCGCCTGCCGTTGCAGGGAACACAGGTTCCTGCCATCCAGGAAGATGTGGGTCTGGGAAGATCCCACATGCTGCGGAGCGGCTGGGCCCGTGAGCCATAGCCGCTGAGCCTGCGCGTCCGGAGCCTATGCTCCACAACGGGACAGGCCACAACAGTGAGAGGCCTGCGTACTGCAAAAAAAAAAAAAAAAAGAATACATTTCTAAATATTAGCAACAAATAACTGGGGAAGTGAATTTTTAAAATTTATTTATTTATTAATATCTTTTTTGGAGTATAGTTGCTTTACAATGGTGTGTTAGTTTCTGCTTTATAACAAAGTGAATCAGCTGTACACATACATATATCCCCATATCCCCTCCCTCTTGCGTCTCTCTCCCACTGTCCCTATGCCAACCCTCTAGGTGGTCACAGGGCACCAAGCTGATCTCCCTGTGCTATGCAGCTGCTTCCCACTAGCTATGTATTTTACATTTGGTAGTATATATATGTCCATGCCACTCTCTCAGTTTGTCCCAGCTTACCTTTCCCACTCCTCGTGTCCTCAAGTCCATTCTCTACATCTGTGTCTTTATTCCTGTCCTGCCCCTAGGTTCTTCAGAACTTTTAATTTTTTTTTAGATTCCATATATATGTGTTAGCATACAGTATTTGTTTTTCTCTTTCTGACTTACTTCACTCTGTATGACAGTCTCTAGGTCCATCCACCTCACTGCAAATAACTCAATTTCATTTCTTTTTATGGCTGAGTAATATTCCATTGTATATATGTGCTACATCTTCTTTATCCATTCATCTGTCAGTGGACCCTTAGGTTGCTTCCATGTCCTGGCTACTGTAAATACTGCTGCAATGAACATTGTGGTACATGACTGTTTTTGAATTATGGTTTTCTCAGGGTATATTCCCAGTAGTGGGATTGCTGGGTCATATGGTAGTTCTATTTTTAGTTTTTTAAAGAACCTCCATACTGTTCTCCATAGTGGCTGTATCAATTTACATTCCCACCAACAATATTACTTATAATTAGCATCAAAATATAAAATAGTTTGCAATAAATGTAATGGGAACTGTGGAAAACCTCCACATTGAAAATCAAAACAGAGAGAAATTATGAACAATCTAATGAATGAAGAGATATACCATGATCATTAAAGATTTAATATTAAGACATCCATTCTCCTTAAACAAATCTATAGATTTAATGCCATACAAGTCCCATTTCCAGTAGCTGTTCATAGTAGAAATGGACAAGATCATTCTAAAATTTAGAAAGATGAATTCCCTGGTGGTCCAGTGGTTAGGATTCTGTGCTCTCACTTCCAGGGTTCCACCCCTGGTCGGGGAACTAAGATCCTGCAAGCCATGCAGTGTGGCAAAAAAAAAAAAAGAAAAAAATAGTTAGATGGCATAGCCTCACAGAATAGGGGGTTTGTAAGAGGGTGAAGGTGCAATGGGGTGGACATGGCAATGAGAAACAGGGAGGACAACCCACCCACCACAACACGAGACTTAAGACAAGAACAGCTTGTAACAGAAAGCCTACCGAGGGATGCTTTGTTCTCAAGAGGTAATCAGATTTCAATTAAATGAGAAAGTGGAGGAGCTATTCCAAGAAGAAGTTGAGTATGTAGGATAGTTTGCTGATCACCAACATGAGTGAAAGTCTCTAGGAGAAAGGCGATCAAAGGCAGCCTGGCTCAGATGGGATAGATAGAGCAGTGGGTGTAAAGGTTTCAGTAAAAGTAACCAGGGAGGGTTGTACTACGATTTGAATCATGTTAAGATTCATCCTGTTCATTTTCTAAAGAGGCAGGAATTTGCTTCACTGTGTTTGGGTACAAGAAATATAATATTTATTTTATTTTTCTCTATTAAATTGTACTTGGCTCTGAAAAAATAAAAAAAGTTAGAACTTCTTGATCCCAGCGCCTAAAATTTAGAAAGACAATGTAGAATAGCCAATCTATCTATCTTAAAGAACAGATTTGGAGGACTTATAGTCACTGATTTTAAGTTTTACTGTAAATCTACAGTAGTCAAGATGTTGTTTTATTAGGAATAGATAAATAAATTGATAAAACAAAAGGGAGAGTCTAGACTTAAATATGTACATATCTGGTCAATTGATATTTTAGAAAGACTAAGCATCAAGGTCACTTAGGTAATTCGGTAGGAATACATGGTTTCTTCAAAAATGGTACTGGAACAGTAGTATGTTAATCTGGAAGAAAAATGAGCCTTGCCTCCTACCTCATACCACATACAAATATTATTTTGAGATGAATCGTAGGTATAGGTATAAAAGCTAGAACAGTGTCCATCATTGGATGAATGGATAAAGAAGATGTGGCACATATATACAATGGAATATTACTCAGCCATAAAAAGAAACGAAATTGAGCTATTTGTAATGAGGTGGATAGACCTAGAGTCTGTCATACAGAGTGAAGTAAGTCAGAAAGTGAAAGACAAATACCGTATGCTAACACATATATATGAAATTTAAGAAAAAACAATGTCATGAAGAACCTAGGGGTTAGACAGGAATAAAGACACAGACCTACTAGAGCATGGACTTGAGGATATGGGGAGCGGGAAGGGTAAGCTGTGACAAAGTGAGAGAGTGGCATGGACATATATACACTACCAAACGTAAGGTAGATAGCTAGTGGGAAGCAGCCGCATAGCACAGGGAGATCAGCTCGGTGCTTTGTGACCACCTGGAGGGGTGGGATAGGGAGGGTGGGAGGGAGGGAGACGCAAGAAGGAAGAGATATGGGAACATATGTATATGTATAACTGATTCACTTTGTTATAAAGCAGAAACTAACACACCATTGTAAAGCAATTATACTCCAATAAAGATGTAAAAAAAATACATCAAATTTCATTAACTTAAAAACCCTTTGTTCTTAAAAGAAATTATTTTAAAAAATGAAAGTGCAAGCCACAAACTGGGAGAAAATGTTTACTTTAAAAGACTTATATCCAGAATCTATAAAGAGCTCCTTTAGCACAATAATAAGATATAAATAACTCAGTAAAATGGGTACAGGACTTTATCATTAAAAATGAAGTGAAAATATTTTCAACCGCATCACTAAGACACCCCTATATATCCACTAAAATGGCTAAAGTCAAAATGACTGGCACTATGAAATGTAAATAGCAATGTGGTATTACTGGACTCCTCATGGGTGGAGTGTAAAATGGTTTTAACCACTTGGGAAAATGGCAGTTCCTTACAAATTTAAGTACGCACTTACCTAGTGGTTTCATTCCTTGGCATTTAACCAAGATAAATGAAATTGTACACCTACAAAACCATGTAACAATATTCAGAGAAGATTCATTCATTAGAGCAAATGACAACCCAAATGCCTATCAACAGGAATCACAAATTGTGATTTATTCACACAATGGAATAGTGTGCAGCAATAAAACAAAGAAAACAATCAATGCAAGCCAAAAAAAAGTGAAAAAAGTATAAATAGCATTATCTTAAATTAAAAAAAGAGAAAGCCAGATGCCAAAGAATGCATGCTGTATGATGCCATATGTTATGAAGTTAAAAATAGGCAAACTTTTCTATGGTAATAGAAGTCAGTTGTATGTATTGAGTGGAGATGACTCCAAATGAGTATGAGAGAACTTTTGGGGTGGTGCTAAGAAAAGAGTATATTTTTGTCAAAACTCATTGAATTATACATTTGTTCATTTTATGTAAAATGTATCTCAGTTATAAAAAGAACAAAAATTGTATTACTTATGTTTTTTTAAGAAAAAAAGAGCCAAGATTATATTTCCCATAAACCTTTCTACAACTTACCTTAGAAAAGGTTTACTAAATCCTGTCATCTGTATCAAGTTTGGAGATTTCCACCCAGGAGAATCACTCCTGTTTCCCAAAGCCCTGGTGTTTCTGAAATCCTGAAGATTATGAATTCAACCTTAAGCATGGTACTGATATGATTCTGTATATAATATTGAGTACACCAGCTGTATAATTTGGGGGGACAATGATTTAATCTGAATATAGACATGACATTTGATGATAATTAGAATTTTTAAAATTTTATTGGCTGTGATAATGGTATTCAAATTTTATAGAAAAATGATCATTTTTTAAGAAGAAAGGTCTCTTCCTCTCCAACTCTGTTCTACTACTTATGAACGTCCTTTAGATGCTTAGATAAATGCTTGGGTGATCAATTTCTTTCCAAATTTAAAGCAGCATAAATGTAAATTTAAAATTCTCATTATTATATATCATATATTGAGTTTCCCTTTTTACCATTACCTCTAGGAAGCTCAAAACTAGGCACTGTGTATTATTTCAGTACCCTTACCTTAGCTCACTGCTCTTCATGGAGACAAAGATTAGAATCATTCTGAAGTGTCTAAATTATTCTTTCCCTCAATTATTCTGTTAAAATTCTCAGCCAAGGAATGTTCTTTCCTTGACAGAGAAACATGTATCTTTAGAAAATGACTTCCCAGTTGATTCTAGTATGCCAGCTCCATTTTTCCTGGTCAAGAATTTAGCAAGTCTTGTATTTTCTGGACCTATATCCTGTATTTACTGACTCTTGTATTTGTTTCCTTTTGAAATCTGATTTTCTTAAGTGTAGGATGTTGTAAGCTGCCTCGAGTTTCTTTAGAAATGAGTGGTATGATGAAAAAATACATGCATTAATGATTCAATGAGTCAATGAATTAATGACTAAGTGAGCAGGTCTGTGGTTTTTCTGTCTCTTGTTAGCTGCTGCAAAAAGTTATCCCTGTTATCTATACGAAATGAAGAATTTTGACCAGCATATTTTAGAAGACCTTGTACATGAAAAGGAATCACTACTCTAAAGTAACTTTATTTTATACCACCTATACCAGTATGAGGCTCAGAAAATTATTTCTCCCAAATAACTTAATACTATGCCTGGTTTTCTTTTTCATTAGCTGCCCTGTATTCTTGGTGAAACATTTTCCTGGTTTCTGCAACAACGAGAGCTGTTTTCCACACCAGGCTGTCTGGGCTCCTCCGAAAGGTACATCAGCTTCTTTTTCTCCCATAGGGTGTTTAACGGCAGTGAGAGTGTGCTGGTCTGGCTGATGCTGGGCAGCACTTTTGTTTGTAGTCAATGTTAGAACCAGGAAGGCTGACCAATGCATGTACTCTGCGGCACTGACCATCCTCTCCAAAGCCAGTGATCAGGAGTAGAGCCATTTCTCTGGACAACCAAGATATCCATGGATTGCTTTATTTGTAGGTGTACTTGATATTGTGCCAGCGATGGGGCTATTGGCAGATGGATAAGAATTTTGATCTACTGTGATCTTTTCTCTAGCAGAAGGAATACATTTGTTTTTTTGCATTTCTTCTTCAATGGTAACCATCAGACAGGACGTATGGAGATGGTGGTGGTCTGGGAATCACCTTGGGGAGTGCAAAGAGCAAACATGATTTGGGGATGTCATGAGGCAAACATCAATCTGTGTAGTGGAGAAAACCGTATCCTAAACTTTGACCAAGATCATTTCATCAGATAAAGATGGTCCAGTATTCTACCCAGATACTGCCAAAAGGGACAGTGAAGGTTGGCTATTGAAAGCACTGATTCTGAAGTCAGACAGAATTGGATCTAAATCCTGATCTGTCATTATTGACTATAAAAGCAGCTTTCCCTCACTGAGTCCCAGGTTCCTCATGTATAAAAAGGGGATAATCATGCCTACCTGTGATAGAAATGCATGAAAAATACTAGCAAAGCGCCTGATATTTTAATGATATAAAACTTAATAAATAGGAATAATGGTAATAGTGATATTAAATTATTAGATAATTATATACTAGTAATTAATGACTTATAGAACAATAGTAATAATAATTCTAAACATTTATTGAGTCCTATTTTGGCCATGTTGAAGGTATAAAAATGAATTTTACACCTACCCTATATTCATAGAACTACTGTCTAAATAAGATAAAGCATGTGATATCTGCCTTCTAAGGTGGTTGAGGGTTAAATGAGAAAATGTATGTCAAACTCAGCACAGTGGCTGACAGCTATTCCTATGATACATAACTATGACACAAGTTGGGAAATGTTAATTTCAAGATGTTCCAATAACATGGCTTGGGAAATCAGAAGGCACTCAAAACTTCCCACTTAGAAGATTAAGGGATGAGTGGAATATGATAGACCCAGGGGAGGAAGACATGGAGAGATAGACCTTATTATATGTGGAAATGCAGAATGAAGAGAGTTAGAGTTGCAGAGAGGAGCAACAGGCGTGTGGGGATGGAGTTTTCATGGCAAAGACCAGGTGTTTGAAAGACAAAGCCCTCTAGGTTTAAGAACATTCTTCTTTCCTTATATTTGAATAGGTATTTAAAGTTCACAAGGATCTTGCGCTCTTCCATTGCTTATCAAATAAATGCTCACAATGTGAAGGAGTTCATGGTCCCCGTTTTCAGGTGAAGAAACAAAGACCTGTGACTTTGAGGGCTTTGTACAAATTCACCAGACTCAGAATGACTGAGCCATGCCTTTGCCTTCCGGTGCAGGGCTGGTCCAGAATGATTCCTCACACCTGGCCACCTTCCTCAAACATGCTAAGTAGAAATGACAGCCAGCATTGATACTAATCTTTCAGTGATGGCAGGATAGCTGTATGTGCTGGTATCTCCAAGATGAAATATTAGCTGAGCCATGGGCTTTCTGTTTAAGGACTGCCTGGAACCACAGGCAGTACAGAGACTGAAGACAGCAAATTGAAGACAAATTCTGTGGCTCTTTCCATGAGTTTGCAAAAGTCATCTATACATGGGGAGTGAGTAATAAGTTTTATACTGTCTGTTAGCAATGACACGTCACAGCACTGAGTGGCAGACACTCCATTTCACTTTGAAATCCGCTTTAATTTGTATTTGGAGCCAGCTCTAATACCTTTCACACTTAGAATTAACCTGTGGACACACATCTGTTGGAACTTTCTGCCTTTTACCTTTAAGGGAACTTCAGTTTCTATCTTACTAACCATAAGATTGGATCACATATTCTTTAAAGACCTTTCCTTCTGTGCCGGTTACATTCTAAGTCTTTATCCTTAGAAAATCGTTAAATTTTATAACCTGGGATACTATTTTTTTCACAGTTGAGATGAGATCTCTTTGCCTTTTGAAAAGTTGTTCAAAACACCCTGCTATATACTATGGAAATTGAAAGGCCTCGTCAGGTTTTCTGCAAATTCTAAGGAGGATGGAGCGAGGGGAGAGCTTTGTTCTCATGACCATTTGTATACCCTCATTAAATTTATGACTTGCCTTGCTATCCTGAACTTGGGGAGTCTGGTTCATCCTGAATTGCTGCAGACCAAAAATGATATAGCCATCTTTTTTCAAACTCCACACTGAAGGCCACTGGCCCAAGGTGCTTACCTTTCCGAGCATTTCTATTTCTACTGCAGAGGAATTTACTCACCTCTTCTGTTAACCTTGCATCTTGATGGTGCATGTCTTCACAGTCTTACTGTCACCCCAAGAAATTTGCCAGGCATATTTCTTTAAAAAAGTATTCCCTCCTTTAGGGAAATTCTACAGCAAATTTTAAAGATATTAACCTATCCCTTCAATACAAATCCATTTAGTACTTAACAAGAAGCATGGACCCTGACAGCTCGTTGTTGAACAGATAAAACTTTCCGTGAACATTTTCCGTGTCATTAAGTGTTCTTCCACAGAATCATTTTTAATGGCCATGGGGCATTTAAACATATGCATGCCCTGTAATTTATTTAACCGATCCTCGATTGTTGGGCAATTAGATTGGTTTTAAAAGCACTTGCCAATTTGATACGAGAAAAAAAATGCCATTTCAGTGTTGTTTTATTTATCTGAATGTCTTTTTCTTTACCAGTAAATATAAACACCTTTCTCATTGATTGGTCATTTACATTTTATTCCTTCAGCCCATCAGACAATCGTGTTGGCTCTGATTCCAACATACGTACTAAATGTCTCTACTTCTGTAGCTCTTCACTGCTATCACCCTAATCTGAACCACTATTTCACTGCTGAGTTCTCCTTCTAACTGGGTTACCTGCATCCACACTTGTCTTCCGGCAAGGGGTTCTCTTCTTCAAAGACAATTGGATCATGCACATCCTGCTTAATACAGTTGAATGACTCCTTATTCCACTTCCACACAGTCCAAGCTCCTGACATGGACCTTCAAGGTTCTAAGTGAGCTGGCCCCTACCTTACGCTCTCATCCGTGACCTCATCTTGTATTGCTCTGCCCCTTCATTCACTATCCTTCTGCTACACAGCTGTCTTTCTGTTAAAAAGAAAAGAACCTTCAACATTACTCCGGATTCATTGCCTTTATACTTTCTTTCCTTTGGATCTGGGTTTTGCACCCCACCCCCACTTACAGGTCTTCATGTGGCTGGCTTCATCTTGTCCTTTGCATCTCTGCTCCAGTATTGCCTTCTCACAGAGAGATTTCTCCAACCACCTAATGGAAATGAGCCTTTTCTACTTTGTGGGAGCTGGAGCAACATGGGCAAAGATGTTAAGACATGTACATTTTTTGTGTTTTTTTAGTTTGGTGAGCAAGAGAGGATGGAGGAATAATAAGTGATTGGACTGGAGAACTAGTTAGAGGCCAGATAATACAGGGACTCGGAGATCAGCTAACTAGCTTATACTTCATTCTTTAGGAGCCTAGGTTATAGTTTCATTCAACCATAATTTATTCATTTATTGATCGCTCGTTTAAAGCCCACTATCTACCAGCCCCTGATAGATACTAGGCATGTGGAATTGTCTTTGCCTTTAAGGGGTTTGCAGTTACAATTGGAGACCCGAGAGCACATGCAAGAATCCTGAGCTACGTGTTCCCCCAAACCCTGGTAGACAGTGATCCATTAAGGAGACATCTCCTAAATAAAACAGTTAAGATACATCAGATTCTTGTGACTGCAAGTCTCCTAACCTAAGGAGTTCTGCTATTCTCACATGCTAACAATTCCCCTAGCCATCTGTATCACATGCTGTAGATGGATATGATAAAGCCCTTGGCTAAAGACTTAGATAAAAATCCCACCTAAAGATTCTGTGGACACAGACTTCAAGTATTTCCACCCAAAGGCTTCTTCCACCTCCAACAGTGGTGGAAAGAGGTGAGGAATTAGTGAGGGGAGTTCTGTCAGGTTTCATCTTTCTTCCTCTGATAGGGGAAGAGGCCTTGCACATCAATGAGCAGGCTGTCTTATTGACTGTATATCTACTCTGGGTGTCCCGGCGATGGAAAGTGTCAGTTCCCATCTCTTTGATCCATCACTGCAGCATGTTTGAGAAGAGATACAGGGCCTCTTCACATTTCTTTCTCATCTCCTCTAATTATATTCAACAGAGAAAGACAAGTCTTATCTCCCCATAAGCAAGATGCTTTCACCGTTACAAAACTGTTTGCTTGCTCTTCTGGTTGGGGGGCAAAGCTCAGTTCTGTCATTTTTTGACCCATCAAGGTTAAGTAGAATGTTTTTCTTCTTTCTTCATTCCTTCTTTCCTTCCTTCCTTCCTTCCTTCCTTCCTTCCTTCCTTCCTCCTTCCTTCCTTCCTTCCTTCCTTTCTTTCTTTCGTTCTTTCTTTCTTTCCTCTTTCTTTCCTTTTTTCATTCTTTCTTTCTTCTAACCGTTAGTGGAGCAATACAGCTCGGAAAATCTATATGTAATGGCTCAGTATAGATTGGCTTCTGGCTACTGGCTACCTTGGATACCCTCCAAAGTTAATATTAATTAGGAACACTCATCTTTCTTATTGATTGCACTCTTTACTTAAGCATGTATTCTAGAGCAGGTGTTCTTAATGTTTTTTATGCCACAAACATCTTTGACAGTCTAGTAAAGCCTATGGAATCCTTCTGTAGCAGATTAAAGATGGCCACAATCTTTGATTTTTCTTCCAATAAAACCAGGGAAATATTTTGCCTTTCCTAGAAATTAGGCTGGCCTTACTGGTTCACATTAACCAAGAGAAAGGAGTGGAGGTGACGCTGCATGACATGTGAAGCAAGTCAGAAGCCTTGTTTCTTTTGCCTTGATCTCTTGGAACACTCTCCTCTTGAATACTACCTTTAGAGATGCTCCCTCTCAGAACTCAGCTATTATGATGTGAGAAGCCCATGTTACAAGGTGAGATTGATGGATAGACAACCCCATCTGAACTCCCAGCCATTTCAGATGTCTAGCACCGTTGAGCCTTTGGTGACTGCAACCCTAGCCAATGATTGAACTACAATGACATAAGAGATCACATATGACAACCACTTACCTGGACCCTTCTCAAATTCTTGATCCACAAAATCATGAGAAAATACAGTGGTTATTTTGAGTTGATAAATTTCAGGATGATTTGTTACCCAACAGAAGCTAACCAGAACACTTTCTAGGAATAATCTTTTTAAATGCATGAAATAAAACTTATAAAATTAAAAAGAAAATGAATTATATTAAAAGTTATAAAATACTTAAAATTTTGATTTTAAATATATACAGATGGCAAATAGGCACATGAAAAGATGCCAACATCACTAATCATCAGGGAAATGCAAATCAAAACCACAATAAGATATCACCTCATACCTGTCGGAATAACTATTATCAAAAAAAAAAAAAAGAAAGAAACAATGTCTTGGCAAAGATGTGGAAAAACAGGAACCTTTGTGCACTGTTGGGGGGGACTGTAAATTGGTGCAGCCACTATGGAAAACAGTATGGAGGTGACTCAAAAAATGGAAAATAGAACTACCATACAATTCAGCAATTCCACTTATGATATTTTTTCAAAGAAAATGAAAACATTAATATGAAAATATATATGCACCTCTATGTTCATTACAGAGTTATTTACAATAACCAAGATATGGGAGCAGCCCAAGTGTCCACTGATAGATGAGTACATAAAGAAAATGAGTTGCCTGCGTACACACACACACACACACACACACACACACAATGGGATATTAGTCATAAAAAGGAATGAAATCTTGCCATTTGTGACAACATGGATGGACCTTGAGGGTATTATGCTAATTGAAATAAGGCAGAGATAAACAAGTACCATATGGTCTCACTTATGTGTGGAATCTAAAAAACAAAATAAACAAACAGCTAAAACAAATCCATACCAGACATATAGATACAGAGAACAGACTAGAAGTTTCCAGAGTGATGTTGGGTGGGGGGCTTGAAATGGATGGGGAGATCAGGAGGTACAGACTTCTAATTATGAAGTGAGTAGGTCTTAAGGATATAACTAACAGCATGGGGAATACAGTCAATGGTATTGTATTAACTTTGCATTGTGATGGATGATAACTAGACTTATAGTGGTGATCATTTCATAATGTACATAGCCATCGAATCACTGTGTTGTACACTTCAATAAACTAATATAAGCTGTATTAGTTTACTGAACTGAATTATACTTTAATAAAATAAAATAAAGCAAGATAAAAAATGATTTTAACTCATTAAACTTTATTATTAACTCATTAAATAAGAGGCGCTATTAATGGATCTATGGCTACTATAATTTTGAATTCGTGATGAGCAAAAAAAAAAATGGGAGTATAAAATATCTGCTAAAATCTTAATCAAATATAAAAATACCTAATTTCTTATGGTGACATGTTTACAGGTATTACTAAATCCAGTGTTGTTTGTAGTCAAATTGAAGGACTTACTAAATTTCCATTAGATATTATTAAAAATAAAGAAATATTTCTGGTCTCTTTGGCCGGATTCAGAAATCCTGCTCCAGATTTTCCTCCTTCAGGTATTTTGCTTTTATGTTCTTATATTCACCTGGAATCAACTTCCTCCTCTGAATATTCTAAGTAAATCCATCATTGACTTTACTCAGACATTGTCTCCTCAACCAAGTCTTTGCTAACTCCATACCACCTCCAGTTCTAACACTCCCTCTAAGCTCTCAAATGACTTTTGGTCATTTATGGCTATTTATTTATAAGCTATATATTCCCTAATAGCTAAATTTCTTAAGGAAAGGATAAATGTTTTGTGAGTATGTGTCTCAAAAACTAGCAAATTCTATCTCTCAGAAACTAGCAAAAAAAAAAAAAATAGTGTACTTAATAAGTTCACAGTAAAGTTATACCAGATTGATTAGTGACTCCTAAAACTGGCTGATCATCAGTGTTACCAACGGGATTTTTAATAAGTATAGATTTCCATGTTCCAACCCAATCTATTGAACTGCAGGGCACAGGAATTAGTATTATAGTAAGCAAAACCCCTCTCCCGCAAATAATTTTCATGTCTGCAGCCTGACACTGGCCTGACTTTTAAAACCACTGGGAAAAATAATTTAAAAAAATAATGTTAATAATAATAATAATAAATAGATCAAGTAAGGCCCTTTTATCTGAACATTAAGCATCCTTCAAGATCTGTACTCATCTGATCTCTCCTACTTTATCCACACCAGCAGCTGCCTGGACATATCTTAGGCAAAGTTTTGGCCATCTGTTTGATGATTTAATGTAGATTATTAGTATTACTTCCCAGTTTACAGTGATTTTTCTCATGTGTGAAAATCAGAGGCATCAGCTGTCATGTCTATGTTAGGTGACCCTGCTCCTCTGGCCACAGATAATTAGTCCAGTTACCTGAGCCAAGTAGACCAGTCGGAGGCATTCCCTAGGAGAATCTGACTTGGAAATAAAGGAAGAGAGCCAGTCCTTTTCTGGTAGTGAGACAAGGAATGTGAGGCTTGGAAGCTGCTGCTAGCCGTGTTTCCTGCTGAGTAGTGGAAGGGATATGCAGAGAAGGTATAAAGAAGATACACAGAGAAAACAGACCAAACATTCTGGTGGTGACTTGGTTCCTGATTCTAATCGTTCCCGAGGTCATCAGCACTCTACACTTTCCCTAATCATATGGCATGTCCTTTGTCATTCCGCTAAATTCCCCTTTCTACTGAAGCACATTCACATGGGTTCTGTCTCTGGCGACCCAGAATATTCTGATAACTAAAATCTTCCTTTTTCCCACACTTCAATTCAAAGTGATAATCCCTTAAAATACCCTTCTCTCTTCTCCCTTGCCTACTGGTCCAGTCTGTTCTAACAGCTTCGGCCTACACTGAAATCTAGTCTGCCTGACCTTTCCTAGCACTGATCATCTGTACCCCTACAAACTGGCACATGTAGTATCCTGTTCTGTATCTTGCATTGACTAATTATTGTCTCAAATTCAGCTAATGATATTTTTTAGGTGTTACTTAACTGTACCATTTTATACCTAGAAAGAACATTAGAGATTTCTTTTTTTATATGTATTTTTTTTTAATTTTTATTTATTTATTATTTATGGCTGCATTGGGTCTTCGTTGCTGTGTGCGGGCTTTCTCTAGTTGCGGCGAGTGGGAGCTACTCTTCGTTGCTGTGCACAGGCTTCTCATTGTGGTGGCTTCTCTTGTTGCGGAGCATGGGCTCTAGGCGCTCAGGCTTCAGTGGTTGTGGCTCGGAGGTTCTAGAGTGCAGGCTCAGTAGTTGTGGAACACGGGCTTAGTTGCTCCGCGGCATCTTTCCAGACCACGGCTCGAACCCGTGTCCCCTGCATTGGCAGGCAGATTCTTAACCACTGCACCACAGTGCGCAACCACTGAAGTCCAAGAACATTAGAGATTTCTAATCCAACCCCCTCATTTGTGCAGAAGGAGAAAATGACACTAAGTGAGAAGTGACTTCCCAAAAGTCATATAGCATTTCCCCAGATAAGTTCTGCTTGGGCATGACAATGCTGACAAATTAAAAGGTGCTCATGCTGAAAGCTGGTTACAAACAGGTGCATCTTCTATATCTTTTAACAAATTATGTTGCATATAAACATAGCTAAGTTTCTGAGAAATCCTGCAGAAAAAGAAAAGTTGTTTAAATGGTTTCAACCCCATTCTCTGGAAATTTAAGGGTAGACATTTCACCAAACACCTGTTGGTTTTCTGTTGAACTAGTGTTCCTTGGAATATGCTTTTTATTTCACATTGTAGTATAGCTGATTGACAATGTTGTGACAGTTTCAGGTGCACAGCAAAGCGACTCAGCCATACATATACATGTATCCATTCTCCGCCAGACTCCCCTCCCATCCAGGATGCCACATAACACTGAGCAGAGTTCCCTGTGCTATATAGTACATGCTTGTGGGTTATACTTTTTAAATATAGCAGTGTGTACATGTCAATCCCAAACTCCCTAACTATCCCTTCCCTCCACCCTTCCCCCCAAGTAACCATAAGTTCATTCTCTAGGTCTGTGAGTATATTTCTGTTTTGTAAATATGTTCATTTATATCATTTCCTTTTAGATTCCCCATATGAGATATCATACGATATTTCTCTCTCTCTGTCTGACTTACTTCACTCAGTATGACAACTCTGAGTCCATCCATGCTGTTGCAAATGGCCTTATTTCATTCTTTTATATGGCTGAGTAATATTCCATTGTACATATGTACCACATCTTTATCCACTCCTCTGTCGATGGACATTTGCTTTGGTAAACTTTTTTTTGTCTCCTTGTCCCAAACCTAACAACACCTCAAGGAGAAATCTGATCATTCTTTCCTGCCACAATTAGATAAGTAAAACTACAACCTTTCTCCATTTTTTCTTAATTCAGAAGATTTTAACTATTTCTCCTTCTAGTTTTAACTTTCTACTCTCCCCCCCTCAAGAAAAGCATATTCTGATATCTATCTGTAATTAAAATATAGTCACTCCAAATCCATGATCTAATTCTGGGGGAACAGTCTATCTTTCCATCTCTGTTCTAGCAGTGGGAAGGAGACAAACCTTGGATTCTGGACTAGAGTCTTGGCTGACAGCTTAGTGAGGGTAGAAAGCATGTACATAATCTTAAAGGTGAAAGGGATCTTAGAAATGACATAGTTAAACATCTCTATCTTGCAGAAGCAGAGATTGAGTTCCAGGATATTGAGGTGACTTCTCCAAGGTCATACAGAGATTTTTGCTTAGCGGCAAGATTCTAAGCTGGGCCTTTAGCTTCCCATTCCTGCGTCCTTTCAACTAAATTCCATCACATTCACAGTTTGTTCAAGGGCTGCGGGTAGACTATCTGGGCTCTTCCACTTCTTTTTCCTCTTCCCCATTCCTTTCTTCTCTTCTCCTCCTTCTCCCCCTTTTCCCCTTCTCCTTTCTTTTCCTCCTCTACCTCTTCCTCCTCTTCTTCCCCATCCTTCTTCATCCCTTTCTCTCTTTCTCCTCCTTCTTTTGTTGCTTTTATGTGACAACAATCCCCGTTAAACATTGAACAAAATTAAGATTTCTCCATTACTCTGAAAATCTTCATGCACTTAAAAAGCAACTGAGTTCTGGTTCTTAGATATTTTCTGCTTCCAAGACCTCTCTGAGAGCATATGAGTGCAATAGGCCTGCTAGCCAGGAAGCGCACTTCTATGAACATACCAGCAGGGCTCAGTACACACTTCTAGGGGTTCATTTAGGGCATCCATGTGGTATACACAAGTGCCTCCTTTCTCCTGCATACTAACTACTCAAGAATCTTGTCAACATGAACATATTGTAATTCAGTAGACCAGAGGTGGGGTTTGAGAAGCTACATCACTAGGAAACCACTGATGGTATCAAAATCCACAGGCTACACTCTGAGCTGTTAGAGTGTAGACCAAAATCACCATTTGCCATTGGTTCAGCCTCTGGTCTATATAAAATAATCATGTATATTAACTGTCTCTCAAAATATTAAGAATTATTAATAGTTACAACAATGTTATAAGGTAATAAGATGGAATGTACATAACTTAAAATAAATTAAATCCACCTACCTTGTCATCTCCACCCAAAAAGGAGTATGAAGATAAGAGTAATCCAAGTAATTACTAAAACGGTAAATCTAGTAAGGTGTAGATCTAGATCTTCAGATTCTCAAGTAATGTCCTTTCAATTATATTACATAGTCACATGGTTAGAAAGTCTCTCTCTCTCTCTTGCTTTCTCTCTCAAACACACGCATACACACACATAGTACACACCACACACATGTGCATGCATATATATATATATATATATATATAGAAAAAAAATGTCCAAAGCATTGATAAAAGCTTTGCAATGATAAGGAAATAAAAAGACAAATTCTTTAATACTAATTTTTAAAAATAATTTTTTGTTTACACTGATTGAAGTTGATACTCTGGATTTGTAGGAACATGATTCTGCCACAGATTTGGTATATTTTCTTTGACAAATTACTTGACATCACAGAGCTCCAGATTCTATTTTTGTTAAATAATTACTTATAGAGACAGAAAATTTAGAATTTTTTCCAGAATGCCTGTGTATCTTGGAATCATGGATGACATGGGTACAAACTGGAAAACACAATCACTCTCATCATTCTTCAGATCCTTGGTGATTCCCTCTGCTTCCTCCTTCCCTTCTGTTTTTTGTTTTTTTTTTTTTTTAATCTCTGGGCTTGTGGGAAGATGGGATTTGAGCCTCTACAATGTGCCTGTTCTTACTTGTGGAGCCAGGAAGTCACATCACATAAAGCAGATAGATAGAAACAGAAGGGGATACAATTAAAGGTCTGTGGAATTCCATACATTGCCACTCCTCCTTGCAATCGGGTTAATCTCCAGTCTGGGATGGGAAAACACCATCCCAATCTTTAAAAAGGAGAACTTTGGAGGAGCTTCAAGATGGTGGAAGAGTAAGACGCGATGACCTTCCTCCCCACAAATACATCAGAAATACATCTCCATGTGGAACAGCTCCTACAGAACACCTACTGAACGCTGGCAGAAGACCTCAGACCTGCCAAAAGGCAAGAAACTCCCTACGTACCTGGGTAGGGCAAAAGAAAACACAGAGGCAAAAGAATAGGGACGGGACCTGCACCAGTGGGAGGGAGCTGTGAAGGAGGAAAGGTTTCCACACACTAGGAAGCCCCTTCGCGGGTGGAGACTGCGGGTGGCGGGGGGGGGGGAAGCTTCGGAGCCGTGGAGGAGAGCACAGCAACAGGGGTGCGGAGGGCAAAGCAGAGAGATGCCCACACAGAGGATCGGTGCCGACCAGCACTCACCAGCCCGAAAGACTTGTCTGCTCACCCGCCGGGGTGAGCGGGGGCTGGGAGCTGAGGCTCCGGCTTCGGTTGGAGCGCAGGGAGAGGACTGGGGCTGGCTGCGTGAACACAGCCTGAAGAGGGCTAGTGCACCACAGCTAGCCGGGAGGGAGTCCAGGAAAAAGTCTGGACCTGCCGAAGAGGCAAGAGGCCATTGTTTCGGGGTGCGCAAGGAGAGGGGTTCAGAGTACCACCTAAATGAGCTCCAGAGACGGGCGCGAGCCGTGGCTATCAGCACAGACCCCAGAGACGGGCATGAGACGCTAAGGCTGCTGCTGCCGCCACCAAGAAGCCTGTGTGCAAGCACAGGTCACTATCCACACCTCCCCTCCCGGGAGCCGGTGCAGCCCGCCACTGCCAGGGTCCCGTGATCCAGGGACAACTCCCCCGGGAGAACGCACGGCGCGCCTCAGGCTGGTGCAATGTCACGCCGGCCTCTGCTGCCGCAGGCTCGCCCCGCACTCCGTGCCCCTCCCTCCCCCCGGCCTGAGTGAGCCACAGCCCCCGAATCAGCGGCTCCTGTAACCCCGTCCTGTCTGAGCGAAGAACAGACGCCCTCAGGCAACCTACACGCAGAGGTGGGACCAAATGCAAAGCTGAGCCCCGGGAGCTGTGCGAACAAAGAAGAGAAAGGGAAATCTCTCCCAGCAGCCTCAGGAGCAGCGGATTAAATCTCCACAGTCAACTTGATGTACCCTGCATTTGTGGAATACCTGAATAGACAATGAATCATCCCAAACTGAGGAGGTGACTTTGGGAGCAACGATATATATATTTTTTCCCTTTTTCTCTTTTTGTGAGTGTGTATGCATATGCTTCTGTGTGTGATTTTGTCTGTATAGCTTTGCTTTTACCATTTGTCCTAGGGTTCTATCGGGTTTTGGGGGGTTTTTTTGTTTGTTTTTTTAACTATAGTTTTCGGCGCTTGTAATTGGTGGATTTGATTTTTGGTTTGGTTGTTCTTTCTTTCTTTCTGTCTTTTTAATTACTTAAAATCTGTTTCAACAATTATTTTTTTATTTATTTTAATAACTTTTATTTTATTTTATTTATTTATTTATTTCCTCTTTCTTTCTTTCTCCTTTTCATTATGAGCCATGTGGATGACAGGCTTTTGGTGCTCCAGCCAGGCGTCAGGTCTGTGCCTCTGAGGTGGGAGACCAAGTTCAGGACATTGGTCCAACAGAGACCTCCCAGCTCCATATATTATCAAATGGCAAAAATCTCCCAGAGATCTCCATCTCAACTGCAAGACCCAGCTCCACTCAACGACCAGCAAGCTACAGTGTTGGACACCCTATGCCAAACAACTAGCAAGGCAGGAACACAACCCCACCCATTAGCAGAGAGGCTGCCTAAAATCATAATAAGGTCACAGACACCCCCAAACACACCACCAGACGTGGACCTGCCCACCAGAAAGACAAGATCCAGCCTCATCCACCAGAACACAGGCACCAGTCCCTTCCACCAGGAAGCCTACACAACCCACTGAACCAACCTTAGCCACTGGGGGCAGACACCAAAAACAATGGGAACAATGAACCTGCAGCCTGGGAAAAGGAGACCCCAAACATAGTAAGATAAGCAAAATGAGAAGACAGAAAAACACAGCAGATGAAGGAGCAAGGCAAAAACCCACCAGACCCAACAAATGAACAGGAAATAGGCAGTCTACCTGAAAAAGAATTCAGAATAATGATAGTGAAGATGATCCAAAATCTTGGAAATAGAATGGAGAAAATAAAAGAAACGTTTAACAAGGACCTAGAAGAACTAAAGAGCAAACAAGCAATGATGAACAACACAATAAATGGAATTAAAAATTCTCTAGAAGGGATCAAGAGCAGAATAACTGAGGCAGAAGAACAGATAAGTGACCTGGAAGATAAAATAGTGGAAATAACTACCACAGAGCAGAATAAAGAAAAAAGAATGAAAAGAATTGAGGACACACTCAGAGACCTCTGGGACAACATAAAACACACCAACATTCGAATTACAGGGGTCCCAGAATAAGAAGAGAAAAAGAAAGGGACTGAGGAAATATTTGAAAAGATTATAGTTGAAAACTTCCCTAATATGGGAAAGGAAATAGTTAATCAAGTCCAGGAAGCACAGAGAATCCCACACAGGATAAATCCAAGGGGAAATACGCCAAGACACATGTTAATCAAACTATCAAAAATTAAACGCAAAATATTAAAAGCAGCAAGGGAAAAATAACATCCAAGGGAATCCCCATAAGGTTAACAGCTGATCTTTCAGCAGAAACTCTGCAAGCCAGAAGGGTGTGGCAGGACATATTTAAAGTGATGAAAGGGAAAAACCTGCAACCAAGATTACTCTACCCAGCAAGGGTCTCATTCAAATTTGACAGAGAAATTAAAACCTTTACAGACAAGCAAAAGCTGAGAGAATTCAGCACCACCAAACCAGCTTTACAACAAATGCTAAAGGAACTTCTCTAGGCAGGAAATACAAGAGAAGGAAAAGACCTACAATAACAAACCCAAAACAATTAAGAAAATGGGAATAGGAACATATGTATCGATAATTACCTTAAATGTAAATGGATTAAATACTCCAACCAAAAGACATAGAATGGCTGAATGGATACAAAGACAAGACCCGTATATATGCTGTGTACTAGAGACCCACTTCAGACCTAGGGACACATACAGACTGAAAGTGAGGGGATGGAAAAAGATATTCCATACAAATGGAAATCAAAAGAAAGCTGGAGTAGCAATTCTCATATCAGACAAAATAGACCTTAAAACAAAGACTATTACAAGAGACAAAGAAGGACACTACATAATGATCAAGGGATCAATCCAAGAAGATATAACATTTTTAAATATTTATGCACCCAACATAGGAGCACCTCAATACATAAGGCAAATACTAACAGCCATAAAAGAGGAAATTGACAGTAACACAATCATAGTAACACGTATATATGGAATCTAAAAAAACACATATATATGGAATCTAAAAAAAAAAAAAAAAATTGTCATGAAGATGACCCAGGCAAGATGGAAATAAAGATGCAGACCTACTAAAGAATGGACTTGAGGACATGGGGAGGGGGAAGGATAAGCTGGGACAAAGTGAGAGAGCGGCAGATTATATATGGACAGATATACACTACCAAATTTAAAATAAATAGCTAGTGGGAGGCAGCCGCATAGCACAGGGAGATCAGCTCAGTGCTTTGTGACCTGATAGGTCACAAAGGGAGGTCACAATAGGGAGGGTGGGAGGGAGGGAGACGCAAGAGGGAAGAGATATGGGGATATATGTATATGTATAACTGATTCACTTTGTTATAAAGCAGAAACCAGCACACCATTGTAAAGCAATTATACTGCAGTAAAAATATTAGAAAAGAATAAAAGGACAACTTTTCTTCTTCTAGAAACTTATCAATTTGGCTAGATTCATAAGAGTGGTCATAGAACTTAACAATTTGAGAAGGATATTGATAACTTTAGAAACACCTAGAGAAGTTTTATCTTGCTTGGTGTATAAATCATTAAGGTGAATAAAATTGCAATAAAGAAAAAATGCACCTTATCATATCAATATCCATAAGAACATCATTCTTCTATTGTCTTTAAAGTATGATCCTTATAGATACTGATAACCAATACATATTGGCCACTTACCCTGGGCAGTTCACTGGGATTAAAAGTATAATTCATTTGGCATTATCTCATGTAGTGTTCCATGTTAGCCCCATATGACCAGTACTAGTATGACTACCATTTTTAGACCAGGAAATTGAGAATTAGAGAGGATAAGTAAGAGCTAATGAATGGTAAAGAAAACCAATTTAATTTTTTTATTTTCTTTTTTTAAAATTAATTTTAATGAAGTATAGTTGATTTACAATGTGTTAATTTCTGCTATGCAACAAAGTGATTCATTAATACATATATATACATTCTTTTTCATGTTCTTTTCCATAATGGTTTATTACAGGATATTGAATATAGTTCCCTGTGCTATACATTAGGACTCTGTTGTTTATCCATTCTATATATAATAGTTTGCATCTGCTAATCCCCAACTCCCAGTCCATCTCTCCCCCACCCACCCTTGGCAACCAGAAGTCTGTTCTCTATGTCTGTGAATCTGAAGAAAACCAATTTAAGCTGTAAGGCTTCAAATACTGTGCATGTAACCTTGCATATTCTGCTTCAGTTGTTCTCAATCGTATAGCTCGTGTTAGAGTGCATACATAAAGGTATGCATTCAGTTATTTCATAATTCAGTTGATACGTACTTTGGCTCAGTCTAACTTTCTGTTTGTGGCATATAGAAATGTTTTACCAGAATGATCTTCATGAGCACTTAGTTAAGACTCAAGAAATTCAACCCAGGTGTGGTAGGTTGTTTGCAAAAAGACTAATTTTTTCTTACCCACTTCCTTGCCACCTTGCCGCGTGATTTTGCAGCTTTTCCCATCAAGAAGTGGAGTCTATTTGCACTCCCCTTGAATTTGAGCTGGCTTTGTGACTTTATGTGGACAATTAATGTATCAGAAATTATGTTGTACCAGTTCTGAGGCTAAGCATCAAGAGACCTTGCACACTTCCACTTTCCTTTAGTCCTGTGCCTCTGCCCCATGAACAACCTGGGCTAGCCTGCAGGATAAGAGTCATGTGGCCCCCTCACCCTTGTAGCACAAGCCAACAGTCAGTCACTTTCAAATGTGAACATGAGGCCTTAGGCCAGTGCCTGTCTACCCAAGCTGCGGTTGACCACAGAGACATGAGTAAACCCAACTGAAACCAGTCAAGCTTAACTAGATCAACAGAACCGCCTAATTAATCCATAGACTCATGAGCAGTATTAAATGGTTGTAGCTTGTTTTCAGCCATCAGTTTTCTTAGAATGGCTTTTTGTGCAATAATACATAAGTTAGCTATAAAGAGCAATAGGAAAAACATTTTTTTATGCTGCCTATTTCATTTTTGCATCATTCATTCATTCAACAATCATATGATAAATGCCTACTCTGAGTCTGCATCTGTAATGGACCAAGCAAGAGGTAATAATTTGGGACTTTAAATATGATCTATTATAATAAGGCATCTGTTTACTTTAGAATCAGCTAGAGAAAGCGGGGCACAGTGGTGTTTTCTTTAGCATAAAGCACCTTTGTCATCTGGCATTAAAAGACTTGCTGACTTTATCAAGTCGTGGCTGTTCTGACCAAAACCCTGCTCACCCATTCAATACCTGTGTTTCTTCATCATTGGTCCAGCTGTAATTTGGTTTATTTTGCTGCATCTCTTGCACATTTCCTAGTGCCTGTTTCTGTCCTCTTAGGCTTTGATCAATACAGAGACCTTTTTTTCTTTTTTTTTTTTGTTTTTTTTTTTTTTTTTGCTGTACGCGGGCCTCACTATTGTGGCCTCTGCCGTTGCGGAGCACAGGCTCCGGACGCGCAGGCTCAGCGGCCATGGCTCACGGGCACAGCCGCTCCGCGGCATGCGGGATCTTCCCGGACCGGGGCACGAACCCGTGTCCCCTACATCGGCAGGCAAACTCTCAACCACTGCGCCACCAGGGAAGCCCCCTTTTTTTCTTTTTTTACTTCTCTTCCATTTGACCTACTTTATTTTGTCTTAGTCCTTAATTCAGAATCTCCCTGCAGACTGTCTTATCACTACTTAAATGCCTCAGTTTACCCATAGACAAAGTTCTCACATGATGAATGACATCCACCTCTCACTGCCTGCCGGAATACTTTCCTTGTAGTGTCTTTGAAACATAAAACACTAAAAATGGCGATGGCGAAGAACTTGGCAGATATAGAAGAGCTATAAATATACATGCTAACTTATAAATCAATACCAATAATAAATTGCATTCAAGTGCTATTTAATTCTTTGTGATCATCAATCAAGATATAAAAAGTTCATCCTCAACACCCTCTCTGTTGTTACTCTCTCAGCACCTCCCAATCGTTGTCTGCACGATTAGTCATCATGCTGTTTACCGTCTCCCTGATGGACTGCTTCAGCTTGCTTCATCTCACCCTGGAAGCAGCTTACTATGGAATATCATTTTGAGGGTGGTGAACAGGAGAGGTTGCTTTTCCTCTTAAAACCAGTTAGAAAATTTGTAGATCAAAACTTGTGCTAGGGATGTACAAACCCAGTGTGTCTTCCTGTTTCCTGACCATTAATCCTCCACTCACCAGGGAGCCTGTGGTTAGTTCTGGTGGGAGTTGAGCAGGAAGCAGACCACCCACTAAAGCCTACCCTACGCCCTTCCTTTCCACTCTCACTCCAGTGCCCATTTTCTCCCCAACACCACTTCCTTGGTTCATCGTTAGACTCCGCAACCTCCGGGCCTCTTCTGAAAAGTGATGATCTACTAAAAATACAGCCCTGTGGCAGCACGTTTGACTTCTATTTCTGTTATTTTTTAACACCAGTTTCAGATGAACAAAGCAGTGAAACAAAGGGAGAGAGAAAGTGCTGTGAATGTGAAGATGGAACATTGTCATATACTTTGTTCATTTTAATTATACACAGTCATCATTTAACAGGAGCCCAAGGATATTGTTAAAGAAAAGCTTTCACAGATCTCCCTTCTTTTGATATTTCCCATTTAAAGCCTCTTCCAGTGACCCTGAACATAAATATCTTTTTTTTATAATCCTGAAAACCCCTACATCTCTGTATAGCCCATGAAACAGGCTGCTTTTATGTGTGGGGAAGGATGGACATAATTGGACTGTTCTGCTAATGAGACCTACTTCCATCACTCCACTGACTGTCTCATGGCATTTAAGATGGGCCTCTTAAAACTGAGTTATGGAAGTGAGGGTGGGACAGGAGGAGGGCTATGTGGAGGACTCCCACGTACACTCAGAGTTCTCAGTCTTAAGTAGATAAACAAAGCTAGAACACATATGTGAAGAGAAAAAACAAAAGCCTTGCTTGTGTGAAAAACGAAAATCTAGATTTTTCTACTCCTCACCCACATGCGTGATATTTAGCAACTACTATTTTAAAATCTGTCTTGTGATAATGCATAAATGGTTCTTTTTCTTTGGTCATATTAGGTACCATTTATTTAATGTGTATTTTATGTCAAATATACTGATAAAATCACGTATTGAATAGCTTATTTAATCTGCTTAAAAGAATTATGAGGTGGTGCTATTTTCCCCTGCTTTATACATAAAAAATACTGAGGCTTGCATTGGTTCAATAATACAGTAAAGGTCATACAACTAGTACATGGATGAGTCCAGATTTGAACCTAGGATGCCTCAGTTGAAAGCCTGAGCCCTTAGCCACATCATGCCCACCTGAGGACCTGAACATAGGAAGGCTGAGTCAATTTCACAATTCATTCATTTAATGAACATTTACATAACTTCTAATATATGAACAGTCCAATGCTAGACAGTAAGGATGCTTAACAGGTGAAGCAGTCACAATATCCCTTGAAATTGTTGACAGTCTAGAGTTGGAGAAACATTTACACAAAGTTTCTTCTTATGGTAAAATATGTTAATAATTGTTAGGATTATGTTACTCAGAAGAGGGAGTTACAGGAGCCAAGGATGGCTTCAGGGTGGAATTCTACAATATCACAGTCTGTGTCTTTACACTTTTCACTACATCCCTAGTACTTGTACACCGTATACATTGGTGCCTCATATGTAGTTGGTGTTCAATAAACATTAGTTCAATGAATGAAGGGATAAATGATGGAATGAACATGTGACTGAGTGAGTACATAAATATAATTTTCAAGTGGAAACCTGAAAGAAGCTTAGATAATTGTCCTGTGGACAAGAGAGAGATGAAGCTTCCAAAATCAAGGAATTGAGAAACAGTACGGCTAGTTTAGAGAAAAGAAATAATTAAGAGATCTAGGGGCTTCCCTGGTGGCGCAGTGGTTAAGAATCCACCTGCCAATGCAGGGGACACGGGTTCGAGCCCTGGTCTGGGAAGATCCCACATGCCGCGGAGCAACAATGCCCATGCGCCACAACTACTGAGCCTGCACTTTAGAGCCCGCAAGCCACAACTACTGAAGCCCGCACGCCTAGAGCCCGTGCTCCACAACAAGAGAAGCCACCGCAATGAGAAGCCCATGCACCACAACGAAGAGTAGCCCCTGCTCGCCGCAACTAGAGAAAGCCCATGTGCAGCAACAAAGACCCAATGCAGCCAAAAATAAAAATAAATAAAACAAATTTTAAAAAAAGAGAGAGAGATCTAAATGCCCTGCTAGGAAAATTGAACTGTTAATCTCTAGAAAATTAATTGGAAGCCACTGAATATTTTTAACCAGTGAGGAGAAATGATCAGATAGGCATTTTTGAAAGATCACTATGGCAATAGAGAATGTATGGAAGGGAAGGTAAAGAGATGATAGCAAGTCGGTCAGTCTCTGTAAAATTTTAGATGAATTGCCTTTCATTAAATTGAACTGATAGGAAACAAAGTGTAGAAAAACACTGTTTTGAGGACATATAGTCTAATGTCCCAATAAACTCTTTTTTTCTAGTACTTAATTGTACCACCTAGACTAACTAAAGCAGCTTGTTGTGTGGATCAGTTATTTCCATAAATGTAGTGCTGTGATCTTGGCTGTGTCAATTAGGCTCATTTTTCTTCTGATCTGTAAAATGGGTATAATGATCTCAACATGGCACAGTAGTGAGCATTAAAGTGCAACTTACGAAAGTACTTGATAACCTCTGGAGTGATGATTTTAGTTATTGTCATCATGATTACTATAATTAATACAGATGCCAGTATGGGTAATAAAGTTGGGGGATCTCTAACACTAGCACTGGTATCCCAGATTTCTGTGTTGGCAGTCTACCACAAAATAGAGGTCATCATCTTCAAGTCTGAAAGAAAAGAGCCAAGATTGATTTGTTACCCTTGAGGCTGAACAGTGTTCAGCACAGAGTGAATGCCAAATACTTTACTCAGGTCCTTGATATCCGAAATCACCTCTCTTCTTGTCCAAAGAATGCCTCAACCTTACAGCTTGACTTTGCCCCACTCCCAATTTCCACCCTGCCATTCTCCCACACACATGAACAAAGATGTAGGAACTCTTTGAAGAATCCTTTTCATGTTGGATAAATGTCAAAATAGGGACCTAATTAAAAAGCAGTTAACTATATGTTTTTAAACTATGTGTTTATGTATATATACCCACATATATATGCCAAAGAATAAGCTAAGAGAAAATTCATTGCTACACATTGTTGGCTGAGTTTCGCGTCAGATTTCATTTATCTCTGATAATTTCTTCATCTGAAGTGAAAGAATTTATTTATTTCTGTCCATTCTCTGGCACAGCCTACTGAATTCCATCATCCACCCGGTCACAGATTGATTAGGTTATATCAAGCCACTGCAATTAATTTATGTGGGCCTTTATATTTTACCTCTCAGTCCCTGGTGACACATAAAGATACATCAGCCCTTTCACATCCTCACTGGCACTTGCGTTCTCCCTGGCTCTCTTTTGGTTGCAAGAATGATTGTATCTGTTCATAAGCCTACAAAATGGATATTTGATTTGATTTAGATGGAGACTCACTGAGCTAATTTATTTATGATTAACTGAGTTTTGTACTTTTTGTGGTTCTGAAACACCATAATCCAGTTTTTCAGTGAACAGAGTCTCCAGCCACATCAGCAGGTCATTTTTGGTAAGGAAGGTAATGGAAAGTTTGCTCCAGGCATACTTGTATGCCTACTCTGCACACAACAGTACCAGGGATAGAAATATGAGAAAGATATGGGCTTTTTCATTAAAAAGCTCTCCATTCTATGGACTTCCCTGGTGGTGCAGTATTTAAGAATCCGCCTGCCAATGTGGGGGACGTGGGTTCGATCCCTGGTCCGGTAAGATCCCACATGCTGCAGAGCAACTAAGCCCATGTGCCATAACTACTGAGCCTGCCCTCTAGAGCCCACAAGCCACAACTACTGAAGCCCACGCACCTAGAGCCCAAGAGAAGCTACCACAATGAGAAGCCCATGCACCGCAACAAAGAGTAGCCCCCGCTCGCTGCAACTAGAGAAAGCCCACGTGCAGCGATGAAGACACAACGCAGCAAAAAATGAATACTAATTAATTAATTTTTTTTAAAAAAGCTCTCCATTCTAAAGGGAAGACTGCAGTGTGGAAGGTTATGTATACAACAATAGTACGAATAAGGATTCACAGAGAAGAAATTCATTCATTCATTCATTTGTTCATTCACCACATATTTCATGAGTGCTAACTATGTGTCAAACAAAATGATGTTTTGCCCAGATGTGGGACCAGGAAAGATTTTGAAGACAGAAGCGCAACTGAGCAGTGTTTTAAAGGGTGAAGAGAACTTTACTAGTTGGACTCTGGTAGATAATTGGTGAAGATGTCTGCAGTTGTTCCTTTCTTTGTATCTGAGACTCTGAAATTAATTCTGTATCTCTTCTCGTGAAGAAGTAAAGTCTACATTTTTTCCTACCTTGCTCTTCCCTCCATGGATCTGGGATGGCCACCAGATCTTGCTTTGGCCAAGTGACTACAGAAGAAGTAATGTTGTATCAGTTCTAAGTTTCAACCTCAAGAGGACTTGCATGCTTCCACTCTCTCTTTGGAATCCTAAGACAACCGTACAAACAAGTGTAGGCTTGTCTGCTGGATGACAAAAGCCATGTGGCTCAACCACTCCCGATAATAGCCACCCACCTCCAGAAGCAGAGAGACTAGCTGCAGAACTGCATCAATGATCCCAGCCGAGACCAGAAGAGCCATCCAGGTGAGCTCATTCCAAATTTCTACACAGAATCCTGAAGCAAATAAATGAGTGCTGTTTCAAGCTGCGAAATATTGGAAGGGGTAGTTATGTGGCAAAAACTTAGTAACTAAACATCACCTTCTAGAGGGTAGAAATAACATATGCAAGAGCACTGAGGCAAGAATCATCAACAGAGCTTCAAGGATCTATGAGAGGTTCAATGTCCTCATTAGCGCCGTTCAAGCTACAAATGCTGGGAGTCCATTTTAAGCCAGTTTGAGCCAATAAAGGAAATTTATTGGTTCTCATAGCTGGGAATTGCAAGGGGGTGGATCCAGCTTAAAATAATTGGATATAGGTGTCTAAGTGATGCCATCAAGGCCTTGTTTTACACTCCATGCTGTTTTCATCTTGTCAACTAAATGATTATTAGATTCTCTTTTTTTTAAAATCTTTATTGGAGTATAATTGCTTTACAATGGTGTGTTAATTTCTGCTTTACAACAAAGTGAATCAGTTACATATATACATATGGTCCCATATCTCTTGCCTCTTGCGTCTCCCTCCCTCCCACCCTCCCTATCCTACCCCTCCAGGCGGTCACAAAGCACCGAGCTGATCTCCCTGTGCTATGCGGCTGCTTCCCACTAGCTATCTACCTTACGTTTGGTAGTGTATATATGTCCATGCCTCTCTCTCGCTTTGTCACAGCTTACCGTTCCCCCTCCCCATATCCTCAAGTCCATTCTCTAGTAGGTCTGTGTCTTTATTCCTGTTTTACCCCTATGTTCTTCATGACATTTTTTTCCTTAAATTCCATATATATGTGTTAGCATACGGTATTTGTCTCTCTCTTTCTGACTTATTTCACTCTGTATGACAGACTCTAGGTCTATCCACCTCATTACAAATAGCTCAATTTCATTTCTTTTTATGGCTGAGTAATATTCCATTGTATATATGTGCCACATCTTCTTTATCCATTCATCCGATGATGGACACTTAGGTTGTTTCCATCTCCGGGCTATTGTAAATAGAGCTGCAATGAACATTTTGGTACATGACTCTTTTTGAATTATGGTTTTCTCAGGGTATATGCCCAGTAGTGGGATTGTTGGGTCATATGGTAGTTCTATTTGTAGTTTTTTAAGGAACCTCCATACTGTTCTCCACAGTGTCTGTATCAATTTACATTCCCACCAACAATACAAGAGGGTTCCCTTTTCTCCACATCCTCTCCAGCATTTATTGTGTCTAGATTTTTTGATGATGGCCATTCTGACTGGTGTGAGATAATATCTCATTGTAGTTTTGATTTGCATTTCTCTAATGATTAGTGATGTTGTGCATTCTTTCATGTGTTTGTTGGCAGTCTGTATAGGTTCTTTGGAGATATGTCTATATAGGTTTTCTGCCCACTTTTGGATTGGGTTGTTTGTTTTTTTGTTATTAAGCTGCATGAGCTGCTTATAAATTTTGGAGATTAATCTTTTGTCAGTTGCTTCATTTGCAAATATTTTCTCCCATTCTGAGGGTTGTCTTTTGGTCTTGTTTATGGTTTCCTTTGCTGTGCAAAAGCTTTGAAGTTTCATTAGGTCCCATTTGTTTATTTTTGTTTTTATTTCCATTTCTGTAGGAGGTGGGTCAAAAAGGATCTTGCTGTGATTTATGTCATAGAGTGTTCTGCCTATGTTTTCCTCTAAGAGTTTGATAGTTTCTGGCCTTACATTTAGGTCCTTCATCCATGTTGAGCTTATTTTTGTGTATGGTGTTAGGGAGTGATCTAATCTCATACTTTTACATGTACCTGTCCAGTTTTCCCAGCACCACTTATTGAAGAGGCTGTCCTTTCTACACTGTACATTTCTGCCTCCTTTGTCAAGGATAAGGTGACCATATGTGCATGGGTTTATCGCTGGGCTTTCTATCCTATTCCATTGATCTATCTTTCTGTTTTTCTGCCAGTACCATACTGTGTTGATTACTGTAGCATTGGAATATAGTCTGAAGTCAGGGAGCCTGATTCCTCCAGCTCCATTTTTCGTTCTCAAGATTGCTTTGGCTATTCGGGGTCTTTTGTGTTTCCATACAAATTGTGAAATTTTTTGTTCTAGTTCTGTGAAAAATGCCAGTGGTAGTTTGATAGGGATTGCATTGAATCTGTAGATTGCTTTGGGTAGTAGAGTCATTTCCACAATGTTGATTCTTGAAATCCAAGAACATGGTATAATCTCTCCATCTATTTGTATCATCTTTAATTTCTTTCATCAGTGTCTTATAATTTTCTGCACACAGGTCTTTTGTTTCCTTAGGTAGGTTTATTCCTAGATATTTTATTCTTTTTGTTGCAGTGGTAAATGGGAGTGTTTTCTTGATTTCACTTTCAGATTTTTCATCATTAGTGTATAGGAATGCCAGAGATTTCTGTGCATTCATTTTGTATCCTGCTACTTTACCAAATTCATTGATTAGCTCTAGTAGTTTTCTGTTAGCATCTTTAGGATTCTCTATGTATAGGATCATGTCATCTGCAAACAGTGACAGCTTTACTTCTTCTTTTCCGGTTTGGATTCCTTTTATTTCCTTTTCTTCTCTGATTGCTGTGGCTAAAACTTCCAAAACTATGTTGAATAAGAGTGGTGAGAGTGGGCAACCTTGTCTTGTTCCTGATCTTAGTGGAAATGCTTTCAGTTTTTCACCATTGAGGATGATGTTGGCTGTAGGTTTGTCATATATGGCCTTTATTAAGTTGAGGAAAGTTCCCTCTATGCCTAGTTTCTGCAGGGTTTTTATCATAAATGGGTGTTGAATTTTGTCAAAAGCTTTCTCTGCATCTATTGAGATGACCATATGGTTTTTCTCCTTCAATCTGTTAATATGGTTTATCACGGAGATTGATTTGCATATATTGAAGAATCCTTGCATTCCTGGGGTAAACCCCACTTGATCATGGTGTATGATCCGTTTAATGTGCTGTTGGATTCTGTTTGCTAGTATTTTATTGAGGATTTTTGCATCTATATTCATCAGTGATATTGGCCTGTAGTTTTCTTTCTTTGTGACATCCTTGTCTGGTTTTGGTATCAGGGTGATGGTGGCCTCGTAGAATGAGTTTGGGAGTCTTCCTCCCTCTGCTATATTTTGGAAGAGTTTGAGAAGGATAGGTGTTAGCTCTTTTCTAAATGTTTGATAGAATTCGCCTGTGAAGCCATCTGGTCCTGGGCTTTTGTTTGTTGGAAGATTTTTAATCACAGTTTCAATTTCAGTGCTTGTGATTGGTCTGCTCATATTTTCTATTTCTTCCTGATTCAGTCTTGGCAGGTTGTACATTTCTAAGAATTTGTCCATTTCTTCCAGGTTGTCCATTTTATTGGCATTGAGTTTCTTGTAGTGATCTGTCATGATCTTTTGTATTTCTGCAGTGTCAGTTGTTACTTCTCCTTTTTCATTTCTAATTCTATTGATTTGAGTCTTCTCCCTTTTTTTCTTGATGAGTCTGGCTAATGGTTTATCAATTTTGTTTATCTTCTCAAAGAACCAGCTTTTAGTTTTATTGATCTTTGCTATTGTTCCCTTCATTTCTTTTTCATTTATTTCTGATCTGATTTTTATGATTTCTTTCCTTCTGCTAACTTTGGGGTTTTTTTGTTCTTCTTTCTCTAATTGCTTTAGCTGCAAGGTTAGGGTGTTTATTCGAGATGTTTCCTGTTTCTTAAGGTAGGATTGTATTGCTATAAACTTCCCTCTTAGAACTGCTTTTGCTGCACCCCATAGATTTTGGGTCGTTGCGTCTCCATTGTCATTTGTTTCTAGGTATTTTTTTATTTCCTCTTTGATTTCTTCAGTGATCACTTCATTATTAACTAGTGTATTGTTTAGCCTCCACGTGATTGTATTTTTTACAGATCTTTTCCTGTAATTCATATCTAGTCTCATAGCATTGTGGTCAGAAAAGATACTTGATACAATTTCAATTTTCTTAAATTTACCAAGGCTTGATTTGTGACCCAAGATATGATCTATCCTGGAGAATGTTCCAAGAGCACTAGAGAAAAATGTGTATTCTGTTGTTTTTGGTTGGAATGTCCTATAAATATCAATTAAGTCCATCTTGTTTAATGTATCATTTAAAGCTTGTGTTTCCTTATTTATTTTCATTTTGGATGATCTGTCCATTGGTGAAAGTGGGGTGTTAAAGTCCCCTACTATGATTGTGTTACTGTCGGTTTCCCCTTTTATGGCTGTTAGTATTTGCCTTATGTATTGAGGTGCTCCTATGTTGGGTGCATTTACAATTGTTATATCTTCTTGGATCATTCCCTTGATCATTATGTAGTGTCCTTCTCTGTCTCTTGTAATAGTCTTTATTTTAAAGTCTATTTTGTCTGATATGAGAATTGCTACTCCAGCTTTCTTTTGGTTTCCATTTGCATGAAATATCTTTTTCCATCCCCTTACTTTCAGTCTGTGTGTGTCTCTAGGTCTGAAGTGGGTCTCTTGTAGACAGCAAATATATGGATCTTGTTTTTGTATCCATTCAGCCAGTCTGTGTCTTTTGGTGGGAGCATTTAGTCCATTTACATTTAAGGTAATTATCGATATGTATGTTCCTATTCCCATTTTCTTAATTGTTTTGGGTTCATTATTGTAGGTCTTTTCCTTCTTTTGTGTTTCTTGCCTAGAGAAGTTCCTTTAGCAGTTGTACAGCTGGTTTGGTGGTGCTGAACTCTCTCAGCTTTTGCTTGTCCGTAAAGGTTTTAATTTCTCCATCAAATCTGAATGAGATCCTTGCTGGGTAGAGTAATCTTGGTTGCAGGTTTTTTTCCTTCATCACTTTAAATATGTCCTGCCACACCCTTCTGGCTTGCAGAGTTTCTGCTGAAGATCAGCTGTTAACCTTATGGGGATTCCCTTGTGTGTTATTTGTTGTTTTTCCCTTGCTGCTTTTAATATGTTTTCTTTGTATTTAATTTTTGACAGTTTGATTAATATGTGTCTTGACGTGTTTCTCCTTGGATTTGTCCTGTATGGGACTCTCTGTGCTTCCTGGACTTGATTAACTAATTCCTTTCCCATATTAGGGAAGTTATCAACTATAACCTCTTCAAATATTTTCTCAGTCCCTTTCTTTTTCTCTTCTTATTCTGGGACCCCTATAAGTCAAATGTTCATGTGTTTTATGTTGTCCCAGAGGTCTCTGAGACTGTCCTCAATTCTTTTCATTCTTTTTTCTTTATTCTGTTCTGTGGTAGTTACTTCCACTATTTCCAGGTCACTTATCCGTTCTTCTGCCTCAGTTATTCTGCTATTGATCCCTTCTAGAGAATTTTTAAATTTCAATTATTGTGTTGTTCATCATTGCTTGTTTGCTCTTTAGTTCTTCTAGGTCCTTGTTAAACGTTTCTTTTATTTTCTCCATTCTATTTCCAAGATTTTGGATCATCTTTACTATCATTATTCTGAACTCTTTTTCAGGTAGACTGCCTATTTCCTGTTCATTTGTTAGGTCTGGTGTGTTTTTACCTTGCTCCTTCATCTGCTGTGTGTTTCTCTGTCTTCTCATTTTGCTTAACTTACTGTGTTTGGGGTCTCCTTTTCACAGGCTGCAGGGCTGTAGTTTCTGTTATTTTTGGTTTCTGTCCCCAGTTGCTAAGGTTGGTTCAGTGGGTTGTGTAGGCTTCCTGGTGGAGGGGACTAGTGCCTGTGTTCTGGTGGATGAGGCTGGATATTGTCTTTCTGGTGGGCAGGTCCACGTCTGGTGGTGTGTTTTGGGGTGTCTGTGACCTTATGATTTTAGGCAGCCTCTTTGCTAATGGATGGGGTGTGTTTCTGTCTTGCTAGTTGTTTGGCATAGGGTGTCCTGCACTGTAGCTTGCTGGTCATTGAGTGGAGCTGGTTCTTGGCATTGGGATGGAGATCTCTGGGAGATTTTCACCTTTTGATATTACATGGAGCTGGGAGGTCTCTTGTGGATCAGTGTCCTGAACTTGGCTCTCCCACCTCAGTGGCACAGCCCTGACGCCTGACTGGAGCACCAAGAACCTGTCCTCCACATGGCTCAGAACAAAAGGGGGAAAAAACAGAAAGAAAGAAGAAGATAAAATAAAATAAAATAAAGTTATTAAAATAAAAAATAGTTTTTAAGAAAAAATTCTTTTTTACATAATAAAAAAAAACAAACCCAAAACGGATAGACAGAACCATAGGACAAATGGTAAAAGCAAAGCAATACAGACAAAATCACACACGGAAGCAAACGCATACACACTCACAAAAAGAGAAAAAAGGGAAAAAATATATATATCGTTGCTCCCAAAGTCCACCCCCTCAATTTGGGATGATTCGTTTTCTAGTCAGGTATTCCACAGATGCAGGGTACATAGAGTTGATTGTGGAGATTTAATCCACTGCTCCTGAGGCTGCTGGGAGAAATTTCCCTTTCTCTTGTTCTCACAGCTCCCGAGATTCAGCTTTGGATTTGGATGTGCCTCTGCGTGTAGGTTGCCTGTTCTTTGCTCAGACAGGGTGGGGTTAAAGGAGCAGCTGATTCGGGGGCTCTGGCTCACTCAGGCCCGGGGGGAGGGAGGGGTGTGGAGTGCAGGGCGAGCCTGTGGCTGCAGAGGCCGTCGTGATGTTGCACCAGCCTGAGGCATGCCGTGTGTTCTCCGGGGTAAGTTGTCCCTGGATCACGGGACCCTGGCAGTGGCGGGCTGTACAGGCTCCCGAGAGGGAAATCGTGGAGAGTGACCTATACTCCCACACAGGCTTCTTGGTGGCAACAGTAGCAGCCTTAGCATCTCATGCCCGTCTCTGAGGTCCGTGCTGATATCCGTGGCTGGCACCCGTCTCTGGAGCTCCTTTAAGTGGCGCTCTTAATCCCCTCTCCTATCGCACCAGGAAACAAAGAGGCAAGAAAAAGTCTCTTGTCTCTTCGGCAGCTCCAGACTATTTCCCAGACTCCCTCCCAGCTAGCCATGGCGCACTAGCCCCCTTCAGGCTGTGTTCACCCAGCCAACCCCAGTCCTCTCCCTGGAATCCGACCTCCAAAGCCCAAGCCTCAGCTCCCAGCCCCCCTCCTGCCCCGGCGGGTGAGCAGACAAGCCCCTCGGGCTGGTGAGTGCCGGTCGGCACCAATCCTCTGTGCGGGAATCTCTCCGCTTTGCCCTTCGCACCCCTGTTGCTGCGCACTCCTCCTTGGCTCCGAAGCTTCCTCCCTCCGCCACCCGCGGTCTCTGATAGTGAAGAGGCTTCCTAGTGTGTGGAAAACTTTTCTCCTTCACAGCTCCCTCCCACTGGTGCAGGTCCGGTCCCTATTCTTTTGTCTCTGCTTTTTCTTTCTTTTTTTTTTTTTTTTTTGCCATACCCAGGTACGTGGGGAGTTTCTTTCCTTTTGGGAGCTCTGAGGCCTTCTGCCAGCGTTCAGTAGGCGTTCTGTAGGAGTTGTTCCACATGTAGGTGTATTTCTAATGTATTTGTGGGGAGGAAGGTGATCTCCGTGTCTTACTCTTCCACCAGCTTGAAGCTCCTCCTGGATGTTAAATTTTGTCAAATGTTTTTTCTGCATCTATCGAGATGATCATGAGATTTTTATCCTTTGTTTTGTTAATGCGATGTGTCACATTGATTGATTTGCAGATATTGACCCATTCTTGCATGCCTGGAATGAATCCCACTTGATCATGGTGTATGATCCTTTTTTTATATATTATTGAATTTTGTTTGCTAATATTTAGTTGGTGATCTTTTCATTATATTCATCAGGAATATTGGCCTGTATCTTTTTTTGTAGTGTGCTTTTCTGGATTTGGTATCAGGGTAATGTTGGCCTCATAGAATGAGTTTGGGAGTGTTCCCTCCTCTTCAATTTTTTGAAATAGTTTGAGAAGTATAGGTATTAACTCTTCTTCTTTGGTAGAATTCCCCTGTAAAGCTGTCTAGTCCTAGACTTTTGTTTGTTAGGAGTTTTTTGATTACTTATTAAATTTCAATACAAGTAATTGGTCTGTTCATATTATCTATTTCTTCCTGATTCAGTCTAGAACAATAGAATGTTTCTACAAATGTATCCATTTCTTCTATGTTAACCATTTGTTGACATGTAACTGTTTGTAGTAGTCTTATTATTTTTTGTTTCTCCGTGATACCTGTTGTAATTTCTCATCTTTCATTTGTTTGTTTATTTGGGTTCTCTCTCTCTCTCTCTCTCTCTCTCTCTTTAATGAGCTTAGCTAAAAGCTCATCAATTTTTGTTTATCTTTTCAAAAGTCAGCTGTTGGTTTCATTGATATTTCCTTTTTTTTTGCCTCTATTTTATTTATTTTCTCTCTGATCTTTATTATATCCTTCTTTCTGCTGACTTTTGGCCTTGTTTTTTCTTCTTTTTCTAGTTCCTTTAGATGGTAGGTTATGTTGTTTATTTGAGACTTTTATTGTTTCTTAAGGAAGGCTTGTGTCACTATAAACTTCCCTCTTAGAACCTGTTTTGCTGTGTTCTGTAGATTTTGGAAAGTTGTGTTTCTATTTTCACTTGTCTTGATATATTTTCTGATTTCCTCTTTGATTTCTTTGTTGACTCATAGGTTTTTAGTAGCCTGTTGTTTAGTCTCCATGTGTTTGTGCTTTCCCATTTTTCTTTCTGTAATTGATGTCTGGTTGCATTCTGTTGTGGTCGGAAAATACGCTTGATGTAACTCCTATCCTCTTAAAATTGTTGAGACTTGTTTTGTGTTCTAGCATATGATCTGTCCTGAAAAACACTCCATGTGCATTTGAAAAGAATGTGTATTCTGCTGTTTTGGGGTGTGATGTCCTGTAGATATATGTTAAGTCCACCCGATTTAATGTGACATTTAAGACCACTGTTTCCTTATTGATTTTCTGTCTGGATGGTGTGCCCATTGATGTAAGTAGGGTGTTAAAGTTCCCTACTATTATTGTATTATTGTCAAATTTTCCCTTTATGTCTGTTAATATTTATTTTACATATTTAGGTGCTCCTATATTAGGTACACATATGTTTATAAATGTTATATCCTCTTCTTGTATTGATTCCTTTATCATTGTATAATGCCCTCCTTTTTCTTTTATTATAGACTTTGTGTTAAAGTCTACTTTGTCTGATATGAGTATTGCTACCCTACCTTTCTTTTCATTTCCATTTTCATGGAATATCTTTTTCCATTCCCTCATTTTCAATCTGTGTATGTCTTCAGGTCTGAAGTCTGTTGTAGGCAGCATCTAGGTAGGTCTCATTTCTTTATCCATTTAGCCGCTGTATGTCTTTTGATGGAAGATTTTAGTCCTTTGATATTTAAACTGATTATTGAGTGGTATGTACTTGTTGCCATTTTGTTATTTGTTTTATGGTTGTTTTTGTAGTTCTTCTTTATTCTGTTCTTGTTCTTTTAGTCTCTTTCCTTGTGGTTTGATGTGGTTTCTTTGTGTTATGTTTGTGTTTCTTTCTCCCTAGTTTTTGTGTATATATTGTAGGGTTTTCATTTGTGGCTCCCATGGGGTTCATAAATGTTGACCTATATCTACTTGTTTTAAACTGATAGTCATTTAAGTTCAAACACATTCTCAAAGCTCTATATTTTGCACTCCTCCCCCCATGTTTTGTGTTTTTGATGTCATATTTTACATCTTTATGTTTATCCCTTAACTACTGTAGTTATAGTTGATTTTACAAATTTTGACTTTTTAACCTTTGTATTAGCTTATTTAAATGGTTGAACCACAGCCTTTATTATATATTTGCCTTAACCAGTGAGATTTTTCACTTCCAATAATTGCCTATTTCTTGTTGTAGCCTTTTCTTTTCCCCTTAGTAAGGTCCTTAACACTTCTTGTAAGGTTGGTTTAATATTGATGGGCTCTTAGTTTTTGCTTGTCTGAGAAGCTCTTTATCTCTTCCTCAATTCTGAATGATAACCTTGTTGGGTAGAATTGTCTAGGTTGTAGGGGTTTTTCCCTTTCAGCACTGTAAATATATCATGGCAATCCTTTCTGGATTGGAAAGTTTCTGCTGAAAAATCAGCAGATAGCCTTATGTGGGTTCTCTTGTATATGACTCTTTGCTTTTCTCTTGCTGCCTTTAGAATTCTCTCTTTATTTTTAACTTTTTCCATTTGAATTATGACATGTCTTGGTGTGGGTCTCTTTGGGTTCATCTTGTTTGAGACTCTCTTTGCTTCCTACACCTGGACATCTGTTTCCTTTTTCAGGTTTTGGGAAGTTTCCAGCCATAGTTTTATCAGCTGCATTTTCTACCCTTTCTCTCTCTCTCTTTCCTCTGGCACCCACTATAATGTGAATGTTAGTGTGCTCAGTGTTGTCCAAGAGGTCCCTTAAACTATTCTCACTTTTTAGAATTTGTTTTTCTTTTTGCTGTTCTGATTGGGTGACTTCCATTATTTTCTCTTGCAGATTACTTATGCATTCCTCTGCATCACCTAATTTGCTGTTAGTTCCCTCTAGCATACTTTTCAATTCAGTTATTATATTCTTCAGCTCTGACTGTTTTTTTTTTTTTATTTTCTAGTTCCTTGCTAAAATTCTTACTGTGCTCATCTTTTCTTTTCTCAAGTTCAGTTAGTGTTCTTATTACTGTTGCTTTGAATTCTTTATCAGGTAAACTATCTCCATTTTATTAGGTTTTTTTCAGGATTATTAGGTTTTTTTCAGGATTTAAAAAAAATTATTTTTCATATTGGAGTATAGTTGATTAACAACGTTGTGTTAGTTTCAGGTGTACAGCAAAGTGATTCAGTTATACATATATCTATTCTTTTTCAAATTCTTTTCCCATTTAGGTTATTACAGAGTACTGAGCAGAGTTTCCTGTACTATACAGTAGGTCCTTGTTGGTTACCTGTTATAAATATAGCAGTGTGTACATGTCAATCCCAAACTCCCAATCTATCCCTGCCCCCACATCCCCCCATTAACCATAAATTAATTTTCTAAGTCTGTGACTCTATTTCTGTTTTGTAAATAAGTTCATCTGTACCATTTTTTTAGATTCCACATATAAGCCATATCATATGATATTTGTCTTTGACTGACTTACCTCACTTAGTATGACAATCTCCAGGTCCATCCATGTTGCAGCAAATGGCATTATTTCAGGACCATTTTTCTTGTTCTTTTGTTTGAAACATATCCCCCTGTCTTCTCATTTTGTTTAACTTTCTCTGTCTCTATGAAATTAGGTGAAACAGTTACCTATTGACATCTTGAAGGGTTGTCCTTGTGTGGGAGTGTCCCTATGTCATCTGCATGTGCCAGTGGCTTTGGTGGGAGAGCTGTATCTGAAGTGAGCATGGGCTGCATGTTCCTCCAGGGTGTGCTGGCAGCCACAACCTTAGTAGGAGGTAGGGCTGGAGTTGAAGGAGCTGGAGCCAGAGCCAGGTTAAAGTCGGGCTTCTCCTATGCTCAGTAGCCATCACTGCCCTATCAGGGGTTGGGTCAGGGCCTGAGGGGCTAGAGCAGGGGCCCTGAGGGAGTTGAGTTTCTCCTGGGTGTGATGACAGTCTCCACCTTGATTTGGGATGTGGCCGGGGCCTTGGGGCTGCATTTCTGTGCTGGTTCTACTTTTTCTTCTGGAGTGTGTGCCTTAGGCTGGATTGGGGCCAGAGGAGTTGGTGCCGCACCACTGAGCTGACCTTGCCCCCACCCAAGTGCACACTGATGATGCCCTGGAGTGTGTGCAGGGACACATGAGCTGACAAGGGCTGCCTCTGTCCTGGTCAGATGCAGGGCCGGAGTCTGAGCTGCCTCCGTTCCCTCCTAGTGTGCGTACCCTCATTGGCACAGGCAACCTCAGCCTTAGTGGGGAGCAGTGCCAGAGCAAGAGGTGATGAAGCGGTGGTGGAGTACGTTGGTGGGCATGCTACCTGGCAAGCCAGTCAGAGGCCTAGGCAGTTTCAATCTGCTGCCTCCACACTGTGATGGGAGCAAGCAAGTCTTCTGTGTGTGTGCTCTTTAAGGGTACAGTCTCAGTTTCTTAGGGCCCGGTGGTAAGGCCCACTGGCTTTCAGATTAGTCAAGGGTGCTTGTCCTCTGGGGTGAGACCCCAGGGTCAGGGTGCCTAATATGTGGCTCAAACCCCTTGCTTCCCCAGGTAGGATCTCTAAGCCTGTGCTATTCCCCTCCTTTTGTGTTTCCCCCACTAGGGGTGCTGGTCCCAGCCAGATCACTTCTTTCCTATCAGACTCCACGTGGGTCTTTCCTTACAGCCTTGGTTACAGAAGAACTATTTTCCTTTCCCCAGGTCAATTTCAGTGAGTCGTTCTATATGCCGTTGTAGTTTTGATGTGTTTGTGAGGGGAGGAGAGCCTAGCCGCCTCCTCCTCCACTGTCTTGATCTTACCAGAGAATTTTTTATATTTGCTTATCTATGTTGTATAAATGGAGCCAAAAGAAAGGGTTTGTGACTTCCTAACAAACATAATTGTGGTGGTGTCCGATTTAGGGTGATAACACCATCATTTAAACCATTCCTCTTCACCTGGTCTTTCCAGGACTGAAATGACAGCATCTGTGCATCGTTTTAATATGGGAGATTGTTCTTTTCAAGGTGTTTGTGAATTAGAAATAATGACATTAATAATAACAACAATAATAATCACAATCAGATACCACTTCTCGCAAATGAGAGTGGCTGTCGTCCAAAAACCAGAAAATAATAAGCATTGGTGAAGAGCTGAAGAAATCAAAAGCTGTGTGCATTGCTGGTGGGAGTGAAAAATAGTGTATCCACTGTGGAAGAGAGTATGACAGTTCCTGAAAGAGTTAAACCTAGAATTACCTTATGATTCAGTGATTCCTTTTCTAGGAGTGAAATGAAAACATGGATTTGAACAGGTATTTGTACACCCATATTCGTAGCAGCATTTTTCACAATAGCCAAAAGGTAAAAACAACTGAAATGTTCCCTGATAGATGAATGAATAAACAAAAATGTGGAATATTATTTGGCCTTAAAATTACTAAATTCTGATACATCCTACAATGTGGAGACATTATGCTAATTGAAGTAAGCCACACAGAAAAGGATGAATAATATATAATTCCATTTAGATGAGGTACCTAGAATATTCAAATTCATGGAGAAATAATGTAGAATAGTAGTTACCAGGAGCTGTGGGAAGGGGTGAATGAAGAGTTATTTTTGAATGGGTACAAAGTTTCCGTTTGGGAAGATGAAAAGTTCTTGAGATGGATAATGACGGTAGCTCTACAACAATGTCAATCATTATTGTCACTTAATTGTACACTCAAAAGTGCTTAAAATGGTGAAGCTTGTGTTCTGTATATTTTATCATAATAAAAAGCAAGCCAACATAAATAATAAAAAATAGCAATAATACAACCTGTTTGGTAAGTCACTCTTACAAGATGAGCATTGCATTCAGTGCCTTATGAATATGGCATCTCACATATACCACAATCCTACAAGGTGGTATATCAGTCATGGTCCAATCAGGAGATAGAAACTGCACCAGTGACTTAAAAAGAGAGAATTTAATATGAAAAATTGTTAATCATATTATGGAGAACTGAAAAGGAGAAAAGAGGATAAAAAAATAAAATAAGATTGAGGTTTCTCTCCTACAGCAAGGGCAAAAGGAAAGAGGTCAGAATTATTAAAGCTGAGAAGCTTGGAGTATGGGCTCCACAGAGCTGGGATCCAGGCCTTTGAGAAGGAACCGTTGACCGGCAATGGCTGGAATCTCTGAGAGTGAATGTAAGGCTGTTTCTGAGAGTATGGGAAAAACAGCAGTCAGCTGCTGCTATGTGAACAAACTGCTCCAGCCAGGGTTGAATACATGTTGCTGAGTTACACTAAAAGGAATAAGAACAAAATAGGATGCACCGTGTCTTTTCTTCCATCTCTTGTCATGGTGCCTCCCTCCAGTATTCCCACCCCCGGATGGCAAAGAAGACACATATTTTGCACAGTATAGAATAGTAGGTTCCAAACTGAGAGACAATAGCTTAATAACTAGTATAGTGTGTATATTTATCCTTATTTCACAAATGATAAAGCTATGATCTGGAGAGAACTGGTAGCTTCATAGGTCACACAGTCAGTCGGTAGAAGAGCCAGTGTGTGAATTCAGTGTTTCTTTAGTGAAAAGGGTGTCTTCTCCAATGCACCGTCTTGTTTTATTGGTTAATTTGTTCATTTCTTTAGTTATTAAAAAAAATTCCATTCTCGGGAGTCTCTCCAGTGTCAAACACTGTGCTTGGTGCTAGTAAGGCAAAGACTAATAAAATATGGAAGAGTCCCAGCTTACAGTCAAATCAGGGATGCATAAAGAAGCTAGATGGTCACAGCCAAACAGCAAGTGTAAAGCAGAGGTATAAAATTTGCTAAGGAGGACAGAGCACGTTACCTAGGAAGGTCAGGGTAGATGCCAAGGAGAGCATGCTGAGTTGGTGACACCATCGCTGTGGTCCTGGCTGTGTGCTGTGGCAACTGAGGAAAAGTGGGCATTTCTTTAGCGAGGTTGGTAGCATGATGACAGGTCTTTAAGAAACCCCAGTTCCTGTACTCTTCAAAGATGAAGCCTAGTAACTCAGCACAGCGCAGGCACCAATCTATGAAGCTTCCCTGCAAGACTGGATGTACTTCGTTTGCCACAAGCCAGAGAAAGGTTGACCTTTCTACAGAAAGGGACAAAGATTGGAGGTCAGGGATTTTGTTTAAGTGGGACACCTTTGAAGTCCTTAAGTTTCAGGAGATGAAAAGAGGAGCTCAGAGGCCTATCTTCCGGGCCTTGCCTTTGATTCCCAGACAAGAGTATAAGAAATAAGATCACTGTGTCGGAACAAAAATTCTTATTTCCAGGAACTTCCTAGGAGACTGATTTCTCCTTATACTTTAAGGCAAAGCAGAGGAACTTAACCTTTTTCTGTCCTCTGCTTATTTGTAACGTTGATTGACAGCAACTCAAAGGATTGTCTCCATCTTCTTTTTTTCTCTTTTCACTTTGGCCTGTTAAAATGAAGTGCTAGTTACTTAATACTGACTGTGTGAGATTCTTTGCCAAGAACTTTATACATATTAGCTCTTTTAACTCTCACAATGCAATAAGGAAGAAAATAAGGCTCAGAGAAGATGAGTAACTTGACCAAAGTCCCACAGCTAAGAAAACCCAGGTCTGATAACAGTGCTCAAGCCTAACTAGTGGGATAGACGGCCTCTCACAGAAATGAATCCCTTCTCCTACCCCCAAGATAATTATAAGTGAATAGTTTGCCACCAAAATAATGCTATTTGAGGAATAAAAACATTCAGACACAGACATGTTTACCATCAGTCTCTGCTTTTTCCTCAAGTTCCAATGATCTTAAGCAATTCAGTCAGCACATACTCTGTGTCTGTTGTCTGTGTGGCATTGTTCTTAGCATTAGCGGTACCAAATAAATCAGTTAAATATCATGATGGTCACAGTCCAACTCACCAGTCATTTTGACCCTCAGAGCAAACCAGAGGGATGTGTCCATGACTTGAATTCCAGACGTCCCATGGAAAAATAATTCTTTTCTTAGACTAAAAGGAGCAAACTTTGATGAGAAAGGGAAAGGATCTTAAAATTTTTCTTTCTTCTTCCCCATGGGCTTATTTTTCTCTCTCTCCATCCTGATACAATGGGAGATTAGGTGCAGGTGTGGCTTCTCTTAGGGTGATGTTTTAGCTTTGGTGAGGTGCAAGTATTAAGTCAGGACCCATGGGAAGAACATGTAAGAGTTGATTTGTGTAGCTTATCTGGGAGAAGAAAAAGAAGAAGAAAGAGAACTCTTTTATATGTTTATGGCATACTAACTATCTCACCAGCAAAGGATTAATTATTTGAATCAGCAGCTACTTAACCAGCAATAAAAAATAAGGCTGTTCTAGTGTCTCAGTGCCCTATCCCTGGGATCCCCACCCTAGGAGAGAGGCATGCTGATGGCCCCCAGTTATAGACAACACAAGGACACCCTCACATTCCTTTCAATCTGCATTCTCCATATAAGGAGTTTGAGATCCAAAGAAATTAAGAAAGACTCAAAGATTATAGGCAACACAGGATGAAACCCCATGTTTTTCATGCCCAAAAGCAGCGTTCCCTCCTTTACAACACTCTAACACAAGGGACCATTCCTCAGGACCCCCCTTGACACAGAAACCCCCTTGACACAGAAGGTGCTTTTATATAAACATGAAAAAGTGGTATCTGCAGAGGCCACACCAATCCACCTTTTAAATCTGACTTTTCATGGCGTTATTATGGGAGCACGCTTCATGAAGGGTTCTCTGTAGATGCTATTACCCTGCCCGGCGGCTTTGGAAAGTGGGCTGAAGAAGCTGTGAGTTTGTGCAACAGCACATGTTAACATGAGTTATAATATGTCAGGGGCCCTGTGTTAACAATCAGAGAACCTATTCAGCTCCTTTAAGGTTAATCAACTCAGCATTTGTGCCAGGTGTAATGTCTAATTAAAATGATGGACGGGCGGAGAAAGCCTCCAGGCAGAGGGAGGAGATGGCATAAAGAGGGAGCACCCGTGCCATATTGGTTTGGAAGAATCAATAAGAGGAGCTCATTTTATCCCAGGGTTATCTGTGCATTTGCCATTCAGTGGCTCATTTGAAAAAGTGCCAACTGGCTGAGGAGTCAGCTCAGCCGTGCTGTGTTTTTCAGCACTTAAGGATTCTCTGGTTGGAGGAAGCTCAGCGGTGGCCCAGGATGTCTTTGGAGGGGACCAGAGAGAGGAGGTAGGGCCAAGGGGATTCGGCAAGGCATCCTGGGTTCCACTTTGAATCACTAAGTCGGAGATGTGGGAGGAAGCTAGTGAAAAGAGCTACCAAAAGAAGACTAGGAAAATCTGAGTTTGAGTCTCAGCTCTGTCACTAAATAGATTCTTCAACCTGGGGAATTATCTTGAGCTCTCAATTTTATATCTGCAAATGTACATAATCATAACATTAGCTGCATTGTTACGTATCTAAGGTTGCTGTAAGGATTAGAAGAATTTTTAGCGTGTAAATTAGTTAATAATATATATATTTAAATATGTACCTGTATTTATTTTTATAACTATATTTATTAATTTGTTTACTATATTTTTTGGAAAATCTATTATGTGCTGAGCACTAGTCTAGCACTAAAGAAGCAAGAACAGACAATGTGACTGCTCTGAGAAAGAAGAATGTATAAAGGGGGATAAAGTAGCTCATAGATACTGATTATGGTCTATTTATGTTTGGCCCAATCCCTTTTTTCCTTTTCTTAGAAAAACCAACTCCAGGCAGGAACCAACTGGAAGGTCAGTTGAATAGAGAATAGGTAGGCGATCAAGGAGTATGAAAGGGAGGGTTATTAGAAACCAGATCTTCCAAGAGGTAAATGGGTGATCTTAGTTGAACCACAATTAATGCATGACTCAATATATGGTGGTACAATATATGCCACTGCACTATATAAAGATAGCTAAATAACAACTCACAGTAAGCTAAACTCAGAATTACCCATACTTAATGGTAAACATAGCAGCAGTTGAAAGCCACACCTGATTTAAGATAACACCAATGACACAATGATATCTCTTTCAAAACTCTGGAGACTCTAGCTCTCCAGGTGTGCTTATGTGCCTGGGAGATATTCAACATTGCAAGGGGTCACATGACACCAGACATCTTTATAGAGCAATAAAGTAGAGTCCTCAGTAAATTTTAGCTAGGTACTAATTTTTAATTTACCAAGATCAAATATTGGTGACCATCATTGCACCTCTCAGAAGATAATTCATAAATCAACCTTAAAAAGTGTGAAATTGTTTATCTTTCACCTTGAAGTAGTAAATGAAAATGATTTTTCATTTTAGTTCACAACCCACCAAAAGTACTTCTGTAGCCCACCAATGAGTTGTGTACCATAATTTGAGAATGACAGATACAATGGGATTATCTGGGCTTTTTGGGAAATGGTTTTGTAATCTTAACTTGAACACTTCTCATGAGAGATCATTAAGTCATGGAATTACCTACACCACTGCTGGAGAACCTACAGCTTGTTGAATATCCTGTTTGTAATTTATATATAATTTCATTATGAGACTCTTACTAGATGCCTACTATTTATCAATTGTTTGTTGTTGATTATTAGAGATAAACATTAATCAGGAAGATGCCTTCATTTGGCATATGGGTGTCCATAGAACAAAACTATTTTCAGTATCATATGGCAGACTCTTAACTTGTTTGTCTTGTAGTTGGGGGTAAATGACACCTGACATTTTGGCAAGGGGAAGTGAGTTAGAAGTAGATACTCACAAATGGATGGTTCTCAAAAGAAACCACTTATAGAGTCCCTGGAAATTCATGGGTCATAATAAACACCAGAGTAAGTTTCCAGTCCTCTTTATCTTAACCTAAACTTTGCTCATGACACTGCAGTTATTGTATAAAATTGACAGCTATTGTAAAGAAAAAAAAAAAAGAGAGAGAGAAGTGACTCATTTTAAGAAAGCATGCCATTAGTCTTAAATAGAAAGGAATAAAAAATAAGTCCAGAGGGCTTCCCTGGTGGCACAGTGGAGAAAATGGTATAGACAGAGGTTAGAATGTGCATTCTTAGGGAAGACAGATAAAACTACACAAGAGATACTAAGTTAATTTAAAAACTTTTTAAGCCATAGAGTGGTCTGCCTGTTTTCCTCTAAGAGTTTTATAGTGTCTGGCCTTACATTTAGGTCTTTAATCCATTTTTTTTAAGATGTTGGGGGTAGGAGTTTATTAATTTATTTTGGCTGTGTTGGGTCTTCGTTTCTGTGCGAGGGCTTTCTCTAGTTGTGGCTAGCGGCGGCCGCTCTTCATCGCGGTGCACGGGCCTCTCACTATCGTGGCATCTCTCGTTGCGGAGCACAGGCTCCAGACGTGCAGGCTCAGTAGTTGTGGCTCCCGGGCCTAGTTGCTCCGCGGCATGTGGGATCCTCCCAGACCAGGGCTCGAACCTGTGTCCCCTGCATTAGCAGGCAGATTCTCAACCACTGTGCCACCAGGGAAGCCCCTTTAATCCATTTTGAGTTTATTTTTGCGTATGGTGTTAGGGAATGTTCTAGTTTCACTCTGTGACATAAATCCGAGCAAGATCCTTTTTGACCCACCTCCTAGAAGAATGGAAATAAAAACAAAAATAAACAAATGGGACCTAATGAAGTTTAAAAGCTTTTACACAGCAAAGGAAAACATAAACAAGATTAAAAGACAATCTTCAGAATGGGAGAAAATCTTTGCAAATGAATCAATTGACAAAGGATTAATTTACAAGCAGCTCATGCAGCTCAATATCAAAAAAACAAGCAACCCAATCCAGAAATGGGAAGAAGACCTAAATAGACATTTCTCCAAAGAAGATCTAGATTGCCAACAAACACATGAAAGGGTGCTCAACATCACTAATCATTAGAGAAATGCAAATCAAAACTACAATGAGGTATCACCTCACACCAGTCAGAATGGCTATCATCAAAAAAATCTACAAACAATAAATGCTGGAGAGAGTGTGGAGAAAAGGGAACACTCTTGCACTATTGGTGGGAATGTAAATTGATACAGCCACTATGGAGAACAGTATGGAGGTTCCTTAAAAAACTAAAAATAGAACTACCATACGACCCAGCAATCCCACTACTGGGCATATACCCTGAGAAAACCATCATTTAAAAAGAGTCATGTACCACAATGTTCGTTGCAGCTCTATTTACAATAGCCAGGACATGGAAGCAACCTAAGTGTCCATCGACAGATGAATGGATAAAGAAGACATGGCACATATATACAATGGAATATTACTCAGCCATAAAAAGAGATGAAATTGAGTTACTTGTAGTGAGGTGGATGGACCTAGAGTCTGTCATACAGAGTGAAGTAAGTCAGAAAGAGTAAAACAAATACCGTATGCTAATACACATACATGAAATATATAAAAAAAAGTTTATGAAGAACCTAGGGACAGGACAGGAATAAAGATGCAGATGTAGAGAATGGACTTGAGGACACAGGGAGGGGGAAGGGTAAGCTGTAACAACGTGAGAGAGTGGCATGGACATATATGCACTACCAAACGTAAAATAGATAGCTAGTGGGAAGCAGCCGCATAGCACAGGGAGATCAGCTCGGTGTTTTGTGACCACCTAGAGGGGTGGGATAGGGAGGGAGGGTGGGAGGGAGACGCAAGAGGGAGGAGATATGGGGACATATGTATGTGTATAACTGATTCACTTTGTTATAAAGCAGAAACTAACATACCATTGTAAAGCAATTATACTCCAGTAAAGATGTTTAAAAAAAAGTCTTTTTGTGTGTGATGGGTTTATATAGGGAAGGAAGAAGAACCCAGCGTGATTATACATTGGGTGAACAAGCAATATGTAATCAAAAAATGTGTAACTGTCTCTTGTACCTTGAACCTTGCTGACTTTGAGGGCTTGTGTATGTTTTTTTTAAAAAAGCAAGTATTGAAGAATGGCTATAGGAATGATTTTAGTAAAAGAGGCAGAATCTAACCAATTGGATATTAAAGTTTCTAAAGCTCTAAATATACTGGATAGTGCCTATTATGAGATGGGGTAGGTGGGAAACTCAGGTAAAAGTTGACTAAGAATTTTTTGAGTATCTGATCGAACGCCTCACTCTGTCTTTGATGCTACAGTCCTTAACTAGGAAAGTATATTATCTAGTTGGGTTTTAAGAAATGAAAGTATAAAGATAGAGAAGGAAAAGAAGAAGAAAAAAGAGGTAGGGACAACCACCACCATCATTACTATAACAAATAAAATCACTGAAACTAAGTGATAAGTTTATCAAGTGCCCACTGGGTGTCAAGCTCCAAAAAAGTATTTTACCAATGTCATCCCAGTTGATTCTCAAGAAGTCTTTATGATGAGGGATTCTACATTGCATAGATGAGAGCTTACACTGCCCCACTTGTCTAGTGTGGTATCACAGCAATGACTATCACAACATTTGGAAATGTATGTTGAAAATCGGAAGGATGACTTGGCATCTGTTGACCTCTGAATGTTCTGTGAGAAAGAAATAACTTATCTAAACCTCTGTATTTTGGGATACCTTTGCTTCTGAATAATCCTAAACAGTACAGTGGATATTAGAACATTAGAACTGTGGTTCTCAGACCTGATTCTAAGCATTTGAGAGGACTTCACTCATCTTAAATGATCCATTTAATTTTACCATATAATTATCTCTGTTCTTAAATAAACGCATGCCAACTCTTACTTCAAGAAAATGGAAGTGTTGCAGACATACAAAAGATGAAATGTGCCCTATTACATAACAAAAGACCTCTTGAACTTTCTGAGTAACGGAACTGGAAAAGACCTGATGAAAGATAAGCAGAGGCCCAAATCTGTGGTGTCATTGGTATTCACATCTTCAACTTCCTACAGTGTGTAGAGGACAGAGTACTAGCATCTTGGCATCAAACAGACTTAATTGTTATTTTACCATATTGCCCATAAACTATGCAAATTGGGGTGGTTTATAACACTACTTGGAGACTCCTATATCTTCATTTTTAAATTGGAATAAATCATAGCTGACCTGGTGTGTTATAGAGTTTCTGAAAGAATCAAATGAAGCAAAAGGTGTACCAAAGACCTCTGTTAGCAGGAAAACTTGTTGAGCTTTCCAGCCGGGAAGTGTCCAAGAAAAGAATCAAAAATGACAAGGTACCACCATTGCCTTCAATTTCTTAGCAGCCAAGATTAATAATACTAACAATAAATTGGAAGGCGTCTGCAATAACTTTTGAACTTTGAGAGTGCAGAGAAGGCAATGATTAACACCAACAGGTATACCAGAGGTTGCTTCAGATAAAATACATCATCTTGATGTGGCCAAGGTTGAAAACTAAGCAGGAGCCCAGTATAGATTTGTGAGTCAAACAATAAAAGCAAGATATCAAGAGTGGAGACTCTCACAGAATTAGCCAAAGCTCCCCTTCTCTTGTGAAGATTTGATTATTATACATGGCACAATTATGATATGACTGGGAAAGTGCATGGCATTTTACAAATTTGAGATTAGATTGAAATTAATGAGGCACTACCTCTTTATTCTGGGGTCATCTTGGCCCTGAGACCTACTAATAAGGACATGGTGTTTAGAAGTGATCATGGCAGAGATCTTTATACTCTTGCCACTCTGTTTTCAAAATTGGAGAAAATAGCAGCGATTCTGATTGTGCTTTATCTGAGGCAAAAGTCAAGGCAGGGCTTCCCTGGTGGCGCAGTGGTTGAGAGTCCGCCTGCCGATGCAGGGGACACGGGTTCATGCCCCGGTCCGGGAAGATCCCACATGCCGTGGAGTGGCTGGGCCCGTGAGCCATGACCGCTGAGCCTGTGCGTCCAGAGCCTGTGCTCCGCAGCGGGAGAGGCCACAACAGTGAGAGGCCCACGTAACGTGAAAAAAAAAAAAAAAAAAAGAAAGTCAGGGCAGTGAATAGAGAAGTAGCATCCTTCCTTCTAATTGTAGATTTCTGTTAATGCTTCAAAGCAGATGAGGTGAAAAGTGCTCTTCAATGGTGATGAGCAGATTTTCCCATTTGTAAGTGACGACCACATGCATCCATAGCAAGATTATCCTTTATTTATGCTCGGCTGAGCTCTGCAGATAGAGAAACTGGCTAATTATCTACAAATTTTCATTCTTTATTGCCATAGAACTTTAATGAACAGGAGTTGCCATTAACTCACTCATATTTGTGAAGAGGAAGCAACCGCTCCCTTTGGTGATCTCTTTCTGTCTCTCTGTAGTTCTCAGACCTGCCAGTAGCAGGAGAAATAGAATTCTGGCTGGTCACCTGCTCATCATTTACCAGTCCTCACTGGGTTCTACTCCACACAAAGTAATCACATCAAATCAGCCAATACCCACTGAGGACAACTATTACAAGGCAAAGAGCTTGACAATATAGCACTTTACTAACTTCTGGCCTGAATTTTACAGACCCTAGAAGCATCTGGCACAGGGGTGCAACCTCTCTGCTGCTAAGTGATCATCACCATTACCAGTAAGAAGAGTTTGTTATTGCACCAAAATGTCTCTAGAGTCTCTGGTCTACTTCTTCATTCCAACTGCTCCTATCTTGATTCAGGCCCTGTGTTATCTGGTCTACTTCTCCATTCCAACTGCTCCTATCTTGATTCAGGCCCTGTATTATCTGGCCCAGATAATACAGTTACTTCTATCTGGTCTCCCTGTCCCCCTTAGTTCTCCTTCAATCTGTCATCCCAATGATGGTTGAAATATTTATTTTTAAGCACAGATTTTATTTTACCCTCTTCTCCACCAAAAATTGTTCAGTGGTTTCCTTTATTAAATGTAAATTAAAGTAATATGTACTTCTCATTGAAAGAGTAAAGAATATTTTTATCGACCACCCATGAATGCTTCAGTTATTTTCATCATAATGCTAGTCGAGCATAAATCTAGGCATATACTTTTTAAAATAATAGTGCTTTTACCTATTTACTACCAAATCATATTTATATATGAAACCCAAACAACATGGTAAAACCAAAAGGAAAAAAATGTCAACATGATTATTGTTTCTTCTGAAATCTGTTACCAACATAGGATTTACCAGTAGAAAGAAGTGTTTGTGTGATAAGTTCTACTTTATCATACAGATTTTATTTTTTGGATTTTGCTATGATAGATCATCATTTGAGTCTTTGTTGTTAGCTTTTTTCTTTTAAATTCTAGTATTATTTTTTATCGATGTATAGTTGATTTGCACTATTATATTAGTTTCAGGTATATAGCATAGGAATTCAATACTTTTATAGATTTACTGCATTTAGAGTTATTACAAAATAATGGCAATATTTCCATGTGCTATACACTGTATCTTTGTTGCCTGTCTATTTTATACGTAGTAGTTTGTATCTCTTAATCCCACACCCCTATCTTGCCCCTCCCCTCTTCCTTTTCCCCACAGGTAACCACTAGTTTGTTTTCTATATGTGTGAGTCTGTTTCCATTATGTTGTATACATTTGTTTGTTTTAATTTTTAGTTTCCACATATAAGTGATAATATACAGTATTTGTCTGTCTCTGACTTATTTTACTAAGCATAATACTCTCTAGGTCCATCTATGTTGTTGAAAATGGCAGAATTTCATTCTTTTTTATGGCTAAGTAATATTCCAGTGTGTGTGTGTGTGTGTGTGTGTGTGTGTGTGTGTGTGTGTGTGTGTATCTGTCTGTCTGTCTGTCTGTCTGTGTATTTATCTATCTATCATATCTGCTTTATCCATTTATCTCTTCATGGACACTTGGGTTGCTTCCATATCTTGGTTACTGTAAAAATGCTTCATGTATCTTCAGGGGTTGTTTTGAATATAGAGGCAGAAGTGGAATTGCTGGATCATATGGTAGTTCTATTTTTAGTTTTTTGAGAGACCGCCATACTGTTCTCCATAGTGGCTACACCAATTTACATTCCCACCAACAGTGTACAAGGGCTCCCTTTTCTTCACATCCTCTCCCCGATCACTGCAGCCTTCGCTCCTGTGCAGAGCTGCGGCATGAAGTAAGTGGGCCTGGAGCATTTGCTCTGCTCAGGCTGGGGCACATGCTGAGTTGGTCACAGGAAACAGGGCAGCCACTGTAGCAGTCCTCCGTCCACCCTCTCTTCCCCGCCATGGGAGCAAGCCAGAGCATGTGCACCTCATGTGTAGAGTCCAGGCTTCCCACAGCGCTCCTTTTAGTCCCAGTAGCACTCCAGCAAGCCAAGGCGGCTCATCTTCCCAGTGTTGGACACCAGGACTGGGGCACCCAATATGTGGTCTGAACCGCTCACTCCCCAGGGCGGATCTCCAACCATGTAATCTTCCTTTCCCTCTGAGACTCTTCCCAGGGGCATAGGTCCTGACCTGATTGCTTCTCTTATGTTCTTACCCAGTTCCATATGGATCTTTCTTACAGTCTCGTAAGACTGTAAGACTTACGGGAGTCTTTCTACCAGGTTCCAGTTGGTTTTCAATGAGAATTGTTACACATGTAGGTGAATATTTTCTGTGTTCATGGGGGAAGGTGAGTACCATGTCCTCCTACTCTGGCATCTTGATCGAAATATAATATTATCTTTAATATCCAATCATATAGAAGGACCAAATCAAAATAATAAAATTCCCACAAAGTTAAAAAGAAATTAATTATGCTTAAAGAAAATAATCTTATTTCACTTTTACTACTTAACTTCCTTCTAATGAAATACTGATGCATATAAAGAGGTTTTGATTATATGTAGATTTAAAATGTGACCATCATTCTGACTAAACCTTTGGGCTCATTATGACTCTACTTGCACAATAGGATAACTCAATTTTACCTTGCCTGTTTTTCTTTTTAAAATATCAAAAATTCCTGTTTTCTACAGCATGTCACATCAGCATTCACCACCAACTTGGCATAAACAGGATGATAAAATAAAAGAATTGAAATAGTGTGGGGATGCTTGATTATTTGATGATTATATAAATGATCCAAAAGGTATTTATCATTGAATTGCACACAGATGTTTTTCAAATATTTTTAAAAGAATTCTCATAGGTAAGTCATATAACTTCATGAAAGCGTTAATGACATTTCATTTCCTAGTAAAGTCCCAAATCCCTAACCAACCCACATTCTTGTCCCCTCTGTACTGTTTCCCATATATGCCTTAGTATCTCTGCTCACCCTTGTCTCCCTGTCTAGAATGTTCTCCTACACATCTCACACCCTCATCAGTCTCTCAAAGAATTGAAGGAATATTCCAGCCTCTATGAAAACACTCTGCACAGATTGATCACTTCTTCCACTATATTTCTCTATTTTTTAAATATCCACTCAAAAGACTTTTGAAATTGTGGAAAGGACCCACAATTCTATCTTGGTCAAAACTCTATCCTCAACATTCCACATAGTGCCTGTCATATAGTAGATAATAAATAGTGCTTGAAGCTTAAAGTAGGGTGACTCTGGTTGAGACTGAAGTGGGAAACTTCAGCCACTCACCCCTATTTTCTTTCTTCAGGGGCCCCTGGAGTGGCTCAGCACAGTGTCTAATGTTTGACAGAGTATATTTTTGAAAAAAAAAAAAAAGCCAATGGTCTCAATTTTCTCGTTCTTTTATTTGTTTATTTTTTGGCCACACCACATGGCATGCGGGATCTTAGTTCCCTGATCAAAGATCGAACCCGTGCCCCCTGCAGTAGAAGCACAGTGTCTTAAGCACTGGACTGCCAGGGAAGTCCCTCAATTTTCTTATGCTTTATTGGCAAAGTGGAGATGATGATAAGCAACCAGCAAGGTTGTGAGAATGAACTAAGATAAGATAATGCATGTGAACAGGTTTTAAATTCCAAAAATTGTTAGCAGCCCTTACCATATACAGAAATGTAGAATATGGCCATCACCCAAACACACATTAGAAGGCTGGCTTAGAATTCTGAACTTACTGGTCTGAGCCAAATGTAAATGCTGTATATTATTCATTAAAAACCTTAATGGACTCTCCAGTGGACTCTGGTTCAGTAAAACCAGCCATGTCTAGATAGATCCAAAACAAATGACCCCCAAACCACCATATACTATTTAAATTTCCCTTTTTGAAGCTCTCATCTCCACTTTCCATAAATCTCCCCAGCCCCACCAGCTCCAGAGAAATAGATTCCATCCCACACATCCTTATTTACAGGTCCTTGAGAGAAATTATGCATGTGCCCAACACTTTTGAGTTGGAAGCATATCTAGAAATAGTTTGAAAATGCTTACTCTGGAATCTCCAGATAGTAGGTGTATGCAGGGGGTGGAATGGTGCCAAGGTTGAGGAGAAAAAGGAGACAAAGCATTAGAAAGACAAAATTTATTTTTAAAGGCTTAAGAACAACTATTCTAAATCTCCTCCCTCTCCATGGCTTTTGTGTGAATAAATGCTGCAATTAAGCAAGATGCTATATAGCCAGGGCTTTAAAATCCCCAGGCCCTGCTCTAGACAGACCTGAGTCCCAAAACTAGCTTCAACACTTCCTGTGTATATTCTTATACAAGTGACTCAATCCTCTAAGCAGCAGTTTCCTTACAGGCAAAATGCAGGTATTATTAATACCCACCTCCCGGGGTTGTCATGAGGATTAAATCATGCAGTTCCTCCCCTGCAGTTGTTAGAGGCCTGCATAGAGTTTTGCATTGCTGTATGGCCAGACCCCAGAAGTTCCCAATCCGTACTTTTTAAATTATAATTACACTCCTGTACTTCTTGGCCATGAACTGGATACCAGTGTTTATATATGGGGATTACACACCATTTATTAGTATCTAATAAGTAGCATACCATCTCCTTTCTCTGCCCCATCAAAGCAGTGTAGCAAAATGATTAAGAGATCAGACCCTGGATCCAGAATGCATTGTTTTCAATCCTGGCTCCACTACTTACTGTATGTATCGTGTTGAGCGAGTTAAATAATCCCTCTGACCTCCTCTATTTACTCATTTGTAAATGAATACAATAGTGATACCCTCATTGTAGGGTTTTAGTAACATTTTAATAAGTTATTATATGTAAATTCTTAGAGATGTCTCCAACACAAGGAACACAATATGTGTATTAAATATTACTATTAATAATTTTCTTATCATTTTATTCTTTAATAACATAGATCATAAAATATATGTGCTATCAGTATTTCTAAATATGTCAAGTTCATTGATTACATATATCATGTCATTTATCATCCTCATCAACAGTGAAATGTAGGAGGTATTTTTCCTATTATAGAGTTGAGAAAATTAAGGTTCACACATATAATTAACTCGTCAAGATCCCACATAGTTAGTATGTGGCAGAAATGGGGATTAAGCCTGATCTGAGAAACTCCAAACTTCACACCAGTAACCCACTAAAGAACATGGAAGATTGTCTATATTTACAGGTCACTTGGAAGACTTTTTTACACTACATTCCTGACCCTCCTCCACTCATGGTGGGGAATAAAAGAAGCATTACTTAATGATCCTATGTGCTTCCACATGTTTCTGCCTGTTTCACAGTCCCTGGCTCACAGTAGACTCTCAAGTGACAGACCTATAAAGGAAATACTTCTAATTGTAACTATACTTTGTGGGATATTTATGACATTCCAGGCTCAGTAATTAGCATTTTACATCCTTTCTTTCATCCAGTCCACAAGATGATTCTGAAAGACGGGTACAATTATGGCATTTTTAACAGGTAAAATTCCAGAACTTAAGTATTTTTCCCCAGGCATCCCAGCCCAGCTGATATCTAGCAGAACTGGGATTTAAACAGATCTAGTGACCTAACACTTGACTCTTTATTTTACTGTATGGAAACAAACAAACAATTTCAGGCCTGACATTGAAACTTTAGTCTGCTTCGTCAAAGATTTAGGAGAAAATGTAACACTCAACAAACCAGCAGGTGGGTGATCAAACTGGATAGCATCTTTCTCTTGATCTCTCTCCCTCCCTCCCTCCCTCCCTCCCTGTTCCCTCTCTCGTTCCTTTTCTATCTCTCTTGCTGACTCCAGCTTGCCATGGACAAAGAGAAATAATTAAGTGTCAATAACTAAAGTTTATTCCTGGCAAACAGCTGATGAGTATTTTCAGAGGCTCCTGTTTTTTGACCTTTACTGCCCTAGACAATGACGGAATCTTGTTGAGAGCTCTTTAAGCTGAAATTAATTTATGCTCGACAGTGATTAAAAGAGAAAGTGAGAAGGGGATGGAAATTAACAAATCCATCTTTATTGCTGAGATCCCATTATGATTATAAGGAGAGGGAAAAATCAACGTGGCGGGTGCCAGCTGCAATCTGGTAAGGAGTTTAAACAGCCCGTCCCGCTTGGGAAATGTCCTCGGGTGGACAGATTTATCTGTCGCTGAGGCTATCAGAGAGAGGGGCTTATTTATCAAAGACTGGAATGCTGAGGTCCTTGGACTTGCCTTTGGAATAAGTTTCAAGAGAGACAGCTTCCAGAGGGACAGGCCAGGGATCTTGACAGATGAGGCCTCTTAAAATGTTGATTCTGGGTACTTCCCTGGTGGCGCAGTGGTTAAGAATCTGCCTGCCAGTGTAGAGGACATGGGTTCAAGCCCTGGTCTGGGAAGATCCAACATGCAGCAGAGCAACTAAGCCAGTGTGCCACAGCTACTGAGCCTGCATGCCACAACTACTGAGCCAGCGTGCTGCAACTACTGAAGCCCGCGCACCTAGAGCCTGTGCTCCGCAACAAGAAAAGCCACCGCAATGAGAAGCCCGCGCACCACGACAAAGAGTAGCCCCTGCTCACCGCAACTAGAGAAAGCCCGCATGCAGCAACAAAGACCCAACGCAGCCCAAAATAAATAAATAAATTTATTTATTTTTTTTTTTAAAAAAAGGTGATTCTGCAGGTGCTTCCAAGAACAGAGATGGCTGAATTGTCATGCTCTGGGTTCCTGTTGGGCCACCCCTTTGGCATATGCCTTTGAATGCTGATATAATTGTACCTGCAATTCATCACAAGCTCCCTGGGAGTGCTTTGAGGTCAAGGACCTTGTCTGAGGCCTTTTTATTTTTATCCACATAGCTCTTTGAACAACACATCATAATATGAATAAGACTAAGCAGGCATTGAAGAAGATATTACCACCATTTCTCCCATTCAGTCTTCAAAAATACTATGTGCTAAGTACTCTCTATATGCCATGCTCAGTACCTGGCAATGGAGATATTTTTAAAATTTTTATTTTATTGACGTATAGTTGATTTACAATGTGTTAATTTCTGCTATACAGCAAAGTGATTCCATTATACACATATAGACATTCTTTTTCATGTTCTTTTCCATTATGCTTTATCACAGGATATTGACTATAGTTCCCTGTGCTATACAGTAGGACCTTATTGTTTATCCATTTTGTATATAAGAGTTTGCATCTGCTAATCCCAAACTCCCAATCCATCCCTCCTCCACCCCACCTCCCCCTTGGCAACTGCAAGTCTGTTCTCTATGTCTGTGAATCTATTTCTGTTTTGTAGATAAGTTCATTTGTGATGTATTTTAGATTCCACATATGAGCAACATCATATGGTATTTGTCTTTCTCTTTCTGATTTACTTCACTTACTATGATCATCTCTAGGTCCATTCATGTTGCTGCAAATGGCATGATTTCATTGTTTTTTTATGGCTGAGTAGTATTCTATTGTATACATGAACCATGTCTTCTTTATCCATTCACGACAAAGATTTTAAGCAACATAATACCTCTGTCTTTCTCGAGCCAACCAGAATGAGGCTCATTTCCCCTTAAAAGTAAAATCAGAATTCTTCCAAAGACAACATTTCAAGAGAACTATATGTGCTGAGAACATTCTATAGGCCAAACATTTGGCCATATGATGTCTCATTTAATGCTGGAAACAATGGAAGTGAGTATTCTTTTTTTCTGATTTTAAAGTTGAGTGAATAGAGGTTCAGAGAGGTAAAGTGACTTCCCCAAGGGCACAGAGGTAGTAGAGCTGGAGCCAGAGAATCTACCATCAGACCTGATTGTACACCAAAGGCTGGACTCAGCTATGATGGTGAAGGAAGAGCATGAATCTAAGAAGAAGCCTGAGTGTAGGTTTTTCTCAGCCTCTTACTGGCTTCGTGACCTTGGGAAAATCATTGTATCTCCCCATATATTGACCTTTTCATCTGCAGGTATAGGATGATTCCCTGCCCTTTCTCTTTCACAGGTTAATCTGAGGTTCAGAGGAGACAATGTATGCAAAAAATGATTTGCAAACATAAGCTATTATCATTATGTAGTCCAGCTTCTGCTAATACATGGATCTTTTCCATAATTGGGCTTAATGTATCTCATAATCATTTATACTTAAAAAGAATGAAACTGACAATGTTATATTGCCTCATGTAAAAGTGTAACAAAGAGGACAGATGTGTAAGCTATGACTCCTCCAATTTGCTTTAATTATCATTGGACATATACTCAGGAGGAAAGCTGCTTTATTTGAAAGCAGGCAAAACATAGTGAGTTGCATATCTGAAAATGTTACTGATAAAGACAATAAAATTCTTTCATATTTGATTCTTACTGTAAGCTTGGGGAAATGAGTATCGATAAAAAGAGGAAATTGACAGTTTGCTGAGTCCTTGAGGGGGTGTTGTGTCACCGTGACCATGTACAAAGTTAAGTGGTTGCCTCAGACGAAACTTTAGGGGACAAGTGTTGGGATGATGGAATTCAGCAGCTTAGCTTACCCAATGCCTTTAGAAAAGTCATTTTACCTCTTTGGACCTCACCTAGGAAGTAATTCCTACTCCTACCTGTTCCCCTTCCTTCAAAATACGATTGTGGAATTGAAATTGTCAGAAATTCTTGTAATTCTGACCTAGTATGAGAGAGAGACAGAGAGAGGGAGAGAGAGAGAACGAGAGCGCTTGGCCACTTGACCTAAAAGCCAAGCTCCTCTAGAGCTGTAATGTAGAAAGCAAGAACTCTACTGGATAAGACCATTATGTGAATATAGAGTGAACCTTCCTACAAGTGAGCATGGGTCAATCAAGGTTTTGAACTCTGAATCAGATTAGCAACTCCCCCTTCCTTAGAGAGACGTTGGCGAGTTAGAATGCCTAAGAGATGTATTGATAATATATAGAATATTCAGACATATTTAACAACAATAAAAAAGATCATTTAGGGTGAAGCATTTCTATGATGAGTGTTATGGCAAATGCACTTTTGAAAATGCCAATTTAAAACATAAGCTCTCAAGCTAGATGTACCTCCTTCGTTACCAACGCTATAGCTCAATGGTTGATTTCTCACGCAAGAAAGTTCTTGTTTGGTGGGCTCTCGCAGGAATCTCAACAGTCTGTGAGCTCAGGGAATCAGGTTCCTTTTATCCAGTGGCTGTGCTATCTCAGAGACCTTCCCTTCTAGCCAGTGAGAGGAGGACCATAGCTGGAAAATCACCCGAGCCATCTCGTGAATGGATCTAGAAGGGGCACGTATCACTTCTTTCCACATTCCACTGGCCAGAACTCTGTCATGTTATCCTATCCAGACACAAAGAGGGCTGGGAAATGTGGTTTTTCTTCATGCCTAAGAGAAAAGGGAAACGTATGTACCACTGTTTCACCCATACTAGTCACTGTGAAGATCTCTGCGCTTTGTCCCCCATATTACCTGACATGCTCCAACTGAACACAGTTTATGTTCTATCACCCTCTTAGCTCCTTGAAGTTCAGTATTGGTTTTTTGCATACATTTATTTATTTATTTATTTTCGGCTATGTTGGGTCTTCGTTGCTGTGCGCAGGATTTCTGTAGCTGCAGTGAGCAGGGGCTACTCTTCATTGCGGTGCACGGGCTGTAGGCACGCAGGCTTTGGTAGTTGTGGCACATGGGCTCAGCAGTTGTAGCTTCTGGGCTCTAGAGCTCAGGCTCAGTAGTTGTGGCTCATGGGCTTAGTTGCTCCGCGGCATGTGGGATCTTCCCGGGCCAGGGCTCGAACCCGTGTCCCCTGCATTGGCAGGTGGATCCTTAACCACTGCGCCACCAGGGGAGCCCTTCAGTATTGTTAATTTTGCAGTTGGTACCTCTTCCTTAATCTTTCTCCTTTCTTTCTTCCCTGTGTCTGAGAGGAAATCCCACCCAACCTAAAATGCTCCATTATAATGTCATTTCTTCCATTATGCTCTGTCTGGTGTATTCCAGAAAGCAGTGTTCTCTCCATCCTATATGACATTATCACTCTATTATATATCAGGTACTGATTAGTATTCATTGGAGACTCTTAATTGTATTCATATATAAGCTGGTGGGCTGTGTCATGTTGTAGAAAGAAGAGCAAGGTCTTGAGAACAAGACAGATCTGAGTCTGAATCCAGGCTTTTAATTTACTGTGTGTATTACCTTGGGCAGGTCACATTGCCACTCTGCAGTACTTCCTCACTTGAAAACTGTGGAGTTAAAACCTTTCTACGTAGGGTTGTAGGGAAGTTAAAAATGACATAATGCACAAAGGCCCTTAACATGATGTACCTGCCACATAGGAAGTCATCTATGAATGTTAACTGTTATCATTGTTGTCATTTCTGTCATTGTTACTTGAAGCCAGACAGACCCGCTTTTCAATCCCGACCTTGTCACTTATTGGCAGGTCTGACTTAGGAAAATTACTTTCTACGTCTAAGTCTCAGCTTCTTCATTTGTGAAAAAGGAGATAACCCTTCTTTTCTGAGTGAATAGCAAGAAAAATGCCTATCGTAGTGTGTCACAATGACTGGCACAGAATAGAGGTACAAGTAATTCATGAAGTAGTTACAAAATACCAGTACCCCCAACACCAGGCATAAGAACAGCTGTTCACTTAATGACTGTCTAGGAGGGAAAAAAGACAGCCTCCTCCATCTAGTTTGCTTTTGTGCCTCAGGACCTGTAGCCAGGCAGGTATTCGTTAATTCCCCTCTAAGTCCTCGAAGCTATAATCTAAGCCCAGTTTTTCTTTTCTGATGTGAACTTGGTCACCTTCCTTCTTATACAATCTTCTTAGGTACTTGAAGACTGTGAAGCCAGCCCCTCATCTTTCTCTTCTCCAGGCTGAATTCCTTTAATCTCCCATCCCAAGTTCCATTTTCCAGTCCTTTAATTATTTCCTATTGCACTGCCCTTCCATTTCTGAACAGTGCAGAGGCATAGGACACAAAACGTCCTAAAATAATGTGTGGAAATAGCAAGAACTTACTACAGACCAACTACTAAAGAATAGTGTGCACATATAGGGACACTTAGAAACATCAACTCCAAGAAATTTCACGCCACTGACTACTACCTTTGCACCTCCCAAGATATTCAGGTGCAACAGCAGGTGGTATTTTGCAGGTATCCCTTCCTCTATGCATACAAAACATTTAGCCATTTATGTCCAGATGTTATACTCACTCAGTTTAACATCAAGGACCTACCGTATGCCAAGAATTGTTCTATAGGCAGAGAGCATTCTGGATGAATTCCTCTCTCTATGAATACAAAATAAGTGAGTGAACAAGTAACGTATAATTATATGATGGCTATTGATATAAATATTAGAGAAAACTGTCATGTACGGAAAAAACAAACAGCCTTTAGTCTCAGATAGAACATGGATCTCTCACTTACTAGCTGTGGGTACTGCATGAGTGAACCCTTTCTTTAAGCTTCAGTTTTATCACTTGGGGATAAAACCAGCAACCCTTCAGGACTCTATTGAAAATTAAATAAATGAACACAACAAGCATCGAGCTCTATGTCTGATACTCAGCCCTCAAAAAAAAAAAAACAACTTTGGTTTCTTGTCTTTGTTTTGCAAGGACAAAGAAAAAATATTACGTAAAGAAATCACAGTGGCAGAAAGCCTTCTCCAAACAGGGTACCCACATTTGAGTTTGTTAATAAACATTTATTTGTAATGTTTTTCTTCTTTTTTTTTTAAAGGAATGAATATTAGTCTAAAGGCAACTTGTGCAGGCCCGACACTTTAATCAAAATCCCTATCTTTCACAGCCTCCTCTGCTCGTCTATCTTTGTTCCAGGCAACCTTCCCTTTCCCTTTGTTCAGAATGATCTGTGAACCTCGCCCTCACTCATTTTCCTTTAGTGGTCTATTTCTACCATTTTCCTCATTTCCTTTCTGGTCCCCTGAATCAGTTCTTCTCTCTCCGTAACAAAGAGTGAGCTTGAAAGAAGTAGGCAAACATGTGGTTAGACTTGATGATGATACATCCCTGTGGTCAGGGTCATGAGCTTTGGGGTCAGCGAGTTCTGGGTTTCAATCCAGGTTCTCTCATTTGTTAGCCAAATAACTACGGCAATGTTACTTAACCTTTATAAGGCCAGGTTTTTTTCATCATCAAAGTCAGCATAATAAGAGTTCTTCCTTCCTAAGGTTTTATTTCATATAAAATAAAATTGTGCGTGCAAAGCCTTCAACCATCAACACTATTATTTCCTGTACTATCTATTCAATTCAGAGACAGTTATTCTGTTAAGTGCCAAGCACTGTGCTGGGCACCATACAGGATGGAAAGATAATAAAGGCAGGATCTCTATCCTCAAAGAGTTAACAGTTCATTGGAGAAGGAAACATGCCTATAAAGAAACATAACCATAATGGAAACCAAAGAGCAAGATTTTCTGTCAAGTGAATGTGTTAGATGAAAGATCACAAATAAGGTTGCGTTTTAAAAGCTAACTCTTAATATATTGGTTTTGGCTGCCTGGAAAGTCATACTAGGAAGAATTCTGAGTACAATAACAGATGGGTAGAAAATAAAATGTCATAACTGATTAACAATGTCTGCCAAGGATACAGAAGGAGAGATTGTCCATCTTTGGTACAGGGAGTGTTTTAGGAGGCATGTTGAAAGAAAGAGTGAAATGTATTTTTGAGTACTTTTTATGAGACCTATATTTTACTTGTGTTACTCAATATATGGCATGGATATTGCTATCTTTATTACAACTGAAACTGAAGCTCAGAGAAGTTAAGTAATCTGTCCAGGTCACACAGCTAGAAAAGTGGCTTGGCACAAATCTAGTACAGACTGAATTAAACACTCACACTCTCTCTAATTCAACACTGCCCGCAGGATGAAGAATGGATTACCTCTGGCAAGAGTGGTGTAGCAGAGACTGTGTAGATACTTAACAGTGCCTTTCATTTTTCTGGGCCCATAGGAAGACTATAATTTCTAGTCTCCACTGCAGTCAGGTCAAGACTAATTCTAAATAATGGCATATGGGGGAAACATATATGTCACTCTCAATTATGGCCGCTACCATTTCCCATGAGATTCTTGGCTCATGTATTATTTTATTTTTTCTAGCCTGATGTAGAGGATCCAGTGGGAAATATCAAGAAGGCCCTAAGGGACAGTGGACACATAAGAGTTCTGTAAGGGGCTTGGAGACCTGTTATACCTCTTCAAGGGGAGGCACTCCAGGGAAAAATCAGGTCCACATCAGTTTGTGACATGAGAGAGAAAAAGCCTTTGTTGTGCTATGTCACTGAGATATTTGTGCTCTATGTTAGAATAGACAACATTTCTCTTCCTGACTGATAGAGGGCATCAAAAAATACTCAGTGAAGAAATGAGCTTTCCATAGGGAAAGGAAGATATGCAGATGGACCTTCCAGATAGAAGACCCTTCTCTGGAGAAGCACAAAGCATGCAAAGTATTCAGAGAAATTAGGTTGGAAAATGTAGATAGTGGCTAATATTGGAATCTCAATTTTCCATTCTTGTGGTTCCCATTTTGGCAGTAGGAATTTAACTGGTGTTCCAGTTATCCATTGCTGTGTTACAAACTATTCAAAACAGAATGGCTTAAACCATCAGCCCTTTTATTATGTCATATATTTTTGTGAGCCAGGAATCTGATCAGGGCTTTGTTGGTTGAGACTTCTGTTCCATGTGGCATCAACAAAGGTTACTTGGTTGTAGTTGGTTGGCAGATGGGTTGTTATGAAAGATCCAAGATGGCTTTACTCCTACATCAGTGGTAAGTGTGGGCTCAGCTGGGACTGTCAGTTGGGGTGTACACACATGATGTCTCTAAGGTCAGGATTCTAAGGGACAAGGTGGAAGGTGCCAGTCCTCTTAAAGGCTGGTCCTGGACCTGGCGAAATGTTACTTCCTCCATTCTCAGTTGGTCAAACAAATCATTAAATCTATCAGACTCCACCTCACAATGGGATGACTAGCAAAGATTTGCACCCATCTTTGATGTACTCTGTCTGGGAGCTCTGGAGTCAGGTCTTCAAAGGCAGGGAGCAGGCTGTATGCATCTCTGCTTCCCAAGAACTTACCACTTACCATACTGCCTGGGGTTCAATCTACACGCTGGTAGAATTACAATCACACCCTAAGCACACATCAAAAGAGATGGAAAAGGGAACTAAATTTTACAGAATACCAACTCTTATTTCAAATGTCTTACCTTAACGTATTTTCAAAATGACTCAATTTAGTGATGTAGGTTTTATTTCTCCCATATATTACTTAAGACACAACCAAGGTTCACTGAGAAAGAAAGTTCTTAAGGTCAATCAAGGCAATACATACCAGAAGCAGTGCTCTTTTCATAACACAATGCTTCCTCCCATGAGTATGGCTTAAATGTCCCCTGCTCAAAATGCAGACTGTTCAAGTGCTAGAGTCTCACTGTGGCCCCTAGTCCACTGACAGAAACTGGATCAAAGACTTTAATTTGTCTGGGCCCATTCATCTCATTAGAACCAGAGGAAGTCCCTGTCTATTCCTTTCCCACCACGAGATTATGAGGGATTGCCAATAAAAATGAACCCTAAACTTCCTGGGAATATAAATGCTAGATAATAAGATGAAAAACGAGGGCGATAATATTTCTTCGCATGATGTTTAAGAGCCCGGGATGAAAGGCGTTGTGAGAACTGCTATTACCTCTGCATATTCAAGTCTCCATCCTTCCTCCTCTGTTTTATCCTTTGTCTCTGAAATGTTTGATTAAGGCTGTTTTACGGTTTATTTTACTTTGTCTTTTTTTCCTGCTTTGAGAAATACTTAACTATATCACTGGGGACAATTTACCCTTTGTTCCATTCGAAGAGAGAAAGTAATGTAGGGTTACTTCAAAGAGGAACCAACCAAAATCCACTGGGGACCTGGTAATGAAGAAACCTCACTTTGTTTTCAAGCAGGGATACAAAATTACATGATAAATTATACAAGGCATGGGGTGTGAGAAACTAGAGATGTATGCTCGTACAAAATATTGGTCCCATGGCTGGTGTTTCAGGCTACAACTCAAGAGATTCATGGAACGAGAAGATTTTAGAGTGGAAAGGACTTTACAGAACCTTTAATCCCACCTCCTCCTCCAGGCTGGCATAATTTTGTGGTGGCTCCTAAGTGATCCCGCGTCTTAGAGTTCACTACCTTGGTATTAGCCTACACTGATGCTGAGCTCAGAGTGGGATGTCTGTTCTTACTTGGACTTGAAGTCATATTCTTTGCTTTTTTATTTACAGTTTCTGGTTCTTTCTTTGTGGACTTCACAGAGCACCCTTGCTCCCCCTTTTTAGGGATATTGAAGAGCTGGGATTGCATTAGCATGTGCTAACACCCTCAACTTCTACAATGGTTCCTTGAATGATTTTTGATGCGATTAATTCAGTCTCCCGGGAGCCTGTAAAAGGACCGGAGAAAACAGTTACAGAAAAACATAGGTGGAAAGAAATTTGATTTTTTTCTGACCAAAAGTGATAAACACCTTAGCGGTGGAGAACAGCTAAGAGGTTGGAGAATGGTTTGTAAGCAGCAGACATGGCCTGGCCACGAACACGAAGGAAGAGAGAGGCGGGCGGGCTTAGGGACAGTGTGGGAAGGCGCCCTAAAATTGCTACCCAGATCATGTAGGCTGAAGGTCTCTACACTGGACTGCAGAAGGGGTGATTAAAGCAATGGGGCAGAAGGAGGGGATTGCCTTAATTATGTGGGTGGAGACAGCTTAGTGGAATAACAGAGAGGGAGGATACAGGGTAGCACTGCAGCTCTGTAAGAAGCTGAGATAGAGGGGTGAGAGAAAGGCAACAGGAGAAGGTTATGGGAGAGCAGAGGCAGAAAAGAGCTTCCTGTGAAGCTTGGAAATTAAATTCATTATTCCAAAGCATGTGTGTGTGTTGTGTGACAGTTTCCAGGAAAATCTTCTCCCCTTCCACTCTCTATACTTTCTGTATTGGATGTAATTTCAATAGGTTTATGTGGGTTATTTTTTTCATATATATATCTGTACACCAAGGCTACTTTTCTTTCACAACTACCTTATTTAGCTACTGGTCCTCAGGTTTCCAAGAATATGCGACACACGGGAGAGAAGGCTCTTCTAGGGGTGTGATAGCAAATGTTTAACAACTGGCTAACTCTCCAGGAAAAGAAAAGGCATTGACTTAAGCATTGGCCAATCTCTATGGTATAAGTACTCTCTTAACCAGCTGGCGACAAGGCGTCATGGAATGCAGAAACGGGAAGAAGTGCACAATGGCACGCTGTTATATGGTATGGGCACCACACCACATGGATACAATAGACACAAATCATGTCATGAATACAGATGATAGCAAAATGTAGAAAAAAATAATAATTAGGAAGTGTTGAGGTTTGAGGATTTATTAGCTTTGCTTTTAATATAATTTATTTAATTGTCAGTTTATATAATTTAATTTTTACTAATGGTTCTGTTTACCAAGTGGCTTGCAAAGTTCTGGAAATTTTATGATTCTGCTTATGAGTTGGTTTAAGCTGACCACGGCAAACCACTGGGTCCTTCTCCTTTCTCTCTTCAGTGGTGACGATGTGTGTTGGCTCACTATGTTGGTGGGCAAAAAATAGGGACAATTTATAGATAGGGTAGTCTCAAAAGATAAACGGAGATTATCCATTTATTTTAACTCAGAAGCATTAAGAGCATTACTCTACATATACATATGTCTGTTATGTGTGTGTATTCTAATTCCAAATCATTCTTACATAATCATAAAATAGGTACTCTAAAGCTTAGACCTTAACACTTAACCAAGTTAAAGCATCTCTTTGTATATTTCATCTGTGTATCTGTTTACAAAATCTGATATGTAAGTGTATCTATGTATATGGCTTATGCACAAATATGTATTGCATTTATTTAATACATAACTGTAATTTATAGATATGTTACTGAATATACATACGATTGATATAGATATAACGGTACCACATACATGTACACACATTTCCTGCATATCCTACGTAAAATATGCAATGTTTATTATGTCAAGAAAGTGCATTGCCTACAGGAAGTAAACTGGAGCAGAGTCAAGAAATATTTGTCAACCATGTGCTCCAGGCTAGGAACTACGGAAACAAAAGAAGACCCCAAATCGGAAGAAACTTGTTCTTCCCTCTAAGAGCTTACAATGTATCCAAACAAACAAAGTTTATTCTATAGAAAATCAACAAGTACATGATAAGCGCTAATAATGGTTATCATATACTGAGACTGTGGTCCATGCCATGCGTGATCTCAGGTGACTCTCACAAAAACCTTCTGGAGAGGAACTCTTACTATTTCCATTTTAAGATGGGGTCACTGATTCTGAGAGAATTTCATTAGCTTGTATAGCATCAAACAGGTAGTATATGACCGAAAGGGATTTCACCAAAGGTCTGACTCCAGGACCAGATCTGGATCCATTATTTCTTTCTGTAAACTGAGCTATATGATTCAGACTATGAGTGCTTCTGTGGCTTCAAAGAAGAAAGACCCTCATGAGCATCACAGAGGAATAGACATTTGGCAGCCTTGAAGCAAATTTGCAGAGATACAGAAAAGGAGTAAGAGTTAATAATAGAGACTCTGGTAACAATAAATATATATGTTGTCTCTGATAGTCTGATGTACTTAGTGGAATGTGGAGGCTTTTGGAAAAGCTTAAACCTGACTATAATTATTTCAGGAATAACTCGTGATCATTTGAACACAGAAGGTCTGATATAAAAATCTTGAGAAGTTTAGAATTTTCTAATCAAATTAATTAGCCATAACAATAGGGTTATATGAGTGTTTAGACTATCTAAGAGAACAGTAGTTTAAAGAACACTCAAGAAATTTAGATGGGCCCATTTTCATGCCTGCAATTTCTAGGCTAATTGCAAATTATTCTTATCTAATCAGTGAAGCCTTAATGACCTCTCCTAGGCAACAGTTGGTTAGCATATGTAGAGATTATACATAAATTTGATAATAAGGGTTTAAAGAGAATCATTTTAAGTGTTCACTAATTTGGTAATTTTACTACAGTTGTAAGGTGTGTGTGTGTGTGTGTGATTGTGTGTGTGTGTTTGTCTGAGAGATCAAATACATCTTTATACATAGCTATAGATTTAGTTTTGAAATGGAAATCAGTTTTTATACTTGTAACTTAAATGAACACAATATCACTTTTTCTTTTTGACACTTTCATATGGAAGCCTCGGCTTGGTCCAAATAGTGGACAATCCCCTACATCTCTAATGACAGAACTAACATTTATTGTTACTTATTCTGTGCTGGACTCTTCTAAGTACTTCACATAAATTAACACATCTGTCACAATTATTTTATGAGAAAGGCATAAGTAATATCCCCATTTTACCTATGTGGAAACTGAGTTGCAGAGGTTAAGTGACTTGCCAAAAGTCACACAGCTGTTAACTGACAAAATCATGTAATGGCTTTCCAAAGTTCATATATATATATATTTTTTTTTTTACCAACACACAATCCCACCTTCTTCAGCTGTGATTACTATCATTACCGCAGGTCATAGTTGGTAAAAAAAAAATATTCTGTTCACTTGAATGCAAATCCCCACTAACTGTCGGAAGTTAGAAAAGTGGGCTGTGCGATTTGAATGTGTCTTTCTCCTAAATCTTCATGTCAACTCAGTACCACCTTCTCTAAAATTACTATGGATACCTATCTCAACCACTTGTTAATATTCCCATTCTTTTCAAGTCTCACATCAAATATTTTTTTATTTTTGTGGTACGCAGGCCTCTCACTGTCGTGGCCTCTCACTGTCGTGGCCTCTCCTGTTGCGGAGCACAGGCTCCAGACGCACAGGCTTAGCAGCCATGGCTCACGGGCCTAGCCGCTCCGCGGCATGTGGGATCTTCCCGGACCGGGGCACGAACCCGTGTCCCCTGCGTCGGCAGGCGGACTCTCAACCACTGCGCCACCAGGGAAACCCCCTCACATCAAATTCTCGCTCTCCATTTCCTTCTATTCATTTTTCAGATGGCCTCAGGATTCTCCGTTCTCAACCGTGAACATCCCTATTTACTCATGACATTTACTTTTATTTGTCCTTTTCAGATTTTAACACTACTGGGCTGTTTCAAGTCTATCCCAGACATTTACCATTTTCCAAATCTTGCTGAAAATTTGCCTTCTTTAACTTAGATTTACCTGTTTCATTTGGGAATTACATATCATATTCTATCCTAAACTTTTCATCCATTGGTAAGTGCATTTTTTTAACAACATGAATTGAATTCCAACTATATGCCAGACAGAATGTAGAACATCTGAGATACAAGTATTAAAAATAGAACATCCTGGGCTTTGAGGAGTGAGTCTCCAACTTGACTGCACATTAGAATCATTGGGAGGTTTAAAAAAAATGTCTGGTGCCCAGGCCATACTCCAAACCAGTTAAATCAGAATTTCTGAATAAGGGACCCAGGAATTTGTTTTTATGTGTTTGTTTGTTTTTAAACTTTCCAAGTGATTCCAACATGCAGCCAAGTTGGAGAACCACTATGTTAAAGGACACAAGTATGGAAAGAAATGATTAATAAAAGAAATGTACACAAGATACAATGGTATCAGAGACAAAGTAATGATGAACTCTCCTTTTGAAGAGGATCTCATAGGATTTCTTGGGAGAGGAGCTAAGTTTGATTTAATGAGGAAGAAGTTGGAGAGTATCTCAAGAACACTAAACAAACCATGTTGTCTGAACATAAAGTAGGGAATGGAAGGTGTCAGGTGAGGAAAGTGGAGAGATAGTCAAGGTGAGAGGTTATGAATACCCATATATGCCATTTTAAGGAGCTTGAACTTGTGTTCTGGGTAATGGGTGGCTTTTAAATGATATCAAGCAAAGGGAAGACCCAGTCATGCCTAGATTGAGTTGAAGTAGACAGTGGGTGGAAAGAGTATGGTTAAGAAGTGGGAGAGCAGTTAAAAAGTGTTGCAGCATTCCAGTGAGGGTTCATGAGGATAGTGGCAGTGAAGGTTAAAAAAAATTAATAGATTCAGTATTCGTTTGGAAGAGATTCTACTTTCACTGATGGATTAATAGTGGGTTGGGTATGAGTGATAAGCAAGAAAGAGAAAAATAAATGGAGAGCGAGAGAAGAGAATTAGAATAAAAGAGATTCTGTTTCTGGCTTGAGAATCCAGGTCTATATTGGACTCATTTACCAAAAGAGAGGATCGTTGAGGGAAAAAAAAGTATTAAGTTTTCCTCCCAAACTTGTTCAATTCAGTGTTTTTCACCTTAAGCTTGAGCTGCCTGTGGAAATGGAGGGAGGAGAATATGTATAAAAGAGAGAGTTGCTGACTGTGTTAAAAGGGGCTGTGGAGGACGAGGACAAAATATATCCATTGGTTCTGAACTTGGAGGTTATTGGTGACTTTGACCATATATATTCTAGCATCATGGTGATAGAAACCTAAATGGAATGGATTGAAGAATGAATGAAAGATGAGGGAGTTGAGGTAGCAAGTAAATAATGTTGGGGAATGGAAGAGAGAAATGAAACTGTAGCTGGAGGAGAACGTGAGGTCAAGAGAGGGTTTCTTTTACCTAATAGGTGTTGCTGTATAATGTACACTGATGGAAATGATTCAGTAGAGAGGAAGAGTGGTGTTACAGAAGAGAGGCAAAAGGGAATATGTATAGAGGAAAAGCCCTTGAACAGATGAGAAGGGATAACATCTAGAGCTCCCATAGAGGGTCTGATTTTCGATAGAAGATGGGTACCAAAGGAGGTGTGCTGTGGATTTGTTATTGAGAAATGAAGAAGCTCCTTTCTAATGGCTTCTGTTTTCTCAAGGGACGGCTTCCCTGTTGGTATCTCTCTTGCCAGTCTCTTCTGTGATGTTATTAAGCAGTAGGCTACTTGCCTCCTTACTACTTTCAGAAAAGAGGACTCAGGAAAATTAGCAGTAGACATGGGGGAGAATAATAATGATCATCTATTTCACCACTAGAACAATTACTTTTATCTCTGTTGCTATTGTCATCACCACTGGTATTTCAACCTTTGTTTTTTAAATATTGCTATGTGCCAGCAACAGTGCCAACTTCTTACATTACATTGTATACCTATGATACATACTATTTCCCCACATTTTACAAATGAGAAAAATGAGGCACATAAAGCCAGAAGGAGAAGGGTATTTCTGAAGGTAAGAGAAAGATTCCAAGCTGGGTATAATTAATTGCACCAAGTACTGATGTATGAACGAGAAACATTTTATTTGGATTTTGTTCTTCCACAAGCTCCAGCAGCCTTTCACTGAGTGGGTACCATGAATGAATAAAAGAATGATCAGAAATTTGCTACTAGATGCACAGTGCTAATGGATCTGTCTCTTTATCCTTGTTCTCTGGTTATGTGCTGTGAGTGATACTGTGCTTGGCTGTTGACCCAAGGGGCTTGGATTTTTTGATAGTGACCGAGGGAAATGGTCATGGGAGACAAGCTGAACTGGTCCATTCTGCCATCTAGTAAGAGAGTGGCAACTTGAAGTTGTCCACAGCTCCTGAAAGCTTCACACGGAAGCACAATGGTAGAAAATGGTAGAAAACATTTTGACAACTGGATAAAATTCAAACAGAACAACAAACGCATTTGTGTTCTTCTTTCTTTCTAGCCATGCATGTGACTGATACGAAAAGGAAGTGAGGTATATAGAAAAAACCAGACCAAACAAAATGTGTGCCCATTGTATTTGTAGTATACTAAAAAAAATGTTGACAGATTTTTTGTTTGTTTGTTTGTTTTGTTTTGCATTATTTTGCATTTGACTCTAGAAAGATATTATCTCTCCCTTTTTCTGGGAGAAAAATTGTTTCAAGTCCTAAAGCTGGCTAGTGGCAGAATAAGAATTGACATCCAGGACCTAAAGATTCTACTTTTCACTCTTTCTCATTGTGGTTCTAGAAATCTAGTGCATACTCCCCTTCTTCATCTTCACCGTCTGCACAATGATGACATGCCAGGACCTAGATCTTAATTCCAGAGTCTTTTGGACCAAACTCTTGGCACTGAACACCAGGCACATTTAACTTCTTCCTTCTTTCCCTGAGGAGTGCTCTGTCTGCATTCCTTCCCATCTGTGCCGAGTTCTTCCCATATTCCTTACCCACATTATTCCCATTTTCTATCCCTCTATACTCCCTTACTTGAATGACACAGTTTTCAACCTCCCACAATTTTTAGAGAACTCAACTCATAAATCACTGGTCATAAGGAGTGACCATATTTTCCCCTTGACTTGGCCTTGAGATTAAAATCACCTTTTATTTTATTTCCTTTTTAAAAAACAAAACAAAATAAGTCCTTAATTGGGTTTCCACACTGGGCCAGGATCTTGGGCAGACACACAGACAGAAAGAAAAGAAAAAGGAGCCAGCCCTTACTAAGTGGCTATAATATTTTCAGTATTATAGATATGTAACCTCTTTTCTTCACAGCCCTATAAAATAGGCATTGCTATCCACATTACATAGAGGTAGAGATTGATTTTCAGAGACATTCAGTAATAAATGAGCTAGAATTTCAGTCAGGTCTGTGTAAGTCTAAAATAAGTGCTCTCCCCACTACACTACCCTACCTTCTTCAGAAGACTAGGAAAATATATCTGCCAAATCAAATATATACAAGCCTAGTGGTAAAGTGAGTCTACATATGTGAGTATCCATTATGCAAGGATGTAGGATGATGGTCAAGGATAATTGTTAATTGTACCTGTGCCGAAGTCAGGAGGATCAGAACATTCATTCTGTTCTCTGCCACCTTTCGGCACGTACTAAAAAGTGTTCTAAATGTCTCAGAGTCCCAGCGTTCTCATCTTTAGATGGGAATAAAACGAATTTAATACTAGGTGAATTAAGTTAGAAAGCTCATGTAAGATGTTCAGCCTAGTTCCTTACACGTTAAGCATTCAATAAATGGTGACTCTTTGTTATTACTAGTACTAATGGTACAGAAAGGGTGATATAAAGTCCTAGAGAAACTGAGAGCCCAGGGCCACTGACTTTCCCTAGGAAACTGCAGGGAAATACTTCACCAAAAAGGATTACATTTGAATTAGCTATGAAGAATAAAGAAGGAGGTCTCCAGTGGGAAAGGGCACATCAGGGAAAAGGTAGAGCGTATGAAGAGTCACGATGGCCAGGTGGGGCTGGAGAGTGGCCAGCACACTAGAGCCTTAAATATCTTGCACAAGTGTCTGGACTTCATTGCATGAAGCATGAAGCACCTCACCAAAAGAAACCCTCAGAAATCTTTAAGTGAGGGAGTGATGTGAAGCTACTGGTCTTAACATCACTATGGCTACCGTGTGATGCATGGTCTGGAAGCCCCGAGAGAATCTTCTCTCCTTCTTCATTCCCTGTGCATAGTCACACCACTGGGTCCTGGACATATCAGGCTATGAAATCACATTTAGAGGGCATGAGGGTGGGGTGGGGAGGGAGAAAGAGAGAAAGCAAAACAACCAGAGGCAAAAAGCCGGTCCCGGGAGATCCAACAATATGCCCTCACTGTTCTAACATGGAGAAAATGAGAAAGACAAGCTGCACATTACAAACAGGAACATGTGTATGCATTTATTAATATTTCCAAAGTGGATTTAATTTTCGGTGTGCATCCCGCCTCCACAAAACCCGGTGCGTTTCATCTAACCTCTCGTTAAGTTGCGTGGGAGCCATTTTTTAACGTGTCCTCTGGGGGAATCTTCAAACGGATTCTATAATCTCGCTTATAAATGGCTCTATTTCAAAATGCTGTTTACATTTATTCTTTTACCAGCTCGTCCACCACGCCCCAGTGCTATGTGAACCCCTTGCCTTTAAGAGCAGGAAATGGATTTCCAGCACCTTGGTAGAGTTGAAGCAGAGTCTGTGGGCTTTGGGATCAGACACACCTGCTTTAGTTCCTGGCTCCACCACTAACTTAACAGGGTGTGTCTCTCTGAGGCAAGAGGTCATCATTTGTAAAATTTGGACGGTGATAGAAACTACCTCATTTTGTCGTTTCCGGTTAACTGAGATGGTGTCTGCAGAACTTTTAGCACATGACTGGGCACATACTGAGCACTCAAATCGTGTGGTTATTCTCAATTCTTCCTTCATCATACTTACTGTCAACCTCTAGAACTGAGTGCAAACACTGGTTCGACCATTTGTTAACTACATTCCTTAATGTGTCCGAGTTTGGGTTCTATTATTTGTAAATCGTATTCATATGTAAACATTTAACTCACAAAGTTGCATCAGGACAAAAGAACACTAGCTAATATTTATTTAGTGTTTTTTATATGCCCAGCACCAATTTCAAGCAATTTACGTGGTTTACTTCCTTTACTACTTTTAGCTACTAATGAAGTAGGCATTATTATTGTCCTCATTTTACAGATGGGAAGAGTGAGGTACAGACAGTTTAAATAAGGTGACAAGGCTGCACAGCTAATAGTGCTTGGATTACCATTCAAACCCAGGCAGTGAGGTTCCAAAGCTTGTTTTCATCATCCCATTCCACTTGCACCAAGAAATAGCTTGACTGCAAGCATTTTACATGGTTCACTAGGCCTAGCTGATTGGTAATATTAATTTCTTTCACTCTTTTTTATCCCTCCCTCCCTGATCAAGAAAGCAAATCTGACCGCTGCACTTTGAGCAAAGCAAGGGAAGGATAAAAGTTAAATTAATAGGACAATGCAAGGTGTGAATAAGGTGGCTATAATTATCATCACCAGAGAACCATCAAAGGAGGAGAAGAACCAACTACCAAAGGAGTAAAAGTTAACAACCAGCTCTCTGCCTTCAAAGAACTTTAAATCTAGTAAAGGAACTGGCATGCACGTCATTACCAACGATATGGTGCATCTTTACAGACGAATCTTAAGAGGCACTATTGACCTAGAAGAAATGATGTTTATTTCCACATGGCAGCAAATGTACAACGATCACAGAACACTGCTAGAAGCAGGGAAAATCTAAGCTCTACCAGAAAATATACATAGAATCTATTCTCTAATATTCCCCATTCCTAGCCCACTCCCCACTTAAAAATGAATGAGAACGTTGGGAGGAGATCGTAGGACATATGTGTGCATTTACACTTTACACAGGTGGAAGAAAATATCTGCATGTCCTCCAAGCCAGTTATGTAAATAGCACATCTAAAGTCATATCAGCCCACACAAAGCATTTACATAGATGATGAAAAACAAAGTGGAAGTCAGGCTAACTGCTCAACCAACAAAAGAACTGACCCTTAAGCCATCCCTTGAATAAAAATATCTGTCCAAAGGGATAACAGGTCACATGAAGAATAAGTCTGATGGTTGTAAAATTCCAGGTTTTTTAAGGAGTTTCAGGTAAGATAGGTGATGGTGTGGTTGCTTAGACAATATAAACCCAGCAAGGGCATATATAAAAGGGATTGTTATTGCCTCTGCTCTGTCAACCTCATTCAGTCCAAACGTTGGCTCCTGAAACTGTCAAGAGCCATAAGCTCAAACAGACCCGAAGAAATTGTTGATATCATAAACAGTTTGTTTTATAAGGTTCTAGTGGCGCATCCTGGGAGACAGAATTCCCTGAGGGCTAAGTGGAAGGGGAGAAGCATACAATCAGGTCAGGCTGCAGATTTGGGGCGAAGTTGCCCCAAACGATGCTGCCTGGATGACGTCTCTCAGTTGTCCTGTAATCCTTGCTCCCCTTTGGGTAAAAATGAAAATCTTATCATCTTCATTCGTATCATTTCAAGTTTCAAAGCAAATAATTCCACTTACAGAAAAGCATGAAAAGAACTAAAATCTAACAGAGACACTATAAATAAACCATAAAAAATGGCAGTTTTGTGTACTCTTTTTCAAACTATACACACAGTCTCTCTCTCTCTCTCTCCATCACACACACGCACGCGCGCGCACACACACACACACACACACATATACACACTCCCCTCTGGGGAATATCTCCTCCCCCTCCCACTCCTGGCCCTGAGGAGGATCTATGGAGAGTTTGTCAAGTATAGAAACTAAGGCAAACAAAGTGGAAATTGACAAAAGAACTTAAACAGATCAGTCTGAAGCTAGTCATTGTAGGAATAAATACTTTTTCACAGACTGGTGAGTCTTGAGATCTTTGCTGAATCATACCAGTGCTCATGACTGTCAGATGCTAAGGTGCAGTTACATCCAAAGCACTCTGCTTAAGAAAGGAGTGATGGTAAGAGTGGCAGCAGCTGGACTAGACCTGAGATCGCTAGAGTCCCAAATAGTCCCTGTAATCCCTTGTCTGCCTGCAAAGTGTATTCATTCACTTACTCATCTTGGATTCTAATTTCCTAATTTATACTTTTCTTTGCACATTTTCCCCAGTTAGGGTGTGTGTGTGTGTGTGCGTGTGTGTGTGTGTGTGTGTGTGCTCAAATTAAAACCAAGATTTTGGTATTTGGATCCTGAGTTTACCGCTTATTAATGGATAAATTTGTGTTTAAGTCATTTAACTGCTCAAGGCATACTTTCTTCATTTGTTAAAAAGAGACACATATAGCTCAAGATTACTGTGGTAAAATAAAAAACTTAATCTTGCCTAGAAAAGTATCCCAATGTGTATGAATGGTGACGGAGCTTAGTAGTTTGAAGCAAAAGACTAGAGTCAAACAGCTGGAAATTCTGCCATTTAGAAGATGTGTGACTTTGAACAAGTTATTTACCCTGTTTCTGCCTCATTTTCCTCATCTGTGATCTAAGAATGACAGAGCCCAACGCGTGGAATTGCCTTGAGGACTCGATTAAACAATGTCCTGGTTCCTCGGTCAATGCTTACTATCATTGATTATGAATTATCAATATGTTAATTAAATGCAAAGAATACTATTACTAGTGATATGAATAATTTGATTTACCTGTCAACTCACCAAGTACAGGGGCTAAACTTTTTTATTTTGATGTCTACCAGATGATATATAAATTTGTTAAATTAAATAGAATTATTACATACTGCGCAGTAGATTAGAACAAACAAGCGGATGTTTGATGGAAGTGGTGTGTGTCACTCCCCACAACCTCTTAATGAAAGGGAAGAGACTATGCAGACCTGCTTCCTGCTGGTGCAAGCTAATGCCTCCAGGCTCAACCCTCTATCAGCCTGATTTTTCCAGGCTGTCTAGCTTGGGGCAAACTCTGTGAACTCTGGAGCCTTGGCAAATATTGCTGAGTAGACGGTGAAGGTGGGAAGCAGGGGAGGATACTTCTTTGCTTCAGGAATCTCCAAGGCTAAAAGTAACCCAAGCCCTTGGAAGATTAGGCCAAGCCGCCCTATAAACAGTAAAATAGCCAAGACAATGGGAAACCAAGAAACTACAAGCATGAAATTATTACACTAGGGGCCAAGTTTGTTTTGAAAGTGACTCTGGTCTCAGGCAATCATGTGAATTTTTGTTTGCCTGAAAGGACATTTCAGGGAACTGTCCAGCATTTGGTGACTTTAATTGGATTCTCAAAGGAATTTGTGACCTAATATCTAAAAGCTCTGCTTCTAAAAAGGGTATGTTCCCTGTGAATAACAGGAAACTCTCAGGGCTCTAGGCGTGCCTTATTTTTAGCAGAAAGCATCATCTGGGAATAAGGTATGTGATGTACTCTTTATGAATTGATTGAGCTTGTATATTTTGTTTTTAAGGAGACTATGGTATATTCTAATGATGTAGGTAGGACCAGTGTTAAGTGAGATACCCATCATTTCATGATGAATTTTGACATTAGAGGTGAGGGTGAAAAGTGCTGAATTGGAAGTCACAATGTCTGTGACCTAGTTCTGACCTCACCCCTGCAACTCAACAGACTAATGTAATTAACCTTGGCCACTGGGGTAAATCATATAGTGCTGTACACAATAAGGGGTTAGTGGAACAAGCCATTTGTACCAGGAGCAGGGAGTGTGGCAGAGGACAATCCATTCTCTCCCTCTTTTGGCAACAGAAACAGGGTCTGGGCAGTAGTTCACTTCAAACCTGTGTGCTGAATTGAACCTGTTTTTGCAATTTTTTTAAGAAAGTGGGTTGTGGGTGGTGGTTATTCTAGCAGGTTTCTTGGCTTAGGGGCACTTTTTCCACTGGAATGGAGAGCATTGTTACAAGGGAAATGGGAACAAATGAACACACCAACCACCCTGATTATAATATTGAAAGAGCTAACCTTTATGGAGCCCATCCCAGGACCCACCACTATGCTATATCCTTGATTTTCAGTATATCATTACATCCTTACAAAACCCCTCCAGGGACATATTTTCCAGCCCCTCTTTCACAGAGGAGGAAACTGAGATTAGCAGGATTTAAATAAAAACTGGTTTAAAATTGCAAAACTAGCAAATGATGGAGCCAACATTCCTACCCAGCCTATTAGACTTAAGAATCTACCATCTCACCCAGTGTTTGCTGGATCCAAATTTTTTATTTTAATAACTTTTTAAAGAAATAAATTATAAAAGTATTATGCATTGATTTCAGAAAATCGGGAAAAATTCAGAAAACCATGAACCACGCAACTATCCTTTTAACGGACTGTGGTTCCCATTAATAAAGGTAACACAGTATATTTTTAGCACAGATGTTTACAACTTTTTCCTTGTTATTTCAGACACTACATATTTAATCCACATAAAAATTGTGGCTTTCTTGTGCAGACTCAGACATGGACTAACTCATCCCTCAGCTTTGAATGCTTCTCTTCTGGGTTGTCACATGACACATTCCTTTACTTTCTTCATCTCTCTATTTAAATATCCACCTGCCCAGAGGCCTTCCCAGATTACAGTAGAAGCTCCATGAGATCAGGGGCTTTAGTTTCTACCATATTACTAGAACCTAATATAATTTCTGGCCCATAGTAGGTACTCGATAATGTTTGCTGAATAAATGCAATAGTGGGTAAGTAATGTTTCCCATTCAGAAATCAAGAAAAATGAAATGATTCAGGTGAGCAGGCTTACTTATGGCTAGTAAATAGCAGAATAGGGCATGATGCCAGTTCCCCTAATTCTTAACCACACGCTTTCTCCCAGTTGGCTTGGCTCTGCCTCTAATGTAATTGGCTCTGAGCACAGGGCCAGCAGGGCTCTGCATAAAGCTGCATCAGTGTAGCACACCCAGTAAATGGATCTGAGTCCTGGTACTTAAGGGGAAAAATGCAGCGTTGAAAGAATGGCCTCCTATTTATCTTTCTGAGGGCTCCATTTTTGGAAATGCTAACAGGAAGAAAATAAATTACTCCAATGCATCCACAGGAAGCATAAACCTTTCCTTTATTCCAAAGAGTGGACTGTGTTCCACTTAACCTGTATAATCCCAGCTGAGGTCTCAGACCATTCCCACTCTGTGCCCTTGGGTGAGTCATAGCCTCTCCAGAACTCAGGTATGCATGTCTGTAATATGTCTGAATTGGATCAGATGATCTTTAAGCTCCATTATGCTTTAACATTTTCGGTTCTGAGCATGCTTGGTGCCCTCCTCCCCACTAGGAAGACAGAAGTATCTCTGGGGATGGAAAAGAAACACACTGGGTACCATTACTGTGAGATGAGTAATAAATCCAGGATCCCAACTTGGTTCTCAGATAGGTGGGAGAGACAGCGGGCAAAAATCAAACCCTGCTGCTAAGTTAAGAGCTAAACCATTTTAAAGAATGAAATCTATTACCTTTACCCTCATGAAAGCAACACCAGGCCCAAAGATCACGTGAACAAAAATAAATACGTGGAAAAGTTCTTTTGCTGCTGCTTCTAGCAGTTTTCTGATCTCTTTCTCTCACTTTGCACTGACTGTCAAATGGTTTACCAAGAGGTTAGTCTGTAATTAAACTCAGCTCTAATTGCTGGAACAAGTTACTGATTGTGTTCTTAAATCCTTTTATTCTATACCCTAGAAACCAGTGCATTCTAGCCTTTAAATGCTAGTGGTTTGAGAGAATCACAGCTTTTAGCAGACATTTGTTCATTTGAAGCTTTTACCCGGAGCATCAATCAAGAAAACTAAAAAAACATGAAACAAATTGGTGACAGGAATAATCCTCCCTCTGCAACAATAACAAAAAATAAATTTGGAGAAATGTTTTGCCTTCTCTCTGTCTGAATTATAGATAGTGCCATGTTTAATGATTGGTTTATATACTAAGACCCATATTCAGGAATCTATTCTTAAATAGGGCTTCCTATCTTTAAAGTGTCAGTTGGGTGCTTTTGAGGTATGGAAAATCTTTTGAAGCCATTCAGATCCATTCAATGAGTCATCATTTTGAAAAAAAAAAATAAGAATGTGAGTAATGCAAATGTCAGTTTAATTTGAATTTGAGTTATGTAGAGCAAGCGAAGCAATGTATCCAAAAGATTCTTGGAAGAACGACAGAGCAAAGACATTAGTTCAGACATAGTACTCTTTGTTTGGCCTAGGTAATGTTGGTGAAGGCTAGTGGCTCAAAGTTTAAAATATCTTTCTATATTTGGACAATGTGCTGAACGTTTTTGACTATGTCTTAGTCTCCAACTCCCTATTCCTTCCGTATAAAATCCTTGAGTTTTGGGTGACAGTGACCCTACCCCCAGTATCCATGACTTTAGTTTATTAGTATAACCTTGCCCATCCCAAGCTCCTGGCCACGGTAATGTGGTCATTGGGTCAGGGAGATGCCCATGACTCACCCAATTCAGGGCAATGAGGGCAAGTGAGAATTGGTTCCAGGTCCTCCTCCGTGTCAGCAGAGGAGTTCATGCTTTTTCTCCTGCTGTATTTAAACGTGGACCCATGAAGCCCCAAGGAGAAAATACCTATCACATCTGCTGCCATCCAGAATCACTTGAAATTTTTTCTAATTTTAGGAGATTTATTTTGCTTACAGCTGAAAATCCTGAGTGATGGAGTCTGAGATGAATAGGAGACATCTGATTCGTTCTAGAGAATTTGGACCTAGGCTGAAGCTGACAGCACACTGTGCGTGTGTGTGTGTGTGTGTGTGTGTGTGAGAGAGAGAGAGAGAGAGAGAGAGAGAGAGAGAGAGAGAGAGAGGGAGGAGACTATAGATCTTGGTGACTTCACCAAGTTGTTTGAACAAACCTTGTCTAAAATTATATTTGTAGGGCTTCCCTGGTGGCGCAGTGGTTGAGAGTCCGCCTGCCGATGCAGGGGACACGGGTTCGTGCCCCGGTCCGGGAAGATCCCACATGCCGCAGAGCCGCTGGGCCCGTGAGCCATGGCCGCTGAGCCTGCGCGTCCAGAGCCTGTGCTCTGCAATGGGAAAGGCCACAGCAGTGAGAGGCCCGCGTACCACAAAAAAAAAAAAAAAAAAAATTATATTTGTAGCATTTTCTTAAGCTATGTGAGTCATTAAACTCTCTTTTATTGTTTCCAAAATCATTTGCTGAGTATTTAGTATGTGGCAGTCAATGGTCTAAAACCAGCAATAGCATGAAGCAAGAGGTCCCTACATTCCAGTGTGAGAAGAAAAGGATCAGAACTAACAAATAAGTAAACAAGAAGATAGGTAGAAGGATAAAGTTGAAATAGAGCCTGTTAATTTCCTAGGGCTGCCAACAGCTGGGGGTCTTAAACCACAGACATTTATTGCCTCACGATTCTGTACAGTGGAAGTCCTAGATCACGGTGTCAGCAGGACTGGTTCCTTCTTAGGGCAGTGAGGACAAATCTGTTCCACGCCTCTCTTCTAGCTCCTGGTGATTCCCTGGTAATCTTTGGCATTCCTTGGCTGTAAATACATTACCACAATTTCAGCATTCATCTTTATATGGTGTTTTCCCCTGTATCTTCACATTGTCTTCTCTCCATGTATATCTGTCTCTGTGTCAAAGTTTACCCGTTTCATAAGGACATAACCCAGTCATATTGGGTTAGGGCCCACTCTCATGACCTTATCTTAACTATTGATAATTGTATCTGCAAAAACCCCATTTCCAAATAACACATTCTGAGGCAGTGGGGGGTTTAGACTTCAACAGATTATCATTTTTGTGGAGGAGAGGATGCAATTCAACTCATAACACAATAGTAATGAGATTAAGGACACTATAGGGGTATCTTAGTATGAGTGATCATGAAATGCATTTCTGAGGAGAAGCCATTTACTCTGAGAGTTAAAAGGTAAGATGGAACTAAAATATTAGACCTGACTATTTAAGGAGGAAAAAGTTATTTTGGACAGAGGGAAAAATCTAGTGAATAGTTCTTAGTAACCAACAAGCAAAAAAACAGACCAAAAAGCAACAACGAAAAAGACCTTTATTGCTTATGTCCATTTGAGTTGTTTTTCTATAATATGAAAGTTAAAGAGTTAAATAAGTAGGCTCTAACTGAATAATTCCTGTTAAAATTTTACTGACTATTTACTTATAAAATCCCTAGTCCTTATATTCTTTATTGCACCGGGAAATGACTGTCTACTTCTGGCTTTGATGTTTGTTGGATATTGTGATCTTTGGTTTTCTTCCACGTCAATTTTGCTAATCTGTGCCTTTCTGAAGTTGGGGATCATTTTAGTACAGTTTTTCTCTCTGGCGCTAACCACAAGCTTGTCAAATGGCAGGGGCTCAACAAAAACTGAATAAATGAATTTGTCTAGTTTAGGAGAGCAGTGGTAACTAGTAAGTGTGGCTCACCAGCCCCCCCCAAAAGCCCTAATTTTTAGCAGGTGCCGATTGCCAGGGTGTAAATATTCCCACCATGGCTGATTTCAGGTTACCAGCATGACGTCACTGAGCTGAGGAATGTGCACAAGCCAGCACCAGCCAGCACCAGCACACCATGGTCGGGGGGTCTGTTTCAGGAATCTATCTTGGAAAACGGGCACGCTTTGTTATCAGACTAACACAGGTTGTTGATTTGTTGCTAGCATTGAAAGCTGTGCAATGTTCAGAAATTTATTTATCTCAATGAGTGTCAATATCCTCACCTATAAATAAGAGTAATACTTGCTACAGAGGATTTTGTGAAAATTAAGATGAATCATCACTGATAAAGCAACCAACAGAGTAGGGGATATTGAAAACAACTAACCTATGTTAGCTTTGTTTTTAATTTTGTTGTTGTTGATAGAAAACTTTTCTTATCTCTTGAATTTGGTCGCAAAAATGAAAATGAATCTAAGTGCTGTGATAGAACATGGGACCTTATCTGAGGGGAAGCCAACACTCCCTACTGACTCTGAATCTAGGATCATTGCAAAAATGCAGGTGTTTGAATGGACATCAATAACTGGAAGTTGATATTGAGTTCAAGATGCTTAATCTATAACTGCTTTCCGGCCACGGAGATTATATATCAGCATTAAAAAAAAAAAAAAGGGAGTTCTAAACCAGGAAGTGACTCAAATGATTGAAGTATGAGACAAAAAGTAGGAAAATCTTTGAGGACTTGGGAGTCCTGTCACTCACTCTCCTCAAAGACTGCTTCATTTTTGTATATATTAACTTAACTCTCCAAGAGGAGAATAGACAGTGAGACTCCTGTGCAAGGGTTGCAAACCCATGTTCCAAGTGTCAGGCAAATTAAAAGGAATAAGTGTAAATAGACTCAATGTGTGTGTATATGTGTGTGAGAGGGAGGCAGAGAGACAGACAGAGAAAGGAAGAAGAATGTGGCAAATTAACTTGAAGGGTACATCCCAAAGTATTCAAATTTTAAAATGAAGACCTAAAGAAAACATCCCTCAGGGGATGGATTCCAGCCTCTGGTCTCAGTGTGAGACCCTGATGTACGTGGAGAAGCCTGTCAAACCTGCTCCTAGAACCTATGTCAGTTCAGTTTTTAATGGAGATAAACACAATCAATTTAATGTGTCTTTTTTCCACTAGACTGGCCTATTTGTATCTAATTCTTACTTTTAGTGTTTCTCTTTTATCTATAACGAATATGATTGCAAATAATCTGAACAGAATAGAAAAGCATATGGCATAAATTAGAGTGCCATCAGGATCTCCCACTCAGAGGATGACATCTGAACAGTCTGGTGAATAACCTTCTGTGCCTGTGCACACACGTGCACACACGTGCACACACACTGCTCTGTGTGATTTTGAAAACTGAGCTCATGCTATATATATGCTCTCTTTTAATGGAGAACATACAAAGAATGTTCACTCAATCACTTTTGCCTTAGAATCCTGGTTCTACAATTTAGCAAATTTTGGCTCAAAACATGGCATAAAGTGGTTGTGGTTCAGGTTTCCGAGTCTCATATCTAGTCAGTTTCTACCTTGAAATAAAGTGTTTCTTCTTTAGCCTCATTTCTAACAGTTAGGGGAGAAAGGGGCAAACCTGTTTTAGAAACCAGGCAGTACTATTATTAGGAATTTATCAACCTTCACTTATCTCTGGATTTTTTTCTCCTCTCTCCTCACTGTGTTTTATCTTCTCTCCGTTGATCTTTTTTTTTCACAGATGACCTTTCGTCTTATTTCTCATCTCCTGGTCCCATCAACCCTAACTTTGTATCTGCTAAAACTCAGGTAATTGCTTTTAGATGGGTATAATTAAGAAGCCATTAGTGTAAAGTTTCATTTCAGTTTACGCCTTGGTCTGCATTTGAGCAGAGAAATATGAAATTAAGGTATTAGCTCCTTTCAGGAGTATGAGTCACGAGCTAATAAGTTTCAAGAGCAGTTTCTCAACTGTAATGATTGTGCTTTTCTCTTTGAAAATCTTCTCTTTGGAATTCTCATAGAGGGAATATTTTAAAAGGAAGGGGAGCAAATCTATAGCGACAGATGGGAATTCGGTACATGATTCCTGAAGGGTGAGTGTCCCTGTTGCCCTAGGAGGGTCATAAGAGAGATTTCAAAAGGAGCTAGTGCAGGAGGGTCCAACCTGGATACCTGTATGTCCCCTTTCACAATTGTGTAAGAATTCTACCCCCTTGAGGACAGCTGTGAGAGACATCGTAGAGGGGATTAATGACCTGTACGAAGAAGTTGAAGTCAAGCTGACCTAATGTGCTTTGGGGTAAAGCTAACTAGAGCAGTAGTTCTCAAATTCGACTGCAGTTACATATTATATGAGTTTCCCGTGGCTGCCATAACCAATTTCCGCAAACTGGTGTCTTAAAACAATGAAAACTGATGCTCTTATACTTCTTAAGTCTAGAAGTTTAAATCTGAAGTGTCGGAAAGGCCATGGTCCCTCTGAAGACTCTAGGGTAGAATCTTTCTTGCCTCTTTCTAACTTCTGGTGATGCTTGACACTTCTTGACTTTTTTTGTCTTGTAGATGCATGACCCCAATCTCTGCTTCTGTTGTTTCACGGCCATCCTCCCTGCGTGTGTATCACTGTGTGTCCTCTCTTCTTACAAACAGACACCAGTCATTGGATTTAGAGCCCCCCTCTTAATCCAATGTGACCTCATCTTAACATCTGCAAAGCAAAATACCTGCATCTTAGCTTTCCATTTGCACAGACTTTTTTTCCAAATAAGGTCACATTCTGGGATTCCAGGAGGACATGTGTTTGGGGGGAACACTATTCAAACTACTATACCTGGGAATATTTTAAAAACCCAAAGCCCATGCTGCACCCCAGATCAGTTAAATTAGAATTCTAGGAGGGTACATATTGGAATCACTTGAGGAGATTTAAAAGAGACTGATGCTTGGGTCTCACCTCCAGAGATTCTGATCTACAAAATAGGTATTCTAGCAAGTATATTATTGGATTGTTAGGGAAAGGAAATGAGATCATGTGAAGTGCAGAGGAGAAGCCCGGTACATAACATTTGCTCAATTAATATTTTCTTATTGATTGGTTTGGCTTGATGGGTTTATAAAATAAGGACATAATTTCACATATGTAAGGATGCATTGTTCAATAAGCATTGGTACCCTTCTTCCTCTGCCTTTTCCTAATTATCTGCTTTATGTTCCTAGTATCAATGTTTTACCTACTACATTGTTTGTTGTTACCATAACCCTTACACATCCTGCTTTCCCAATAGACAAATGCTTATCATCTCTTACATACTTGTGTCTAATTGCCACTGTCCTCCCAAGCCCCATCCTTTAATAGGTCAAGTGCTAATCCTTTCCAATCTGCCAGAATGACTAACAATCCTAGTTTGTTTGGGATTTAGGAATTTTCCAGGATACAGGACTTTCGGTGCTAATTCTAGGACTGTCCCAGGGAAACCAGCATGGCTAATCACCCTAATCAGTCATGGGTAAGAGAACATGCCCAGTGTTACCCCAAGACTGTTACACATATTAGAAATGAAAGGATCTTTAAGAGGGGATATAAATGTATAAAATATGACACTTGTCTTCGAGTCTATACAAGAGCTATCAGAGAGCAAAATAAAAGTGGTAATAATGATAATAATAAGGATGAGAATGAGGACGAGAATACTTATTGATCACTTACATTAACCTAGTTCCTGTGCTAAGGGTTTTATATGTATTATTCATTTAATACACCTAGCAACCCTATATGCTAAGTGGCATTATTATCCTAATTTTCTAAGTGAAGAAACTGGGGTTCAAGCAGCTTATGTAACTTCTGCAAGGTCTTACAGCTAGTGTGTGTCTTGTTGCAAATGTAAACCCAGGCAGTTTGGCTTCTCCACTGGTGGTACTATTTCCCATGCCATGCTGAATCAAAGCACAAGGAATGCAGGCATACAAGTCAGAGAAGGACAGAGGAACAATATTTTAGCCTGGTGCGGTTCACAAAGTCATCACAGAGAAGGAGTGGGCGTTGAACTGGCACCTATAGCTCATAAGGCATCATAACTTCCCTCAAGTGGTTTATTTAAGGAAAACATTAATTAAGTGTCTAATATATGTAGAGCACATACAGAAATATTGAAGCAATAATATTAGCAAGAGGTTTTTAGGGGGTTACTATGTCCCTGGCAGTGTGCTAAGCCCTTGATACAATATTAACGCAGGGCATGGCTTCGTGATAACCACCCAACAGAATACAAGGACTATCCCCGTCACAGACAAGAGAATTGAGGATCAAAGACATCAGTGAACTTGACCCAGGATCTCCCAGGTAGCTTATGATAAGTTCGAGATTCAAATCCCGAACTTGTTTGTTTGTTTTACGATAGAGTCTGTTGTCATAAACATCACGTTGTCTTGCTCCTGCAGGTGAGGAAGGCATCAGAATGGTTCAATGAGGCTTAAGTGAAAGCAGACAGAAAGTTCATGGGGTGCGTTCTCCATAGAAAAGTTAGTTAATTCACCTGTGGCAGATTGGCGCGAAGGCATGCAAGCCGCAGCCCAAGCTAGATAGTGAAGGAGATGTGAAGGGGACTTGCCAGCAAGGAGAGCTGCTGGCCTGGACACTTCCTCATCTTAGGGGCACAGCAAGCCCTCATCTCCATGAAGAAAAGTAGCAGAAAATGCTACAGAAAGCACTCCTGTGACAAAATCGAAAGTACAGCTAATCAGGACTTAATTGAACAGTTCAATCTCTGACTAAGGGGTGCGAGGTGATGGAGGGTGGGGAGGGGAAGGAAAAGCACACGAAATCCCTCTGTTTAAGATAGTGAAATGTGTCTACTCATCTATAATGCAGCACCATGGTGTTCTTGTATGAACACAAAATGCCCGGCAATCAGAGGCCATGTGTCTTCTGCTTAGATCCACAGAGTGTCCGTGTATTTTGAATCAAGGCTGCATCTCTGGAGTATGTTGATGCTTTCTTGGCATAAAAGATGCTCCTCCAAATTAGCTCTGCACCAGCTCCGGGCTGTTGTTGTTACCTTTGGCCATGCCAGGAGAAAGGAAGTTGGCAGATTCCCCCATAATGCATTACTGTAGAGCTAATGTGAACTGTACTTCAAGGATAGTGAACACTGAGCAACCCATTAAGGCTGAGGAAGTGGGTTTATGAGTCACTGAAGTCTTCACTCCCCAGCAGATCTCTCTGCTTGTACTCTGTCCTCACAGCCTAAAAGTCATTCTCCACACAGCACTCAGAGTGATCTGCTAAAAAATGAAAATCCAATTTTTTCATTCCTTCACTCAAAACTCTCCAGTAGAGGGTTTTTAAAAATAAGAACCAGACCCTTTGCTATGGTCTACACAGCTCTGCATGATGGATTGTCCCATCCCTGTTTCATGTCACATTCTACTTACCTACATTCCTGATGCTCCAATCACATGACACTTATTTCTGTTTCTAAGCACTTATTATTCACTCTTGAATGTGTTTACTCAAAAAATGTTTGAGCACCAGTTGTGTTCCAGGAACTCTCCTAAGTGTTGGGGATATACCAGTGGACGGAACAGGTAATCTCTCTGGCCTCTTGAAATTTATGTTCCAGTCAGAGAAGATAGACAACAATAAAGAAGATGAAAATGTAGAGTATATAGCATTTAGAAAGTGATAAATCCTTTACATAAAAGAAAAAGAAAGTAGAGCAGTATAGATGAGTTCAAGATTAAGCAGCAGGAGAACTAGGTTGTGACACTAAACAGAGTGGTTGGGGCAGATGTCTCACTTTAAAGCATTTCCTCTTACAGCTCCCTCTCCTAGGACACCCTTCACCCAGATATTTGCATGGCTTTTTCAGAACTCAGGTCTCAGCTCAAACGTCACCTCTCAGAGAGACCTTTTCTGATCCCTCAGTGTGAAGAGGCTACTTCTAGTCACTCTGTCTCACCACCTTCTGTGATAGAACTATCTGAGGTTACATTTTTCATTTATTCATTTATTTTGTCTGCAACTCATGGGCTGTAAATTCCATGAAACCAGTGTCTTTATCACTTCACTGTCATGTCTCTTGTGTCTAGAGTAGTGCCTATCATATAGTAGATACTCAACAAACATATGTTTGAATAAAGGAATGAAGGAATGGGTGACAATATCAACATATTAAGTAGACTATTAGGGCAAGGGAGGTAAGTAATAGTTGGCATTGAGAAATCGTTAACAGACATTATCATCTTGTCCTTGGCATTTGGTCAAGCAACACAATCCAGGAAATAGAACAGGAAAATACTGTCAAGAGACTGAGTAAATCTCATACAAAATATACGTCCTTTGTATATCTCAAGTCTGTCCATCTTTCTTCATTCTCTGCCACCACTCTGGTCCATATAACATCATCTCTTTATTTCATTGCTTGCACTCTTGCTGTCATACAAAATATTTTTTCAAAGTCCCGGAAGGATGAGCCTTTAAAAATGTGTATTTGACTATGTCTTTCATGGTTTAAATCCTTCAATTACTCGCTTTTGACCATAGGATTGGGTCTAAAACCTTAAAGTGACTCCCAGAGACTTTAAGGGCTGGCCACTGTCTGCTTGTCTAGTTTTACCTCTGAGTGCTCCTTACCAGACTCAGTACTCAGTACTGGTCTGTCCAGACTGATTTTTTTTAAGTTTCCTGAATTCCCAAATCTACTGTCTTCCCTTTAGACCACTAGGAGATGATTTCTCTGTTTGGCGATGTCTTCTCTGCTCTCTATGTCTGGCTAAGTCATAGCCACTATTTAAATCTCTGCTTCAGCTTCATACCCTCTGACAAGGACTCTCTGATCCCTAAGTCTGGACTAGGTAACTCTTCTCTGTGGCCTCATAACATCTTGCACTTGCCCATCACATTACTTCCCGCATAGTGAATTGCAATTGTTTAATTAATTGTTTAATTTCTTTCCCACTAGACTTAAGCAATAACAGGGCAAAAATAATTTCTATCTCTTTCATTCTTGTACTTCAGACATTTCACATGAGGTCTGGCTCATAGTAGTTGCTCAAAATATATTTGTGGAATGATTGGATAAAATGTAGAGTCAATTAAAATAGTAAGAGTTTATTTCCAGACAGAGTGGTGGGTATTATTTCTCATGCCAAAGCTCTTCTCATGGGTCTTGCTATTCTGTGGCAACACAGCTGAAAGCTGGGACGAGATATGGCAGAAAGTTGAGGGCACATAGCTTATCTCTGGATCCCGATGTCATGGAGTGTAATCAGCTCCTTCTGTTCAACCTCTGCTGGTAGCCTCAGGCACCAAGGAATTGATCTACTGAGTCAAGAATTCTGACTCATGCTTGAACAATTGAGCATAGTGGCTTCTGCAGAGTGGGAGAGTCTGATGTCTTGCTTACCATAGTGAAAGGACCTTAAGGTTAGTGGCTTTGTCTGTGTCTGAAGACAAACCGAAGTGGCTATAGACATAAAGGATGCAGACACGGAGTGGAGTCCTTGAAAGCACATCCTCCAAGAATCTCATTTCTCTGATGAAGAAAACAAGAACTCTGATGGTTAAGTGATATCCTCTCTGTTATAGGATTGAATTCTTGACTTTTCCTTACATTCTGTGATTTCTTTCATCTTTTTTAATTCAATTAAACTCAACAGATTTTGAGAGGTTTTAATTTTTTTCTTAACCGTGTGCCAGGTATTACCACTGTGCTCGCCACCCGCCTTCCCCACCCAATGAAGGCCGCAGGTCAGTTGTGTGACATTAGTACAAGTGCTTTTTCTATGTTCCATTTTGCATCCTCTAAGTACAAATCTTGTTTCGTGGTTCATCTTGCATCCCAGCTAGACTCAGAAACCTACCCTCTTTAGTCAAATCATTTGACTAACTCACTTGAACTAAAGATTTGGTGAGCAACACATATTTTGTTAAAAATATCATAGGAAAAAAAACGGACAGGGAGGAGATTACATCCCACATCTCTAAGCAAACAACTTAGCAATAGCCTCATGTAAAGATATAACTTCTATAAAATCCCTTACCCCTTTTATCACTAGGGTTTCTTTTTCCTCCTCTTAATGCATGTAAAGATTGTTCTAACCGACTTAGAGCTCTTCTCTCGAGTATTTTTCTCTAAGCGTTTAGAATTATCCTTTTCTTTATGAGACATCATAATCCAGCTCTGAACTAGCTCCTACTTCCAACAGTGGTTGCCCAAAGTTATCACAGTTGTTCAGCTAAACAAAGGGTCTTCCAACTAGCAGAACCACCATCCTTGGAAAATATATCTTGTACACATTGCAACTTTATACTTGGTCAGCAAATCCCAAAGAGTCAAATCATTACTAATCTAAGTTTGGAACATCTGAATCTTCATTTATAAAATACACAAAAAGGTTCTGACCTCATGGAATTTTTATGAGAATCACATGAAATAACTATGAAAACTAGTAGAAGCTCAGTGCGTACTGGTCTCTTTCTCCTCAAGCAACTGGACTTGGTGATTCATTTATTCCACTACTTCTTACTGTGTTAGTGGTCAGGAGGCCTTTCGGCCACTTAATGCTCATTGTTATCCCTCAAATTAACACAAGAGCACAAAATAGTTCAGAAAAATGCCGCCAAAAAAGCATAGTAATTGTTGTTTGTTCTTGATGGAGAAATGACTATTATGACACAGATCTAGAAAGAAAGTGTGTGTGTGTGTGTGTGTGTGTGTGTGTGTGTTCCAGAGAATTTACAAGTGCTAAAACTCCTCTATCAAACTCTGTGTCGTGTTCTAAAATGTTCCTATTGTAACATTCCTTTGTTCATAGCCTTATTTGACACTGAGTAGGCTACCACGCCAACTGTTAGTGGGGGACAAAGGCATTATGTGTTTTTACTTTGATGCAAAACTTTGTCTCTATCTAGAAATGTCACAGTTTGAAAGTCCTGAAGCAGAGAAACTTCTGTATTTAAAATATAATTTATATTCTTAGCAGATCTTGGGAACAGTCATGCTCATCGCAGTAGCTCTCTTGGCATGGTTGATCCGTGCCATTGACTGGAGCCACGGATGTCATCTAACTACCAAGGATTAGTAACTTCTTAAGCCTCCTGGTTCCAACAGTTCAAGAGAGGCAGAGTCTCCTAGGCTTCTTCCCATGGAATGGCTGACAAAAACATCCATGTGGGTGAAAAATGCATTCATCTACAACACAGATGGAACAGCATATATTAAAAGAAGCCGCCAGACACCAGACCTTTGGCCTGCAGTTATGGTTATTGAATTATTCTTTTTCAATTCCTAAGATTCCAGTACTGTTCAAGTAATATGTACTCTGTAACGCGCTGTGGAAATTACAGAGATGAATAACAACTAACTAAATAGTTACATCATGAATATTATATCCGTTAATCTTCACAGCAACTTCAGAAGATAGACATTTATTTTTATTTTATAAAAGGCAAAATCAAGGCTCAGCAAGGTTAAGAAACTTGCCTAGGATTAGCAAGTTAGTACTAAAGTTACGTTTCAAAACCAAGTATGTCTGCGCCGAGGGGTTAAAGCATGGTCACAAATGAGCTTTACATACATTTTCCCCTTTAATCTTACAAAAACCCTAACTGTTTTGTCTCCATTTCATAGATGAGAAACATGAGGCTTAGGGAAACTTTGTACTTGTTCAGAGAGATCGTACAAATGTTCTACGAGAAGAGCCCATGAAGTTCTCTTGGATTATGGGGGTCATCAAGGGGATAGAGTTATGTTTAGTAAGATGCCTTAAAGATTTCATAATATCTGGGGGAAAAATGGGAGATGTTGAAGAAGAGAAAAGTTCATCAAAGAGAAAAATAGTTACAGTAGCATGGAGACTAATTCTGCTTCTATTTTGGGTGGCAAACCTACATTTTCTGTTGGGTTATGTAAGAGAAAGCTTGTGTTTTTGTTCAAAGGGCAAGCTTGAGGAAGAGCTCAGGCACTGCCTGCATTCTAAGTGGCCCTGGTGGTGGAGGGAATGGGCCCTGTTCCAAGTTGATTAGTTCTGCTACCTTCTCATTATTGTTGCGCCTGAAGTTTGGCATGCGAGCAAGGTCATTCCACGCATGGGTCTGCGTTACTTAACTGATTCTGCTACAGACTCCCTCCCCTCCATACCACCACCCCTACTGCAGCGTGCCACCTGCACTAGAGAAAATTAAAAATCAGCCCATACATTTTACATGAGTTCCCAAGACTGATGAGAAATTAATGTTATGTTATCTTTTGTTAAAGATACAGCTGTTTTGTAAGATGTTCATCCAGTTCAGTAATAGGAAAGCTTCCTCAGATTCCTCCATGGAACCTAGACTTCAGGATGGGAAGAAGAAATGCGTATTGACTCAGAATATGTATGAGCAAGTTTTCTTCTTGTAGTTCACCTTACAAAGAAATTTCAGGGTTACATATTAGGTTGCTGCCCTCCCCAAACTTTCAGGTGCCTTATTAATTTTTTATGCCCGTGATTCCTCTTAGGTTGTTCTCTTAGCCTGGAATGGCGTCTTCCCACAGTCTCACGTATAAATGCTTCCAGGTTCTCAAGGCTGACCTCAGAGTTTTCAGTTTTCACGAGGCCATTTCATACCCTCAAATCATATGATTGCCCTTTTGTCAGATCTTCAGTAATTCTTAGAAAAGTTCTTATCCCCTCTGCCCTCCCCTCCCCTACCAATGATATGAGCATAATTACAGCTATACTTTAGGGTTGATTTAAAAATTGGAGATAATATTAAGAAACTTAACAGAGTATTTGAAAAATAATAACAAATACTGCTTGGTTTGTTATTACTACTACTAACGAGCAAATACAATGTCTAAAGTTCTTTGCCTGGAATTCACAACCCTTCATAGTCAAGTTCCAATCTTTGTTTGTAGTTTTATATCCTGATACTTTCTCCAGGGTACCACTATTCTTACTCCTCCAAAATTCTTTTATTTTTTTATTTTTTTATGGCCATGCGGCTTACAGGACCTTAGTTCCCCAAACAGGTATGGAACCCAAGTCCCTGGCAGTGAAAATGCCAAGTCCAAACCACTGGAACACCAGGGAATTCCTTTTTTTCTTAGTGAAGTATAATTGATTTACAATGTTGTACCAATCTCTGCTGTACAGCAAAGTGATTCAGTTATACACATATATGTAGTCTTTTTTTAAATACTCTTTTCCATTATGGTTTATCCCAGGAGATTGGATATAGTTCCCTGGGCTATACAGTAGGACCTTGTTGTTTATCCATTCTAAATGTAATAGTTTGCATCTACCAACCCCAAACTCCCAGTCCATCCCTCTCCCTCCCCCACTTCTCCTTGGCAACCACAAGTCTTATCTCTATGTCTGCGAGTCTATTTCTGTTTTGTAGATAGGCTCATTTGTGCCATATTTTAGATTCCACATATAAGTGGTATCATATGGTATTTGTCTTTCTCTTTCTGACTTACTTTACTTAGTATGATAATCTCTAGTTGCATCCATGTTGCTGCAAATGACATTATTTTGGTTTTTTTATGGCTGAGTAGTATTCCATTGTATGTATGTATCACATCTTCTTTATCCATTCATCTGTCAGTGGACATTTAGATTGCTTCCCTGTTTCGGCTATTGTGAATAGTGCTGCTATGAACATAGGGATGCATGTATCTTTTTGAATTATAGTTTTGTCTGGGTATATGCCCAGGAGTGGGATTGCTGGGTCACATGGCAACTCTAGTTTTAGTTTTCCGAGGAACCTCCATACTGTTTTCCACAGTGGCTGCAGCAACTTACATTCCCACAAGCAGTATAGGACCCCTCCAAAATTCCTTATTAAACTAAACTCCTCGCTCTTGTATGAACTTTATGCATATTCATTTTTGAGGGCCTCCATGGTTGTTATTCTGTTCACTTTGTTTCCTTCTGTACTAGAACTTATCCAAGATCATATGGTTTACAAATCACATAGACAATAAGTAGCAGAGTCAAAATTTAGATCCAGTTTCCCATACCCATATGCTCAGTCAGGCTTCCAAAAGATGCCAAGTAATTGTTAAGAAGTGATTTGATTGGTTATGAGCATGAGCTTTGGATTTAGACAAACATGGATTTGAATGTTAGCTGACTGGCTGCACAGTTGCAAGTAAGTTCCTTCGGGTCTCTTAGCATAAGCAGTGATCTTTATAAAAGGATAATAATATGAATTATCTTAAAGTTATTATTATTATATCTTAATGTCCAAAATTCATGTTCAAAAATTATATTCATAAGTTCACATTGCAGATTATATTCATTAGATAACCTATGTAATATATATATATAACACATACACATGCACATATATATATTTATATAAGCTGATCCCCATTACAACTTTAAGATGCACGTGTGTCTGTATATTGGAGAGGAAAGAACAGAGTGAATTCCTGATACTTACTAGCTTGTAATAAATCATCTCTAAATAATTGAGAAACTTGGACCAACCTCTGCTACCCAATGGTCAATGACTCACTTATCCTCTGTGAGAGAGTCTTAGAATAAAGGTTCTTGCAAGAAGCCAGAAGTTCCTGGAGGAGAGACTCCTCTACGTGGGAAAGCAGGGGCAGTTCGGGGACACAGCCTTTCTCTTACTGAAATGCTGTTCAGTAAGCAGCTGATTAAGTGGTACTTATTATTAGTCCATAGCTGCTATGGGTAAGTTTTGACTGACCAACATTGAAATATAATTAGTGATACTAAATATATCTATATGATGAGTATGTATTTTTTTTTTTTTTTGTATATAAAGGCACAAATAAACCTTTCAATGAAAATCACCCAATGAAAGCTTCTGTTTAGGGATGCAGTTACCCCATCCCTGTGGAAGACCCAACATCACCAAATTTTGCTGACTTGGCTTCAGTAAATTTTAATTCAACAAATAGCCCGGTTGAACAGATGCATTCACAAGTCCCAGACCATGCAACACTCAATCTGTTTAACGGAAATGTTGTTCTAGTTCCATATTTGTGCTTTCTGCTGGAACTGAATTTGTGTCTTTCTGTCTCAGTGGAGCATAAATGTTAGGGGATGTCAGGAAGCAAGCCAGATCTAAAAGGGACAAGGGGTGAAGTGGCGGCTGGGAGATCACAGAGGCCAGAGTGTTGGAAAGATACAGAGAAAGATGACTCAGATTATTTCATCAAATAAAAAGGAGTAACAGCATCCCCTTTGTGAACCATCACAGCTGGTTTCCACTTAAAAGCAATATGAATTTAGCAAACAATTTTGAGGGCCCACTTAGATTGTTAAATAAGGTATTGTCTATACGGGCATGTATTTTCCCTGTGCATGTGTACATTTGGATCAAGAGATAAATATTAGGGAGAAAAAACTTCAATTAAAAATGTATATCGGGCCTTCCCTGGTGGTGCAGTGGTTGAGAGTCCGCCTGCCGATGCAGGGGACACGGGTTCGTGCCCCGGTCCGGGAAGATCCCACATGCCACGGAGCGGCTGGGCCCGTGAGCCATGGCCGCTGAGCCTGCGCGTCCGGAGCCTGTGCTCCGCAACGGGAGAGGCCACAACAGTGAGAGGCCCGCATATCGCAAAAACAAAAACAAACAAACAACAAAAAATGTATATCGGGTGACTTCATTAAGCTAGTCATCATTCTAAGGGCTTGGAATACATCTCTTTCTCTCTCTCTCTTTCTCCTTCTCCTAAGCTTTCATGCATGTGCTTCTCTCTGACTAAAATTCTGTTCCCTGTCTTCTCTATCAGATGAATCCCTATTCATGACCAGATTCATCTTAGAATATATTTCATTAGGGAAGTTTTCCTGACTCCTAAACTAAGAATTGGTTCCTTTTTATATGCTGCCGTCTAACCAACAGTTGCTTAATACCTACGTTGCAGGCTCTAAAGCCAGATTCCCATAGTTTAAATTTCACTTCACTACTAGTATTGTGCAAGTTACTTCAGTTGTCCCATTTGTAAAACAGAAATAGTACTAATGCCTGACCCCCTGAAGGAGGTATTATGTATTTGAGAAAGAAATTAGGCAATTTATTTAACAAGCTGAAACCAGGTTTCAGCTCTTCATTCTCTTCAACCAGCTTTGTTTTCAAGCTGAAATAGGAAGGAAAAGAAACTATGAAAATCTAAGACTCCAAACTAAGAGACTGGATTTTATCTGGTAAGAATGGAGAAATGTTGAAGGTTTTAAAGAGGAGAGACAGGATCAGATTTTAATTTTAGAAAGAAGAAGAAGAAGAAATAAAAAGAAATACAGAATGAGAGCCAAGTAGGGGATGAACTCTTTAAAATATGTTCAGTATAGCCAAGTAATTCATTTTTAAGCAATCACATTTAATCACCATTCCCCAAAATTAAGAGCTCATTTAATTCTACAAACATTTAGGGAATGTTCACTAACTGTGAGATGCTGTGCTGGGGGCTGAGAATTCAGAGAGACAGTTTGCATACTATGAAATAATCTAGTCTAGTAGTTAAGAGCATTGGATTTACAACCAGGTAGACCTAGGCTTACCATCAAGCACTATGCCTTCCCATCTGAACAAGGTTCTTAAATTATCTAAGCCTCAGTTTCTTCAAAATTAACAAGATTAATTAACAAAATTAAACGAGAGACTGTATACAAATCACTTAAAAACTCTTAAGGTGTGGTATATGTTCAATTAATGCTAGTTATCATTATTACAATTATCATTGTTGATATTATTTTATAACAGTGCTAAATGACTACTTTCTCCAGTGCCAAGGTGCTCACAGTCTGAATATAGAAAGCAGATATGAAGGCATATAAATTACATTGTACTTGAGTTACCGTGCTATTAAAAACAGCAAATAGTTATTGAGTGTATACCATTTGTCACGTATTTTTCTAAGTGTTTTCCACGTATGATAACATTTAATTCTTACAAAAATCCTATGAGGCCGATAATACAATGCCAAATGGTCTATAGACGAGGAAATGCAGGAGCACAGGTTAAATAATGTGTCCAAGGCCACACAGATGGTGACTGGCAGAGTTGTATGTGAGCTGAGCTAGCCATGCTCTAAACCACAAGTTGACTGTGCCTCTCTGACAAACAAGGGTGAGATCATTTTAAAATCATGGGAGGTTTTCAAAAGGATGCAACATCTGTGTGGGACCCTGACAGATGAGCTTCTCACTTTGTTTCCAGGAAAGCTTCAATTTAAACCGTTCTAGATAGAAGGCTACACCCAACTTTATCCAGAGCTAGAATGCCTTTTTCAAGAATCTGTTACACATTATAACAATAGCCATCATTACTACCAAAACCTTCTATATCTGTACTAAATATTTATGTTGGAATTAGGGCCAGAAGAAGTGAATAACATCCTCCACCAGTAGTGTAAAGGTAAGTTCTAGCAGTCTATGCAAGCAAAGGAACCCCCTCCTCACCAAGAGTGCTGCTCCTAAGAACAGTGTTTCTGCTGATTCATAAATGGAGGGAGTGGAATAATTTGAGGGTGATATTAATCTCTCCTTCCATTTATCCACAGGAACTTTCCTTGTTGTTCAGAACAGTCAGCAAACAGCAACAATGGCAACAATGTTAATATTATTACTGAAAGCAATGGTGGTTGTTTATATAAATATAGCAGTTGACACAACTAGTATCTCGTAAATATCTTAAAGACATTCAAAGAGATAAAGCCTCTATGAGTGTATATAACTGATCATAACCTTTTGAGGACATTGAGGCATGGGATGATTTAATAGTGTATTCAAGATCACATAACTACAAATGCCACCCTCATGGTCACGGCCAGGAAAACCGTTACTCAGTTCATAGCTGTGGTTATAGATCTGTCTCAGTATCCTCATTTTAGATTATGCCTTGTGACAGGATGTACAAATTAACACATTTATTTGCCAAATCTCACTGCCCCCCTGAGTCCAAGTTTGGGGTGGGAGTAGAGGGACATTTTCTAGCTAGTGACCAAATCTCACTGCCCCCCTGAGTCCAAGTTTAGGGTGGGAGTAGAGAGACATTTTCTAGCTAGTAACCAAATCCCACAGTCTTCCCTTGAATAGAGAGTCTCTGCGTTCCAACAGAGTGGACAATATGTACACAATTTTCTCAGTCTGGTGACCCTCTAAATTGAGTGTCCTTGGCTGGTACATTGAACCAAAAACAAAAAAATCAAGAGAAAAGGAATCTTTCTGAAAATTCTTTAACAACATAGGGTGTTGTGGTCATTAAGGGCTTCCCCGGTGGCGCAGTGATTGAGAGTCCGCCTGCCGACGCGGGGGACACGGGTTTGTGCCCCGTTCCGGGAAGATCCCACATGCCACGGAGCGGCTGGGCCCGTGGGCCGTGGCCGCTGGGCCTGCACGTCCGGAGCCTGTGCTCCGCGGCGGGAGAGGCCACAACAGTGAGAGACCTGCGTACTGCAAAAAAAAAAAAAATTAAATTAAATTAAAAAAAGAAAACAAAAAACATATTCATTTAGATATTTCTAAATATCACTAGTTATTTCTTCTGATTCTTCTTCTGAGAGTCGCATCTTAGTGCTTCTTTGCTTCCATAAAGTTGAACATGTCATGGAATGTGCCAATGGAATGTGAACAAAAGCATTCTGTATTTTCCCTGCATGGAAGCTTTTACAAGATGGTCCATCTTTTGTTATGGTCTCTTCCCATTTCTGCAGTGACAGTAGAAACCTGTGTCCAGGTGGCATCTGCTACCATCTGGGCCTTGAGAGACCACAATGTAGAGAGCCCCTGCTGATTCACATTGTACTTTCGTTAGGACGTTGAGAGCTTAGGGTTATCATCATCATCATTATGTAATGTGATTTGGTAAGTGATGTAGGTGCTTTTGATAACATTTGGCAAGATACTAAGTAGAAGGGAATAGAAAGAGTCAAGAAGTTCAGGTACTTGTAGGATTAAAAGCGGAAACTTTTTCAACAAAATTAAGAAAAAGATATCATTGAGAACGTCACTGAATATAACAAAGGCCAGAGAAAACTTAGACTTGCAGCAAATGAAAGAAATGGCTGTCACAACCACTGTTAAAATCTCTGAGTCGATTAAGGTGTTCCAGAGGAAAGGTGTAATTAAAAGCTCGATAGCCAGTAAATGCATTCAATTGCACAAAATGGCTCAGAGAAAAAAAAAAAGACCACAGTCTTAGCTTGCCTGTGGAAGCTGAAGTTGTAATTCAGGTTGCAGGGGGTGGAGGGAGGGGAGGCAAGCAAACAAAGACAGCAAATCAAAGGAATATATCCAGAAAGGAACAGTGAGAGTGGTATTGGCACACAGAAATGTCTGAGTCAAAGAGATATAAAGGCTATTAACGTTTTCAGTGAGTGGCACTGCAAACACATTACAAATAATTTATGACTGTTTGAGATTTAAAATAACACTGGGGGGTCTCAAACCCCTAAGCAGGAAAGAAGCTGAGAAAGATGCCCAGCCACCGAATAGGGCCTATTCTCCAATGCCCAGTTTCTGATGTGGCCAAAGGAGGTTAATGGAAATGGAAGAATCTCATTTCCATTAGCAGGAAATGAATCATGAGAGGACCGTGGACCACAGAAAACAAAGGAAGAGGGGCCCCACCCAGGGAGCAGAATAGGACACTAATCTGGGAACATCTTCTACCTTCAGAGGAGAACTTACCACATCTCTCCAGCAGATTTCAGAAGTGCCATAGAACAACTATTGTGTCTCCATTGGCAGCATTTATTGTAATTCTGTGCATGTTCTTCTGTTGTATATATGGGCTGATAACATGTCTTTTTAATTCAGTTTTTTAGTTCAGATCTCTGGATCGAAAGGAACTATCTCTGGAGTTGATGAAGAAGCAGCAGGGAACCACTCAGTTATCTGCACTTCAAGCTGATCACAGTGAGTGGATGAGTTGTCTTGAGTTCTTGAGTTGAGCTCTTGAGTTGCCTCTCTTGGTGGTTTGGGAATGAATATGTTTTTTGTTTTCTTTTTTTAATTTAATTTAATTTATTTTTTTATACAGCATGTTCTTATTAGTCATCCATTTTATAGACATCAGAGATATCTCACACCAGTCAGAATGGCCATCATCAAAAAATCTAGAAACAATAAATGCTGGAGAGGGTGTGGAGAAAAGGGAACACTCTTGCACTGATATGGGAATGTAAATTAATACAGCCACTATGGAGAACAGTATGGAGGTTCCTTAAAAAACTAAAAATAGAACTACCATATGACCCAGCAATCCCACTGATGGGCATATACCCTGAGAAAACCATAATTCAAAAAGAGTCATGTACCACAATGCTCATTGCAGCTCTATTTACAATAGCCAGGACATGGAAGCAACCTAAGTGTCCATCAACAGATGAATGGATAAAGAAGATGTGGCACACATATACAATGGAATATTACTCAGCCATAAAAGGAAAGGAAATTGAGTTATTTGTAGTGAGGTGGATGGACCTAGAGTCTGTCATACAGAGTGAAGTAAGTCAGAAAGAGAAAAATACTGTATGCTAACACATATACATGGAATTAAAAAAAGAAAAAAGTCATGAAGAACCTAGGGGTAGGAAGGGAATAAAGACACAGACCTACTAGAGAATGGACTTGAGGATATGGGGAGGGGGAAGGGTAAGCTGTGACAAAGTGAGAGAGTGGAATGGACATATATACACTACCAAATGTAAAATAGATAGTTAGTGGGAAGCAGCTGTGTAGCACAGGGAGATCAGCTCGCTGGTTTGTGACCACCTAGAGGGGTGGGATAGGGAGGGTGGGAGGGAGGGAGATGCAAGAGGGAAGAGATATGAGAACATATGTATATGTATAACTGATTCACTTTGTTATAAAGTAGAAACTAACACAACATTGTAAAGCAGTTATACTCCAATAAAGATGTTAAAAAAATTTTTATAGACATCAGTATGTACATGTCAGTCCCAGTCGCCCTATTCAGCACACCACCATCCCCACCCCACCGCGGCTTTCCCCCCTTAGTGTCCATATGTTTGTTCTCTACATCTCTCAACTTCTGCCCTGCAAACCGGTTCATCTGTACCATTTTTCTAGGTTCCATGTACATGCGAAAATATACGATATTTGTTTTTCTCTTTCTGACTTACTTCACCCTGTATGACAGTCTTTAGATCCATCCACGTCTCAACAAATGACTCAATTTCATTCCTTCTTATGGCTGAGTAATATTCCATTGTATATATGTACCACATCTTCTTTATCCATTCGTCTGTCGATGGGCATTTAGGTTGCTTCCAGGACCTGCCTATTGTAAATAGTGCTGCAGTGAATATTGGGGTGCATGTGTCTTTTTGAATTACGGTTTTGTCTGGGTATATGCCAATCAGTGGGATTGCTGGATCATATGGTAGTTCTATTTGTAGTTTTTTAAGGAAACTCCATACTGTTCTCCATAGTGGTTGTATCAATTCACATTCCCACCAACAGTGCAAGAGGGTTCCCTTTTCTCCACACCCTCTCCAACATTTATTGTTTGTAGATTTTTGATGATGACCATTCTAACTGGTGTGAGGTGATACCGCACTGTAGTTTTGATTTGCATTTCTCTAATGATTAGTGATGTTGAGCAGCTTTTCATGTGCTTCCTGGCCATCCGTATGTCTTCTTTGGAGAAATGTCTATTTAGGTCTTCTGCCCATTTTTGGATTAGGTTGTTTGTTTCTTTAATATTGAGCTGCATGAGCTGTTTATATATTTTGAGGATTAATCCTTTGTCAGTTGATTCGTTTGCAAATATTATCTCCCATTCTGAGGACTGTCTTTTCATCTTGTTTATGGTTTCCTTTGCTGTGAAAAAGCTTTTAAGTTTCATTAGGTCCCATTTGTTTATTTTTGTTTTTATTTCCATTACTCTAGGAGGTGGGTCAAAAAAGATCTTGCTGTGATTTATGTCAAAGAGTGTTGTTCCTCTGTTTTCCTGTAAGAGTTTTAGAGTGTCCAGTCTTACATTTAGGTCTCTAATCCATTTGGAGTTTACTTTTGTGTATGGTGTTAGGGAGTGTTCTAATTTCATTCTTTTACATGTAGCTGTCCAGTTTTCCCAGCACCACTTATTGAAGAGACTGTCTTTTCTCCATTGTATATCCTTGACTCCTTTGTCATAGATTAGTTGACCAGAAGTGCGTGGGTTTATCTCTGGGCTTTCTATCTTATTCCATTGATCTATGTTTCTTTTTTGTGCCAGTACCATATCGTCCAGATTACTGTAGCTTTATATACTCTGAAGTTAGGGAGTCTAATTCTTCCAGCTTCATTTTTTTCCCTCAAGACTTCTTTGGCTATACGGGGTCTTTTGTGTCTCCATACAAATTTTAAGATTTTTTGTTCTAGTTCCATAAAAAATGCCATTGGTAATTTGATAAGGATTGCATTTAATCTGTAGATTGCTTTGGGTAATATAGTCATTTTCACAATATTGTTTCTTCTAATCCAAGAACATTGTATATCTCTCCATCTGTTGTTATCTTTAATTTCTTTCATCAGTGTCTTATAGTTTTCTGCATACAGGTCTCTTGTCTCCCTAGGTAGGTTTATTCCTAGGTATTTTTTGTTGTTTTTTTTTTTTTTGTTGTTGTTGTTGTTGTTGTTGTTTTCTTTGGTATGCGGGCCTCTCACTGTTGTGGCCTCTCCCGTTGTGGAGCACAGGCTCCGGACGTGCAGGCTCAGCGGCCATGGCCCACGGGCCCAGCTGCTCCGCGGCATGTGGGATCTTCCCGGACCGGGGCACGAACCCGTGTCCCCTACATCGGAAGGCAGACTCTCAACCACCGTGCCACCAGGGAAGCCCTATTCCTAGGTATTTTATTCTTTTCGTTGCAGTGGTCAATGGGAGTGTTTCCTTAATTTCTTTTCCAGATTTTTCATCGTTAGTGTATAGGAATGCAAGAGATTTCTGTGCATTAATTTTGTATCCTTCAACTTTACCACATTCATTGATTAGCTCTAGTAGTTTTCTGGTGGCATTTTTAGGATTCTCTATGTATAGTATCATGTCATCTGCACACAGTGACAGTTTTACTTCTTCTTTTACAATTTTTATTCCTTTTATTTCTCTTTCTTCTCTGAATGCCATGGCTAGGACTTCCAAAACTATGTTGAATAATAGTGGTGTGAGTGGGCATCCTTGGCTTGTTCCTGATCTTAGAGGAAATGCTTTCAGTTTTTCACCATTCAGAATGATGCTTGCTGTGGGTTTGTCATATATGACCTTTATTATGTTGAGGTAGGTTCCCTCTATGCCCACTTTCTGGAGAGTTTTTGTCATAAATGGGTGTTGAATTTTGTCAAAAGCTTTTTCTGCATCTATTGAGATGATCATATGGTTTTTATTCTTCAGTTTGTTAATATGGTGTCTCACACTGATTGATTTGTGTATATTGAAGAATCCTTGCATCCCTGGGGTAAATCCCACTTGATCATGGTGTATGATCCTTTTATTGTGCTGTTGGATTCTGTTTGCTAGTATTTTGTTGAGAATTTTTGCATCTATATTCATGAGTGATAGTGGTCTGTAATTGTCTTTTTTTATAGTATCTTTGTCTGGTATTGGTATCAGGGTGATGGTGGCCTCATAGAATGAGTTTGGGAGAGTTCCTTCCTCTGCAATTTTTTGGAAGAGTTTGAGAGTTTTTGCTCTCCTCTAAATGTTTGATAGAATTCACCTGTGAAGCCATCTGGTCCTGGACTTTTGTTTGTTGGAAGATTTTTAATCACAGTTTCAATTTCAGTACTTGTGAATGATCTGTTCATATTTTCTATTTCTTCCTGATTCAGTCTTGGAAGGTTATACCTTTCTAAGAATTTGTTCATTTCTTCCAGGTTGTCCATTTTATTGGCATAGAGTTGCTTGCAGTAGTCTCTTAGGATGCTTTGTATTTCTGCAGTGTCTTTTGTAACTTCTCCTTTTTCATTTCTAATTTTATTGATTTGAGTCCTCTCCCTCTTTTTCTTGATGAGTCTGGCTAATGTCTGGCTATCAATTTTGTTTATCTTCTCAAAGAACCAGCTTTTAGTTTTATTTATCTTTGCTATTGTTTTCTTTGTTTCTGTTTCATTTATTTCTGTTCTGATCTTTATGATTTCTTTCCTTCTGCTAACTTGGGGTTTTCTTTGTTCTTCTTTCTCTAGTTCCTTTGGGGGTAAGGTTAGATTGTTTATTTGAGATTTTTCTTGTGTCTTGAGGTAGGCTTGTATAGCTATAAACTTCCCTCTTAGAACTGTTTTCGCTGCATCCCATAGGTTTTGGATCGTCGTGTTTTCATTGACTTTTGTCTCTAGGTAGTTTTTGATTTCCTCTTTGATTTCTTCAGTGATCTCTTGGTTATTTAGTGACATATGTTTAGCCTCCGTGTGTTTGTGTTTTTTACATTTTTTCCCCTGTAATTCATTTCTAGTCTCATAGCGTTGTGGTCAGAAAAGATGCTTGATATGATTTCAATTTTCATAAATTTACTGAGGTTTGATTTGTGACACAAGATGTGATCTATCCTGGAGAATGTTCTGTGTTCACTTGAGAAGAAAGTGTAATCTGCTATTTTTGAATGGAATGTCCTATAAATATCACTGAAATCTATCTGGTCTATTGTGTCATTTAAAGCTTCTCTTTCCTTATTTATTTTCACTTTGCATGATCTGTCCATCGGTGTAAGTGAGGTGTTAAAGTCCCCCACAATTATTGTGTTACTGTTGATTTCCTTTTTTATAGCTGTTAGCAGTTGCCTCATGTATGGAGGTGCTCCTATGTTGGGTGCATATATATTTATAATTGTTATATCTTCTTCTTGGATTGATCACTTGATCATTATGTAGTGTCCTTCCTTGTCTCTTGTAACATTCTTTATTTTAAAGTCTATTGTATCTGATATGAGTATTGCTATTGCAGCTTTCTTTTCATTTCCATTTGCATGGAATATCTTTTTCCATCCCCTCATTTTCATCTGTATATGTCCCTAGGTGTGAAGTGATTCTCTTGTAGACAGCAAATATATGGGTCTTGTTTTTGTATCCATTCAGCAAGCCTGTGTCTTTTGGTTAGAGCATTTAATCCATTCACGTTTAAGGTAATTATCAATATGTATGTTTCTATGACCATTTTCTTAATTGTTTTGGGTTCGTTTTTGTAGGTTCTTTTCTTCTCTTGTGTTTCCCACTTAGAGAAGTTCCTTTAGCGTTTGTTGTAGAGCTGGTTTGGTGGTGCTGAATTCTCTTAGCTTTTGCTTGTCTGTAAAGCTTTTGATTTCTCCATGGAATCTGAATGAGATCCTTGCCGGATAGAGTAATCTTGGTTGTAGGTTCTTCCCTTTCATCACTTTCAGTATATCATGCCACTTCCTTCTGACTTGTAGAGTTTCTGCTGAGCAATCAGCTGTTAACCTTATGGGAGTTCCCTTGTATGTTATTTGTCATTTTTCCCTTGCTGCTTTCAATAATTTTTCTTTGCCTTTAATTTTTGCCAATTTGATTACTATGTGTCTCGGCGTGTTTCTCCTTGGGTTTATTCTGTATGGGACTTGCTGCACTTCCTGGACTTGGATGGCTATTTCCTTTCCCATGTTAGGGAAGTTTTTGACTATAATCTCTTCAAATATTTTCTCTGGTCCTTTCTCTCTCTCTTCTCCTTCTGGGACCCGTATAATGCTAATGTTGTTGCGTTTAGTGTTGTCCCAGAGGTCTCTTGGGCTGTCTTCATTTCTTTTCATTCATTTTTCTTTATTCTGTTCTGCAGCAGTGAATTGAACCATTCTGTCTTCTAGGTCACTTATCCGTTCTTCTGCTTCAGTTATTCTGCTATTGATTCCTTCTAGTGTAGTTTTCATTTCAGTTATTGTATTGTTCATCTCTGTTTGTTCTTTAATTCTTCTAGGTCTTTGTTAAACATTTATTGCATCTTCTCGATCTTTGCCTCCATTCTTTTTTCTGAGGTCCTGGATCATCTTCACTCTCATTATTCTGAATTCTTTTTCTGGAAGGCTGCCTATCTCCACTTCATTTAGTTGTTTTTCTCGGGTTTTATCTTGTTCCTTCATCTGATACATAGCCCTCTGCCTTTTCATCTTGTCTATCTTTCTGTAAATGTGGTTTTTTTGTTCCACAGGCTGCAGGATTGTAGTTCTTCTTGCTTCTGCTGTCTGCCCTCTGGTGGATGAGGCTATCTAAGAGACTTGTGTATGTTTCCTGATGGGAGGGACTGGTGGTGGGTAGAGCTGAGTGTTGCTCTGGTGGGCAGAGCTCAGTAAAACTTTAATCCACTTGTCTGCTGATGGGTGGGGCTGGGTTCCCTCCCTGTTGGTTGTTTGGCTTGAGGCAATCCAACACTGGAGCCTACCTGGGCTCTTTGGTGGGGCTAGTGACAGACTCTGGGAGGGCTTATGCCAAGGACAAGGAGTACTTCCCAGAACTTCTGCTGCCAGTGTCCTTGTCCCCATGGTGAGCCACAGCCACCCCCCGCCTCTGCAGGAGACCCTCCAACATTATCAGGTAGGTCTGGTTCAGTCTCCCCTGGGGTCACTGCTCCTTGCCCTGGGTCCCGATGTGCACACTACTTTGTGTGTACCCTCCAAGAGTGGAGTCTCTGTTTCCCGCAGTCCTGTTGAAGTGCTGCAATCAAATCTCACTAACTTTCAAAGTCTGATTCTCTGGGACTTCCTCCTCCCATTGCAGGACCCCCAGGTTGGGAAGCCCGACATGGGGTTCAGAACCTTCACTCCAGTGGGTGGACTTCTGTGGTATAAATGTTCTCCAGTCTGTGAGTCACCCACCCAGCAGTTATGGGATTTGATTTTACTGTGATTGTGCCGCTCCTACCATCTCATTGTGGCTTCTCCTATGTCTTTGGATGTGGGGTATCTTTTTTGGTGAGTTCCAGTGTCTTCCTGTCGATGATTGTCCAGCA